>NC_079900.1:8373661-8719961 GCF_024868665.1 Triplophysa rosa | reverse complement strand
ATATATATATATATATATATATATGTGTGTGTTTATGTAAATGGAACGTCCTCATAATCAAGGTTGATGACATGTGAGAAATGAATGTATTTTAAAATATTTGAAGCAAAGGGCAAATGAAGCGTTCGTGCATGCCTTCACCTTTAGTTAGTTGTGGATTAGACAGCGCTGTGCTATTCCTACCTTACTGTTACACTACACTCACTGACTCTGAACTACCAAGTGGAACGAAGAATGTTAACTCGTATGTTACAAATGTTACAATGTCCGTATCCCTTTGAAGGACTATCTTTAATGTATCCGTTTTGTACTCTCTTTTACGTCCTCTGAAAGTATCTCGATATAGGTTATTGTTTTTTATTACACGGCTCATTTGAATGCTTGATTCTGATTGGCCAGTCGTGACACTCCAAGGGTTGTTATTATCAAATAACAACCGCTCAAAACTAATAACACCCTGTAACCCGGATGCTGCAAATCATTTTGAGAGGGGCAGTTTAATATTACACAAAAAATAATTATAAATATGTCTTTTAATAACATATATGACATTATATTTACAAATGATTAAACCAATTTGCCTGTTCGTGACGTTTGAACGTCGTTTCTTACTATAACACCGAAAGTAAACGGCTTTTCCTCGCGGAAGGTCTGCATTCGGTAAAAATGAGCTAATAAAATATTTCAAATTCACATTTTATGTCCAAGTAGCCGTGTAATAAGCGGTATAATGTACAAGCAGCCAGCTGTTATCGCGAAATAAGCCCCTTCAATGTGATACAAGGGATGACAGTGTGCCTGATCACACTGTCGGGGCTTATTTCTGCGATAACAACCGGCTGCCTGTATGTCCCTTACGTAACTATAGTCAAAGTGAACAAAGAGAGAGGAACAGAGGGTAAAGATGGTTATTTGACAAATAACGGACCATTTCAGCCAACATTTTTGTCTGTTTTTTCGTAATTTAATTTACTTAAAGGCGCAGTTCTTGATTAACAGCGGCCACTAGCGTTGTATTACAGATTTGCCACAAATCACTCAGTCCAAACACGACGGTGGCTACCACAGTACAAAAAGATGTCGTTCTCATGTTGAAGCAGGGAAGAGATTTTGCGGGCATTAGAAAGACTGTAGAAAGAGTTATGACTTATGTATTACATAAAATAAAAGGTTTGTGGATTTTAAGTTTAAAAAGAAAGATAAAAGTCAGGCAGGAGCTAGGACCTGTGTTAATATTATAAAGACTTTACAGCAGACACGTTAGCAGATATGTACTCACAGATATCTATGGAGATACTTTCCAGCAGAGAGAGACGTTGGAGAGAAAGATCGTCTAAGAATCACCCTTGAGGAGGTTGCTTTGATTCGGATCAGTATGTGAGTAACATACTAACATACAAAGATATGTTGTTGTTGTAATATTAGCTGTGTGACGGAGCAGTTTTGAGCGTCATTGTTTATCTGGAACCACTTTAATATTGTACTCGTCCAGATACTTGAGAGAGAGAGTGAGAGCGCGTTGGAGCTGAAACTGGAGAGCGAGCGAGAGCGCGTTTTACTCTTTTACTCAATGATGAATAAACTTTCAGTTAATCCGCGGGTCACATGCGTTCCGCACCGGAGAGCACGATCCATACGGATCACGGATCATCCCGCGATCTGCTTCACCACGATACCGCAGCGGAGAGGAAGAGGAAACGCGCGTTGTAGAGTTGTTTGTCCGTTTAGGGCTGCTGTACAAAACATGGCGGCGAATTCAATGTATGTAGGCCCGCTCTGTATGTAGATATAAATAGCTTATTCTAAGGTATTACAAACATAATGGTTCATCACGTAAGGTCTTTATACACCTCTGAAGAAATAGTTTTGTATATTATATTGTATTTCTGTCAATAGATCCTCCTAAAAATGCTGTATTGTTCCTTTAATTTAGTTAGTTTTGGGGTGTGACAAATAAAAACATTAATAAAGGTAAATTAATAAATGTTCATCATAATTATAAAGAGTAATGCAGTTTAAAATGGTGTGTTGCACTTAGAACCATTTGTATGATAGGAGTTATTGTAATGTACGTTAATACACTGAATTAAAAGGATAATTCACACAAAACATTTTCATTTACTTACCATCATGTAACTCCAAACCTGACTTCTGCAGAACACAAGAAGATATTACGAAGAATGTTAGTAACCAAACAACATTGGCTTTTGTTGACTCCCATTATATGGACACAAAACCACAGAGACATTTCTCTAAATATCTTCTTATCACATGAGGGTAAGTAAATTATGACATTTTTTATTTGGGTGAACTATCCCGTTAATATTGTTTCATTTTTTTGTATATATGTACAGACACATGGAGCGTGTGTTGAGTTTATGTGTGGGACCAGTGGCTGTCGGGACGGTCGGGCTCCTGATCTTACTGAAAGTGGTCCAGAGACTGAGAGACAAGCAGAACGTGCAGGATAAAGTTGTTGTGATCACTGGAGCCAGCTCCGGCCTGGGCAAAGGTTACTCAAACTCATAATAATGCCGTCTTATCAATGGCGTTTGACTTGATATCATATCATTGGTTGTTTGTCTTGCATCACAGTGCATCTGTTCTTTTTTCAGAATGTGCACGACTGTTCCACGCTGCAGGGGCCCGACTAATCCTGTGCGGACGGGACCAGAAGAGACTGCAGGAGGTTGTTGATGAGCTGACAGCTATACCTTGTGGAAAGATGCAGGTGAAGATATTCACATTTGTTTATTGTGTACACTAGACATGCATGTGTGGTCATGTACCATATGAACATGCTTATCATATTGTCTCCTAACTAGATTTTTTTCTTTTTTTAGACTTATGCTCCATGCACTGTCACCTTTGACCTCTCCAACACAGCTTTGGTTGCCAGGGCCGCTGAGGACATTTTGAAGTGCCATGGTCATGTAGATGTCCTCATCAATAATGCAGGCATTAGTTACCGTGGCAACATTTTGGACACCCACGTCTCTGTTCAGCGAGATGTCATGGAGACCAATTACTTCGGTCCTGTTGCTCTCACCCAAGGTAAGTGGATAAAAAACAAAAAGACACAGTAAATGATGACACTTCATAATAGTTCATTTTCTCTTCCCGTCTAGCCATTCTGCCATCTATGGTAGATAGGCGCAGTGGACATATTGTAGTCATCAGCAGTGTACAAGGAAAGATCTCCATACCATATAGATCTGCATGTAAGTTTACACGCAAACAAACAGACCTTGTAGAAGAGTTGTGAATAAAAGTTTATATTAAGCTGCTCTGCAGAATTATATGTGTGACACTGACTTGCTTGGATTGTTGAATGTGTTGTTAAGATGCAGCATCTAAACATGCAACGCAGGCCTACTTTGACTGTCTGAGGGCTGAGGTTGACAGGTTTGGCCTGCAGGTGTCTGTCATCAGCCCTGGTTACATCAGAACAAACCTGTCCATCAATGCAGTCACAGGGGACGGTTCCAAATATGGAGGTAAGAGCATGTTGTTGTTAATGTTGTTTAATATACAGTATATCAATTATGTTCAAGTGTAAATAAATATTTCTTTTATAAATGCTTTTTTCCTATATATATTGAAATGTACAATTTTTGTATTTCTTTCTTTTGGCTTTTAGTGATGGACAAAACCACAGCACAGGGGCGAGATCCAGTGGACATTGCACATGCCATTCTAAAGGCTGTCGGTCATAGACAGAAAGATGTTGTATTAGCTGGGCCACTGCCTACTTTAGCCATCTATCTTCGTGCACTCTGGCCTACCCTCTTCTTCAAACTGATGGCTTCGCGGGCTAAAAAAGAACACAAATTTAAAGAAGAATAAGTGAAAACAATATTGGGGAAAAGAAGGACTCCAAGATATCACGAGCTTGAAGTGTTTGTATTTAATATTTATTCAGTGATTGGATCACTGTCAATTGCTCAGATCCGTCCTTGCCTGTGAATGATGTACTACATACTTATTTCTCTGCAGTGGTGATTTCCTGACATGTTATAAACACGATTTTTCTATCTATATGGCACATTGAGCTTGCAATTTATGTTGCACTTGATTGCCTACAGTTGTAATGGTTGTAAATCTGTGCATACAAATCATACAAATCACAATTTTTATTTGAATTTCCAATATGTTGACTTTTATTACTAAACATTCCTTATGCTCTGGTGCTCCTTAAAGGGATAGTTCACCCACAAATAAAAATTCTGTCATAATTTACACATACTATAGTTGTTCCAAACCTGTATACATTTTTTTTGTTTGGTTGAACACAGAAATATATATTTAGACGAACGCTTGTAACCGAAGAGTTCTTGGTCACCATTGACGTAGTAGGAAAATTACAATGGGCGTCAAAAGTGCCCCAGAACTGTTTGCTGTCCTACATTCTTTCAAATATCTTATTACATTTACATTTAGTCATTTAGCAGACGCTTTAATCGAAAGCGACTTACAAATGAGGTAAACAATGGAAGCAATTGGAAAGCAATTTTGTGTTCAACAAGACATAAAAATTATAAAGTAATTTTTCCTACTATGGTAGTCAATGGGGTCAATGAACTGTTTCATTATAAACATTCTTCCAAATATCTTTCTGTGTTCATCAGAGCAAAGATATTTATACAGATTTGGAACAACTCGAAGGTGAGTAAAATATATTTTTTATTTTTGGGTGAACTGTCCCTTTAATCTAACATGGCAACTTAAAACAATAAAAACAGATACTGCAAGAGCATCATGATAATCCAGTTATGATAATTATAACAAAATAATTTTGAAAGAAGTGTGTCACACATGCACCTACCAATAAAAAACTGGGTGTCCATTCCTGAGTGCTTGTTTTGCAGAGGGCAATACTTCAGTTTTGGATTAAATTCTATCAGTGTTGATGTTTGGGAGAAGATTATTGTATCATTTCATGAAACTGTTAACAGTATTCAGTGCTGTTGATCCAAATGAAATTCCTGCTTTTTTGTAAATACTATTAAACAGATTCATATCAACGATACTGACTTTGCTATGCCAACCAAGGTGATTTGCCTCCAAAAAAGGTTGATTCAGGAAACTGCTAATATTTCTGTCGCAACAGTGTAATTTAAATGGCATGTAAACAGTCTGTCTAAACAAAGGGAAATGTAGTGCCACAGTCTCCTCAGCTGACACTATTTAACATAAGCTTGATTCAAGGCTCGCTGATTCAAAACCCTCCCAAGTGCATGAAGTACTGTATATTGCAGTGCCCTATTTCTTTCAGAAAAATTCAATTCCTAGGTCCTTTTGCTACTTGCCCAACATTTGTAGAAAGCCAACCCCAAAGAAATGATACTTGTTATGAAAAGCTCTTCAATAAAGATACATTTCCTGTACGTTCCATTCTGATCTCTTTTGAAACCATGTTTTTACTGTTTTTACTTATAAACATTTCATTTCTTACGTGGAACACAATTTCAAAGAAGATCTGATAGGAAGGAACAGAAAGTTGTGCAATCATGCATTCTGTATTGAGGCATTACCTCCACATTTCTTCTACAAAGAAAAATGCAAACACAAGACTGAAATGTAGATTCTGATTCGCTAATCTAACAACATTATCTTTGTATTAAACATCATTTGATGGTATGCAGGTGTTAAGCCTGAACAAGGAATACCAGTTGGTTTTTAACAACATCTGTAGAAATTATGTCAATTACCATAGACAATGATTTGATTGTCCCTTTGTTTGTATAAAGAAGCATTTGTCAACACATTTTAATGTAATACGAGACAAGTATTTTCCGTGGTAATCAACAACATGCCCCAAATGCTGTTGTTAATGGAGTTATTTTATGTTGCATTTTAAAATTTTGAATAATTATAGCACTAATTATTCTTAAAGACTCCTAAATAAGTAATGTATCACAGATGATTCATTCAGACACTTAATCTTATGTGTGTGCTCCAGAGACCAATCATAAAAACATGGCAAATAAACATATTTAAAAAATATGCAGTCTTATTGAATAACCAATTTGCCATTGAATCCATCTATTATCCCAGAAAATACATTTAATTTGTTGGCAAGTAATTAATATTTCATGTGCAATACCCTTTTTAAAACAAAGATCTTGCTTTTTAGCAAGCCTTAACCAATAACATACTATAATAGTGACTGTTAAGTCTGCATGAGACCTAACATGAGTCTCCTGAGCAGTACGAAAACCCCTTAGGGTGAAATAAAGGTCACCAGATATGCCATTGAGGTTAAATCTCCTACTGTTTAATGAAAAGGTGACGCACCAAAGGCAGGGTACAGTAAAACTACACAGAGGGAAAAAAGAGAGGTCATTCTTAAAACATGTTTGTCTGTCCACCACACGTTCACATTCCGACAGGTCACTGGCCAGGTGGGGAAGCTCCGTGTGGATGGCAGGTGATATGGGGTGCGGAGAGGGGCTGCAGGGAAGGAGTGGGAAGGGGGAGTCAAGTGCACTGGTGAGATCACTTAAAGTACAGAAAAAAGGGAAGATTCATTCTTCTAGTAACTATAAGCTCCCCCCAACCCTTCTCCTTAAACATCCGTCCATCCAATCTGTCTGTCCAATCTTTAACCGGTTGAAAGCGAAACGATGAAAAATTGTGACAGAGAGAGTGCTCCTTTTGTCTTGCGCTTGTTCTTTTCGTTTGTTCCAATCACTCTCTCCATCGGTCCATCCGCATGATACTGTTTCGTGTGTATGTTTGAGTATGCGTGTATCTGCCAGTGTTGGGTGTATAGTAGTGCTTCTCACCTCCTTGCCTCGTGTGTATGTGTGTACGCGTACATCAGTATCTGTCTGCGTATGTGTGCATGTGCCATCGAGCTCATACAGCGTACAGTTCATAGATCTTCTTGGCACAGTACGCCAGGGCCGCCAACGCTATCGTGTTGTGCAGTCTCTTTCTGTGCACGTCGTCCCGTCGAACTAGAACCACTGGCGTGGAGGAGGTGAGCGTGTGCAGGGGCAGCCGCGAGAGCTTCTGACTGTCATACTCCACTTGGTATTTGCAGCAGGGGTCGAACTGCCAGGAGATGCCGTAGAGAGTGGCGCAGGCGAGACTCAGAGCGCCAGCCGGCAGCGCCACGTAACGGGAGTAGTCGACAGGGAGAGCGAGCGGCGTGAGGAGGCACGCGGCCCCTGCCAGCGTGGCGGTTTTGTGCAGGCAGTTTCCGACGGCCACCCAGCGGGCCGTCTCATCCCCGATGCGCGTGGGCTCGATCACGATGTAACGATACTGAGCCTCCAGAGCCTGCTCCAGCTCGTATTCGAATTGCTCCTGAGCATTCTCGCCATTGTAGATCTCGTGGACGATGTAACACTCTGTGGCCGCCATCACTCCCCTTGAGTAACAGAGGAAAAAATGTTAAAGGTTGTCATGGAGCTTTAGCCTGAAACTATTTTGACACCTCACGTATAGCATAGGAAATAGACAGAATACTACAGGTTATCATTTTTATAATAGTGTTAACTACTACATTATAATACTCATTGTCAATTCAGCTGGACTGAAAAAAAATCTATTAGCCAACTAGACCTCTGTGTGCTATCAGAGGCCTGACTTCACACCTTATATAAATGACGTTTATTGAAGCATAATAGTGAAAAAATAGAAAACACAGGCATATAGTGCTGCAATCTTAAGGTTTCAAACTGATCGTTATTTTAGAAAATTATGGACTGTTATCTCGACAAAGTGAATCAAAAGTGCAGAAGTCTGACTTTTTTAATTACATTTAACACTGTGTTTAACAGGATGTACAAAAACGAAGGTAACAAAGTTTTACCAAAAAAAAAAATACTAATAAATAAGAACGATAAAAACAGCACGACAGTAACTATAGAAACATATAGGTCGAGAGCCTGCTAGCTGTACGTAACGTTAACAGTTACACATCTCCTTGAAAATCGCTGTCCCGCTGGTAAAGCGTCGGCTGTCTGGTCAGTAAGGACAACACACGCGCACTGTAACACTGTAAGTCCACACTTACATTTATTCAAAGTCGAGAAATCTTAAATGTTAATAACACAAAATGGAATTTTAAGGTCTTTGTGGGGCTAGTTATTTGAGAGATCCCAGAGCCAGTAAGCTAATCAAAACATCACATGAGATGTGTTCAGACAATATTTTTCAGTCTTTCCCAGCGGCACAAATCCCTTAACAACGCGAGATTTTAACAACAGTAAACAAGACTAAAATTTACTGTTCGACTAAACGTTTCGCGTAACGTACTGACAAATAATCACAGGTTTTAAAGTAACTGACCTCTCCCTGCTGACTGGGACACCGCGCCTCCTTCCCAGCGACGCCATCTTGAAAAGCAACTGACTAGAATTGACGCGAAACTCGCGAAGGTCATCATGGATAATGTAGTTCTATTAGCCCTGCACTGTTAATTGACGTAAAAGCCTCGCAGCATATTTGCGAGACTACTGATCCCATGAGTCAACTCGGTTAAGGACCCTACCAGAATGTTTAACTACATTATTATTTGCTTCTTGTGTTTAAGTCAGCGGTTAGTAATATATGGATGACGGCGCTTTAATGTGACAGACAGGTTTTCATTGCGACTATGGTTTTAGCTGCATAGTATATGCGCGTTTTTATAAGAAGCGATGGCCAATCGGATGCAAGGACAACACTGTGGGGCTGTCAGTAGCACAGTTCATGCCCAGATTTTATGCACAAACGGCACAAAGAAAAGCTCCCTTATAAAATGACGTAAAGGTTTGTATGGTGTCAAAACCTTGTTGTACAGTTTTAGCAAGAAGGCACTCACCCATAATGTGGTCTGCTCTTGCTCAGGCAACGAGTTCACACAGCTGGTGCACAAGGGGCGAGAACGGTGTTATAACAACTAACGTTATACGGTGCTCGGTGCACGTGCAGGTTTACGCTCTCTGTCTCCCCCAGTAGCAACGCATTGCATAACATGTAAGCTTTAAATCTGATGTGTGAATTCGGTGCATTTGTATTTTGAGTGAGCTAAAAGGACATAAGAGTGTTATCTACTGACTAGGTTAAAATTAAAATTGTGCAAATTGCCAAGTACACAAAAAATCTGTACTGTATATTTAAGTTATTGATAATACATCCTAACGTCAAATTTTATTGCAGTCAGATTGAAGGACACAGAGGAGACTGCTATCAAATTAGCAGAGTAGGAGGGTACTTCAAAGCAGGGCCGGGGCCCCTCCAAAAATGTCGTGCTGACAATTCAAATAATTAAATATCACATATTTATTTTATGTATTATCTATTAAACAATGATCGAATCAGATTATAGAAAAAATCTAAATTATGTATGCAATTAACTATGAGTATATTACTAGAAAAAATGTGGCCAGCCAGAATATGTGATTGCCCCCTGTCCAGCCAACATAATACCAGGCCTGCTTCAAAGGCCAGTCAGAACTACACATAATACATGCGAGGAATTTTTAATTTCACAAAGCAGGTGTGGGTCTTTATAGGCATTAAACCTAATCCAGTGTGTCAAGTCTTTGTGCTGGAAGAACACAACATTTGTGATCATCCAGATTCCAGAGGCACTGCATTCCTCATTGCTTTTAAAAACTGACAGGATAGAAGTTGGATGATGGAGAAAGATAAAAACATAGATTTGTTCTATGACACACACTATTACTGGAATAAAACCATTATAGACAAGCTTTGTTTAATATTTTAGTCAGATAGTAAACAAAGCTTGTCTATAATGGTTTTATTGTCCAATAATTTGTGAATGTGATAAGAGTTATACGGTTTACACATTTTTAAATGTGTTGTTGGACTATCTTATACAAAAAAATGAACATGAACCATCACATAAATTAAATTACAGTACTAACTATTATAGAATGAGAAATTATATCTTGAGGCTTGCTTTGGTTGATATGCCATGCTGAGTCTTTTGGTACATCAACATGCATGTATGTAACAGAAAATTATTGTATTTCACATTGTTTTGTGAATTTTTGTTGTTGTTTTGTTTTGTGAAAATATATCATTTTGTGAAATACAAACTGATATTCTTATTACTTCATATTCATGAATGCAAATAAGCAAACATTTTTTAAATCCTTTAATTTTTTATTCAAAACCATTAAGAGTAACTTTAAGAGTACATAAGAGTGTAAAAATTGATGAATTCCAGTTACATAATAAACTTCCAAGGTCACATAGCAGAGTCATTTGTTCTAGTAAAGATGACCTCTGCTCATTGATGGTGCCACAAATGTTGGTCTGTCAGCTGACTTTTATAGACCCCTGGGATTCTGGAAGTTACAATAATACATTCACTCATTCAACGCATCTCTAACACACAAACACACACTCACATGTAACAGAATCCTCTAGGTAGAGGTGCGTTATTGTTTTCATAAAGTATGCATCCTGAGAGGTTCAGCCCTGCGTATCATAGGAGTGGGCGATTGTCTTATTGGCTGAGTCTGAGTTCCTCACTGTCTATAGTATACGAGACACATGCAAAAGCACAAAATCAGCCTAAAACATGCACAGAATAAAACGGCTGTTTCTTATTATTGGGATGGCAGAATGTGCCGTCTCCATGCTAGGCTGGATGTGCACTTTGAATGGTCCGAGAGCCTGCCTGTGCGTGTGGGAACACAAGTACATGTGTATCTTTCTTATAAGCACCACTGAACCTGAAGGCATACAACATTCATATGGAGTCCAAGGACACTCCTATGACCATATCAAACAGTTCATAATGCGAGTTCATAATGGGTGCTATGCTTTCACTTCTCTGAATTGGCTTGAAAGTCCAAAAACCCTTCAAGTTACTGGGAGACGGAATCTATTGCTCATCTCATAATCCACACTGTTTTCTCCCTGTCCATGAGGAGAACAGGGCTTTAAAAACCATTGTATAGCTTCAGATACTTTCCCTTCTTAAATCTCATTCACTCTGGATCACAGACAACAATAAATCTCTTTTTAGTGGAGTTTTCAAGACCAGTCAGACATGTCAGGGGTGCTCCCCAAACCAACAGATACCCATCCCACCCAATCCCAAATCGTTCTTGAACTGAGAGAAGGTCACTTCCTGTCCTCATTTCTGTCACCCATTCAATGGAGAATGTGCTCCAAGTAATGGGGGTGGGGATTTTCCTTGACAAATTTTTGGATGTACCAGCAGGTCAAGTGAGCTTTCAGGTCCTCCTCTACCACAAAATCCATCGCGGCCTAGAAATGACAAACACAAACCAAATTCAGATGTAAACAATAACTGTGTCATTGTATATAACAGGTTCACACTGATCTGAAAGAGTAAGTTTCGACAACCTTGGCTAAGTGTTTGGCAATCTCTCTTCCTCTGTATGCTTCAGGAACCTCAGTGTGCTGTAAATCCACAGTCTTCTTCCCCACGTATTCATAGAGCAGCACAGCCCTGTCATGGGAACCTTCAGACCAAATATAATGGACATTACAATGTCACCCTAGGGCAGTCTGTATTTAAACCACATTTACTTTCATTTACAAAAAATGTCGACTTCCCCCCCCCAAAAAACGTAACATCTGCTCATCTCGACATACAAATAGGAATGTTTTCGACTAACATTAAAAGTAACGGCTTTGTTTTCTTTAGATACAAATCTATGACTGTAGTGGAACAGGAAGTACAACGATGCTTGGAAAGGATGGCTAGCCAGCAGGCTAGCAACTTAGTTTCTGAATCATCTAGAAAAAAATAAACGAACAAAAACTTAAATGTTCAAACTGTGGATGTGACAGCAGACATTGCGGCTTCGTGCACAACAATAAAAAGTAAAATCGCAACATAGCCTACTTTAAAGAGGATGTTAACATCAAAGGATCACGGGTAAGTTACTTCAACGCTACAAGCTCAAGAGAGAGCTGGTGGGGTATGCAAGAAACACTGTTTTCATAACACGTTACAATATCTACGCGAATTACGAGATAATACGCAATATAATACGCAATACATAGCAACAGTGGATTATGTTCATCGACGCGTTAATCGTAACTAAATATACATAAGACACATTTAGAAGGCGGTCGTTCGTTGGTTTGTCTCCCGCGACCACCATCTCATTATCTGACGCATTACTGACCGTTCAGTCTGATGCTGAATTGTCGTCTTTTCTTGTCGTGCTCCACTCTGAGGGGCGTTGTAATGTCGAGTACGTTCATCTGTGTAGCCTGGGCCATAACGTGTGCGTCTGCTGACAGGGGAAGCTGTGTGTCAGTGTACCACGGCTGGTTCGAGCGCGACGAAAAGTGCATTCATGCCTCGGAGAGGTGAGAACGAACATCTGATCCTGCAAAAACAAGCCATCCACGGAAATCAGCTGTGGAGTCACATGCCCATCGCAGGCCAATGAGAAAATAGTTGTTTTGACCCGCGCGGTCTCTTTAAACGGGTCTCGTGCGCGTGTTACGTTTGGCCGCCAGGTGGCGATGAAGAGTTACTGACATTTTTTTCCCTTTTTTACAGCCCAATTTTACTTGATGAACTGTTACAAAAACCTGTTTCAGAGTTCCATGGGGGTTCTCAGTCTGCACCTATCAAAAAGTAAATTGTCATTACATGAAAAATACTTATGTTTTGTGTTATCAGAGTAATTCAATTACAAACAAAAGATATGAGAAACATGGTATTTAAGAAGCTAATTTATATTTTTGCAAAGCCTTTTGTAGAAGCTAAACTATATAATTAAGTATAAATGTTGACACATTAGTGCATTTGAATTTTTCATTTACATTTATTCATTTGGCAGATGCTTTTATCCAAAGTGACTTACAAGTAGGAGAGCATATACTGTAAACATTTTGTCAACACGTTAAACAGTACCGTTAGTTTACAAGGCTATGCTATAGGAGGATTAAAGCTGGAACAAGCAAGGGAGAGAATGAACAACAAGACAGACAGTTATTGGTTAGTCAAATAAATGCAGAACAGGTATGTTTTGAGCTGTTTTTTGAAAGTTGTGAAGGATGCTGCAGTTCGGGTGGAGGCTGGCAGTTCACTCCACCACAGGGGAACCGAATGAGTAAAGGTTTTTGCAAGCGATTTGGTGCCTCGCTGTGATGGAACAACCAGGCGTCGCTCATTTTCAGACCGAAGATGGTGGGAGGGGATGCAGACCTGGAGCTGTGAGTTAAGGTAAAGGGGCGAATTTGCCGTTATCGTTCTGAAGGCCAGTGTCAGCGATTTAAACTTGATGCAGGCGGCAACTGGCAGCCAGTGAAGTGAAATCAGGAGGGGTGTTACATGGGTTCTTTTAGGCTGATTGAAAACTAGACATGCATCTGCATTCTGGATCATTTGCAAGGGCTTGACTGCATTGGTTGGAAGGCCAGCCAGTAGAGAATTGCAGTAGTCCAGTCTTGATATGACCAGAGCTTGGACTAGCACCTGAGAGGCATGTTCCGACAGGAACGGCCTGATTTTCTGATGTTGAAGAGCACATACCTGCAAGTTCGAGTGGTTGCTGTGATGTGAGAGGTGAATTTCAGCTGGACTTTGAACATCACCCCCAGGTTCCTCACAGACTTGGTGGGTGTTATAGTTGAGGATCCGAGCTGAATGGTAAGGTGGTGTTCAATTGATGGGTGGGCCGGTATAACCAGTAGTTCTGTCTTGGTAAGGTTGAGTTGTAGGCAGTGCTGGATTGGCAATCGGGCATACCGGGCATTTTCCCGGTGGGCCGATGTACTTTTTGGGCTGCAACGGACGCATGGGCCAGAGAGACGGACGGATTAGAAGCATGAATCGGGGGCGTATGCATGGAACGCGAATGCAATTGCGAATCGGACATGTATGCAGGAAAGGCACTGACAGCAGCACAACCTAACTCTCGCACCCAACCCCCCTAGTCAACAAAAATGGTGGAGGGCTAAAGCTGGTCAAAAATGCCAGGGCCAATTTAACGTCCCAGTCCAGCCCTGGTTGTAGGTGATGCTCTTTCATCCAAGAAGAGATGTCCAGAAGGCAGGCAGGGACACAGGCAGAAATGGTGGGGTCATCTGGCTGAAAAGAGAAATAAAGCCCTGTATCATCTGCATAAAAATGGTATGAGAATCAATGTGCCTTAATAATTGGACCCAGGGAGGTGGTATATAGAAAAGAAGAGAGGAGCAAGAACTGATCCCTGAGGAACTCCAGTTGTCAGCTGGTGAGATCTGGATGTCTTACCTCTCCAGGATACCTTAAAGCAGTGGTCTCCAACGTGGTGCTCCGGGGGCACCTGGTAGCCTGCAAGAACTTTTTAAGGTGCCTGCCATGCACAGGGCTCATAAGAGCTGCACATGAATGACACTCGGGACTATACCGATCCAGCGAGTGCTGAATCGTTATTAAAGTTTGTCATTTGCACATGTTTTTAAGCTTTGCCGATGTAAATATATTCAAGTGCAAAAATATGTCAAAGAGAACTCAATTTGATTCCTGTTAGCTTGAGAAGATGTGCGTGCTGTGCGCAGACATATCAATCGCAAAGAGCTGCGCTGAATTGAGTTGGATACATTTTTATCCGACAAGAAGATGTGCTCAATTAAATACGATAGAAACACATTTACAGAATAAATTCCTCGATGCCCATGATCCCATCCAAAAATGAATGTGCCTTTCCTCAATTGACGGCATAACTGGACTAGCCAACCGTCCGGTCTCGTTGTACACGCTCTGGAATATTGTTCTTAAATGCTTTAGCCAAAGTCTGAAACGAAAGTGGTTCGGTATTACCTCCCATAACAGTCTTATACAGCTGCGTTCCTAAAGAGCAAGCATTCACCTCAGAAAGCCGCGCATTTGTGCTCCATCTCTGCGCTCTGAGCAGCAAATAATTTATAATATATAGCCTATTTATGAAATAAGACAACCTACAGTTATTGTATTGCAGAAACCTAAATTTTCCTTAGTGAAATTGGGCGCCAGATTATAAAGAAGGTACATTTTTGTTCTCTATGACTCAGTGGATGGAAACAGTGCTTAATAGCAAATGTTTTATGTAATAATAATAATAATTAGCATTTTATTTAATGGCGCCTTTCAAAACACCCAAGGTCAGCACAGCTAAAAGATTTCGCACCCATGGTAGTGAGTCAAATCCGAGGTACCACAAGAGAAATTGAAGATGAAGATCTAAGAGCACGTGAAGGGGTGTAAACGTGAAGAAGTTCAGTAAGATATTGGGGTGCAAGATTATGTAGTGACTTGTAAGTAACAGAATCTTAAAATCGACTCGATATTTTACTGGAAGCCAGTGCAATTGCTGGAGAACTGGAGACATGTGCACAGTAGAAGGTGTTCTAGAAAGAATATGAGCTGCAGAATTCTGAACCAACTGGAGCGTGAATAAGAACTGCTGTATTGTTGGTTGAGAGAGAAGAACGAAGACGGTTAATCTTTTCAAAGATCTTAGAGATAAATGGTAGATTTGAGATCGGACAGAAATGATCAAGGTTAGAAGGATCAGCCCCTGGTTTCTTAAGTACAAGAGTAATAATAGCAGATTTAAGAGATGAGGTTACAGAACCAGAAACAAGTGGAGAGTGGACAATTTTAGTAATCAATGGCAACAGGGCTGGTAAACAAACTTTTACTAAAGGAGTTGGTAATGCATCACATTATGCAGCATCACACAGTTTAAAGTTTGAAAGCATTTTCTCATTATTTCCAACAAGTAGCCCTCTGGATGATTTTATATAAGCATAAAATTACAAAATATGTTCATGTCAGGGCAATAATTGTTTTATTTTTATATAGTATATACACTGTAAAACTTTGCTGTAGTTTTTCAGCAGGTTAGCTAGTAACTTACTGTATGCTTAATTACTTTCCTATTATTACTGTTTTCAATTTGAGTTAAAAAAAAAGATTAAAACACTTTTGACTTTTGAGATTCAAAATGAGCAAGAAGAGACTGGCATTAGCACAGCAACACTGCACAAAATGACATTCTTCCTAAGCATTTTTGTTTTGTTTTGTAGTAAAAACCTTTGAATATATGACATTTACATAACAAGAAAAGTGACCTAAGATATTAAGTCTTGTTTTATGAAAGAAAATATGAAAATAAGAAATAGGTAAGTTTATGTTTAAAACAAAATTGTAAATTAAATCTACAGTAAATTAATGGCAAACCTGCTGCAAAACTACAGCAAAGTTTTACAGTAGCATATAGCTGTATTATAGCATTAGATTCAACTATAGCGTATTATGATTTTTAAACATATGTGACCCTGGATCACAAAACCAGTCTTAAGTAGCACGGGAACATTTTTAGTAAAAGACAAAAATACATTGTGTGGGTCAAAATTATCGATTTTTCTTTTATGCCAAAAATCATTAGGATATTAAGTAAAGATCATGTTCCATGAAGGTATTTTGTAAATTTCCTACCTTAAATATATAAAAACTTTATTTTTGTGAGTGGATGGTCTGCCACAGTGCCCCTGATTAACAACTTCAAAGGCAATTTTCTCAATATTTTGATTTTTTTGCGCTCTCAGATTCCAGAGATTTAAACGGTTGTATCTCAGCCAGATATTGTCCTATTCTAACAACTCATATATCTATAGAAAGTTTATTTATTCAGTTTTCAGATTACGTAAAAATCTCAATTTCGAAAAATTGACACATAAGACTGGTTTTGTTGGCCAGGGTCACATATGGCATCTATAAACACCCTGAACACGAGAAGTAAGATATGTGTATTGTGTGAAAACATGCACAGACACAGAGTTGAGTAACTGGCTTTATATCCATGCTGGTGACAATCTATAATCAGATTATTGTAACTTGCTCCATGTTCAAAGACAAAAAACACAAAGAACCACAAAGATGCTTCACATCATATGCAATAGTTTCAAAAATATACATTAAACAACTACAGCAGACCCTACTAATACATGATGGGTGTGAAAATTACACGTCAAGATAAAACACAGTGTTTACAAAGCATTTTAAACAAAAGATAGATTAAAATACGTTTATATTTCACATGTACATAATATAAATGTGTAAGAATAACATAAAATATTACAAATACTAACCAGGAGGTTCTTTCTCAATGACAAAAGGTTTATAAATAATTATTCATAGCACCTCTTAGAAAAAATAACAGTACAAGTTACATGTGAATGACACAGATATTTGTCCCACACATCCATGTGTTCAACACATACGAGTTAATGTCAGTGTGATTTTAAGGGTAAAACTTGCATAGCTTTTTTATATATTGGACAAAAGCTGCATAAAACCAAATACACCTATGCATCTCATTGAAAATCTCTAAACAGCCTCACAATTTTTCACATATAAAAAAGTTCATCATACTTGGTAATGAGTTTGGAATAAAATGAATAAAAGCAGATATATTTTAAGGGCCTTATTTAGCCTATTTAAGGCCTCTCTAATATCTTCTTCAACGTGCTTATGACATCCTCTCCACTCTTCCAGGGTACCACGCTAGCCTTAAACTCTCCAGGTTTGGCTTCCGCCATCTCTCGGATCAGTTTGTGCATCGGGAAGTCCCAGCGGGGGAATGCTATATCACCTGGTGATAGTATGAGTGATGGACAGAAATCATTGGCCCCATCACCAACATACAGAACTTTCTGGTATGGCTTTCTGCCTCTCTCACGTATGCGCTGGGCCAAATACTGCCTCACCACCACCGCTTTGCACATGTTCGCCGGGCACCGCAGGCAGTCGTGGGAGTGGAAGGGGCTAAGCTGCAGCTGCCCATTGTCATCAAAGTGAGCTGGGTTGGTGAAAATGCGTATAAAAAGTGGGCGGAACCCTAGATGCTGCAGCCACGTCTCAATGAAGACTGTATTAGCGTCAGACACACAAACCACTTCAAAGTCACGTGATGGCTGGGAAAGAAGGAAACGCATTAAAGCCGGGATGCCCGGGCAGGGAGGGAGCTTTTCCACCGTTCTTCTGATAGCTGCCGGCGTGACTCCCTGTTCGGCGAGGTAGGCCAGCACACGCTGCATGTACTCATTGTAGCGGCCGGGTCGGTAGGTGTCCTTCAACCAGCCGGGCAGGACTCCACCAGGCGCCACGGTAACCATGGAGTCATCGCTGCACTCGTCCACCAGGGTCTCATCAAAGTCAAAGAATATAAGGAAACGCCTATCATTAGGGGGCAGGGCATGAGCCCTGCTGCTATGCTGATGATGTTCCTCCGCTCCTCCAGGGGTGTGGGGTGGGGAAACGCAGCAGTTGAAGACAGAGTCCCGCATCATGGATAGGAAGGGAAAATAGAACAGGCTTTCTCCTGCTTTTGCTCTTCCTCTGGAGAAAGAATGAGCCAAGTTCACGTTATGATAGCAGAATGTGAAGCAGACAAAAGAAATGAAACAGAATCCGAAAGAAAAAGCAGGAAGATGAAGGAAAAGAAACTGGTCCATGCTGGTCTAGTATGACTGAACTTCCACACCATTTCTATTAACATTACTCTCTCAAAAACAACCGTTTCTCAGGCAAATAACCTGGAGGTGGTGAGAGACACAATAAAAAATGATACACATGTATAATTGAAAATGTAGAATAGGTACACTTAAACATTTAAAACATGTTTTCAATTGATGTTCCAAAAGTTTGTGGGATATTTTACCTGTTATAAAATGCATTTTTTGCTCTTGCTCAATAGATATGGACATGAACGACTATTCAGTGCAGGCTTCTATCTATTCAAGATATCTACTTTAATATGTAGCCTATGCTTATCAAGTTACAACTCACCGGTGTTACCCTGAGATCGACTCTGCGCACTGTCCACCTGTAAGAGTGCCAAAAAACACGACATGATATGGCCTGAATCTACCAAGGTACCTACATAAGAGCTTTCTCGATACAGCGTAACGTTATACTATATTGGTAACGTGACGTCGCCTTGGAATTATAAGGTTCCATCTGCGTTCTGAGCAGTTTTAAGAGAATGAGCTTCGTAGTTGTTGCATTCCATTTGACATAGTACATAAAGGGTGGTTTCCCGCACAGGGCTTAAGACTAGTCCTAGACTAAAGTAAATGTTAGAGCTGTCTAAATTGAAAACCGCTTGCACTGAAACATCTTCAAATACATCAGTGCCATTGCTCAAAATTCAGACAAGTAATGCTGTTTTGTAAGGCATGTTTGTAAAAACTACTTAAATGTCTTAATTTAGCTAAGGCCTAGTCCTGTCTTAAACTAATCTCTGTGCGGGAAACCACCGCAAAAGCGTTTTTTATAAATAAGTCTAAAAATGTGCACAATGTAAAGGAAAAAAACATCACATATTGTGATTTAGTTGTCACACAGAATAAGAATATATGAATAACTCAATTTTGACAAAAATGTCCAAATACAACGTTATAATTCGAAAGCCAATTGCGTCGTGATATAATATTAGGCTCGTTCAAAAGCAGGTATGCACTGCAGCACGTCGGTGACCTTGCTTTCACTTTTTATATAACAGGTGATGCAACAACCACGTTTCTTCACAAAGTACCGTTTCTAACTACTGTGCCACTTGATATTGCTTTTAAAGTTTAGGGCTAAAAATAAACTATTTTTGTAAATTATTTCCAGTCTAGCCTAAATATTACAGCATTAAAACAGGCAAAATTGATCGTAACTGAAGTGATCTATTGGTAAATAAAACCGAAGATTACCTTGAGCTGGATGTCTTCTAGTTCAGTTAGTCATCACCACCGATCACTCCTTCCTGTGTCTGCCCGGCTGATCTTGCGCCGGTGCTGGCGATTTTAAGGTCCGATGCTGCTTTGTAACCACAGTGACGCGCGTCGGCCAAACCACGCCCCCTACCCGTCGCTGTGTTCAACATCACAAAACCCTGAAGCTTTTTTGTGACTGACTGTTGCAGCCTACATTGAATTATAATTAATTATAGTTAATGTTTATTTGAACTTTTCCTCACACACTTTAAAATCAAAGGTTATATCTGTTACTGTCGTAGTTAATGGACAATGAATCAATACGAGCAAACTAAACAACTTGTTTTAACTTAACTAAAATAAACGAAGATTAATAAATGCTGTAAATATATTGATTGATGTTAATTCGTGTTAGCAAATGCATAACCTAACGTTAATTCATAGAAAACTATTATATAATGTTGAATAAACGACACATTGAAAACGCTAAACACTGGTGTAACAACTGTGTAATATTTTATAACACACTTTACCGGTTAAATAACTCTTTAGGGTTTACTCCTAAGCATGTGCCTTGCTAGTTCGGTGGAAACCCAAATGACAGCCTGCTGTAAAGGCTATTTTTGGGAAAAGGGTGTGTTGCGTCATTACCAACATCCTTTAACAGGAACGACAAATACTTGATTACCATTAATTTCCCTCGCACCTACGTCCATTAACATTCAGAAGAGTGGAGCAGGAGCGAAAAGAAATGCAAATGTTCTCTTATATGTACAAAGAGAATCCTCAAAACAAATGTTATAATGCAAAGAGAAACACAAGACTGAGTTATTTGTTCAATCATCAGAGTTGGAAATTAAGGCACTTTAATCACGGTCAATCGACCCTACTCTTGCATTGAACACATACATCAATGATTACATCTCAAACCTCTATTGTTTTCACACTAAGCCAATTATATTCTTTATCCCCTGACCACCTAAATGTAATCCACACACAAAGCTTTTAAAAATTGCTAAAGCAGGGTTTGACCAAACCTTCCATGTGGTAAACATCACTTCAAATTCCCAGTATTCTCTTTCCTACTAAATCTCAATTTTTAAGTACTCTTTTTCTAACACGCACGCACACACAAATAAACATTCAATGACTAATAAGTACACAGTGCGCATGTCTATTTCATATTTCTTTTTTACTTCTTTAAGGTTAGCAGAAAGTGTGTTAAATGAACATTATATAAAAGGTTCAACATTAATGCAAATCCATCATGATCTCTCAAAAACAGAAAAACAAAATATAACAAAGTAAAGGTCAGACGTTTTTGTACCAGACACAATGCTAACAAAACAATGCTTAAGTCGAGTGGGTAGAGACACTGAAACAGACTAGATGAGAGAAGACGGTCCATTTGTTTTTAAAACATCTCACAAGAATAAACATGATTATGGTCTGCGTATTTGAACTATTTAGCGAGATTTTATTAGAAAGTGCATTCCATCCATTGATGGAGAAAGGAGAGAAACAGACACATGTAATGCAATGCCTAAAAATGATTGACAGCCACCTTAACCAATGTTAATACTCCATAGGTATCAATGGGCCGAAAGACGTCTTACATTTTGTGACGTAACAAGTGATCCAACTCTATCAGTGTCTGATTCTCCCCATTTTCCACCTTTCACACACTGAACGTGATAATTCTTTGTCAGTTCCTTTTGTCAACCTTTAACTTGGCAGTAAAGTGCAGAAGACAGTCTATGAGAATGAACAAAATCACACAATCGATAGTCTGATTGACCAATTGCTTTCTCTGTGCCGCTATTTACTGTTACACCTAACCAAACAATTTTTACACTCACACTAACAATCTGCATGATAAAGTATCATGTACCAGAAAAACAGAGCAACTAAAAAGCTGCTTTTGATACCAGCACCACAAAGAGATACACACGCACGCGCACGCACACACAAACAGTCCTGCCCTACATTCTGTTTGAATACATTAGAAACAAACCTTTTCCATTCTTCCAACCCATCACACACTGTCGCAAACACACACATCACATCACACATACAAATCCCATTTCCTCTTAAAAATTCTCACAGAGCAAGTTTATCTACATTATACAAATAAAAATATTGGTTAAGTGAGTTAGATCATATATAGCACATACAGTAAAATAATGAATCATGGTTTTCCGCTTTAGTTGCAGTCCTCCAATAACACATCACAGCATTGGTCTTTCTTAACAGTCTCAACCTCCGACTGAACACGCCAGAGAGCTACAGGCATTGTCCAGTCAGCACATTTTCATAAAAAGAAAGAAACTCCAATATTGGAATAAAATTGTCAACAACAACCACAATCAGGCGACAGAAAAGTTTCAGTCAAACTGACTGCACTGAGTTTAAGTGCTGCATACTATGTTTGTATGATAATGCATGTGTGTGTGTCAGTATTTCATTTCATAGAGTGTTTTGTGTGATCGGGAAGACCTGCATTTCCAAAGAGGTTATACAGCATTTTGTAAAATTATTTTAATTGGTGATTTTGAAATGTAGACCTTTGACCTGTAAATGTTTGAACCCGTAGAACCTTTGCAACAGCAGCTGAGTTGATAAGAGACAGAAAAACATGTTTGTGCCATTTAAAATTAAATGACAACTTTTTGATCATCGTGATGCGTCGGGAACTTGATGCGTTTGTAATTTTGGAGTTAATTCGAGTTCAGTCATCTCACAATCCAGTTTGGTCATGAGTCATCAGTTTTACATATTCCTCAAACACATAACACAATCCACCAAGAGTTCCCTCCCGTTTCTTCTTGTGTGAATAAGACAAGTGTGTAATGCAGAATTATGTCTGTCTGCTCCAATGAGCACCTGATATGAGCTGCATTAGTGAATATGTGTTAGTGATGCTGTTGAGCGGTGCCCTGTCGCAGGTACACGTCCTCATGTGCGCAATGGTTTATTGGCTCGCTCTTAAAAAGAGCAGGAGGAGGGGGCAGGACAGAAGACTGCACTGAAACCTGCTGAGGGGTGTGGCTTGTCATGGGGACGTGTCCTGTCTGATGGACCGGCATGTGACTGTGCGCAGTGTGATGCTGTGCGGGTGCAGCCTGCATGTGCAAATGAGATAAGCCATGTGTGGTGACCGCCCTTTGTGGCAGGAGCCCAGTGGCAGGACTGATCATTCCAAGACCTACAATGGAGGACATCAACTGAGTGGGTTGGGTCGGGCTGGGGGTGTGGCCTGATGACGAGGGCGTGTGGCCTGTGAGGTGAATTGGAAGCGCCATGGTGGCAGGCTGAAGGCTCACCGGGCTTGTGACCCGAAAGCACTTCTCTTTGTGAGCCTTGAGCATGTTGGAAAAGCGAAAGCGCTGGCCGCAGATATCGCAAGGGTACGGCTTTTCTCCTGTGTGTGTGCGCCGATGACGCTTCATGTTGGGACGACTGGTGAAACTCTTGCCGCAGATTTCACAGATGAATGGCTTCTCACCTGCGAAGAAAAAAAAGATAAACGATAAATGATGAACAGCTTTTATTGTCTGACTACATAGGCAAAACAGAAGTTGAGTGAGCATATGTGGAAATCTTAAAGGGGTCATATGACACGGCTAAAACGAATATTATAGTTTGTTTTAGATGTAATGCAATGTGTATACACGATTTAAGGTTCAAAAACGCTGTATTTTCCACATACCGTGCATGATTGCATCTTCTCTTTGCCCCGCCTCTCTGAAACGCTCTGAAAAGCGAGGTGTGCTATGATTGGCCAGTTAACCAGTGTGTGGTAATTGGTCGAATACTGCAAGCGTGTGACGGAAATGTAACGCCTCTTACCATATTTAGAACATCAGGTTCAATAGCAATTGTACTGACAGGTACGCCCACCTTACTTGCGTATACATTTGAGCGGTCGTAGTCAAATCATACCACGAACTGACTTAAACTTGTGGGGGTGTGGTTACACGAGGCGTTTCAGGCAGGTCTGGTGAGCATTTGCTTTTAGATAGAATGCATCTTTTGTTCTGACACTTTCATTTTTGAAATTTTACATGTCTAATACATGCATGGGCAAATTATAACACCAAAGACACCAAAAACACGTATTCGCGACATATGACCCTTTAACACTTATTCTATTTCGTTTGCAAGTTTTAATGTTTGAATCATTTTAAAGGTGCCATTTCATGAAAATCTGACTTTTCCATGTTTAAGTGCTATAATCGGGTGTCTGGTGCATCTACCAACTCAGAAAACGTGAAAAATGACAACACAGTAACTTTGTTTATGTGAGCCTATCTCTGCAAGCCTGTGAGAAAACGAGCCGTTCAGATTTCGCTCCCCTTCTGACGGAGGTAGCCATTCTTATTATAATATTACCGCCCCTTTTTCTGAACGTGTCCACCCATAGCACTGCCGCCATTTTTGTTTTCGCAAGCGACATACATTAATTAGTTCCGACACCATGGCAAAGTAAGCAAAGCATGCTAACTGTTCTGTTGTTGGCTGCACAGACCAGCACAGAACTGTTCCCAGCCTCACAGGAGACAAGAGAGCAATGGATTTATTTTGTTTTCAATGGAGATTCTCCACACGCAAATAAAGACATTGTAAGTACCGATATTTTTTTTTTTTAAGTAAGACCTCAGGGACCTGTGACAACTTAAAAGTAGGTAAAATGTCACTGTGAAACGTTTGTCTGTTCACTTTTAGAAAGCAAAGTGTATAGCTTGTAAACACGCAACGGGATTGTACTGTGTAACGTTTCACTTAGCGAAAACGCGACGTGTTTGTCTTGAGTACCTTCACTTATAGAAAGCAGTGTGCATGGTTTGTAAACACGTGATGGGTTTGTCATGGGTACTTTCACTTATAGAAAGTAGTGTGTATGGTTTGTAAATACACGACCGGTTTGTCATGTGTACTTTTGCATATAGAAAACGTGACGCCTCTATTAGGAGTTTGTTTGCTTCTAGAAAACAATTGCTGCGTCCAAAATCACCTACTACCATACTATATAGTAGGTGAAAATGAGTATGAGTCATGAATAGTATGTCCGAAAACTCAGTATGCAAAAAACAGTAGGCGAGAAATACCCAGATGCTCTACTACTTCCAACGAAGATTCGTGAGTGTGGATCGGATGGACACTTCTCTATCCCATGAAGCCACGGGAGCTGAGCAACGGTCAAATTTCAACGTAAATCAAATAAATATAGCGGAAAACTTTAAGGCGGACGTCCGTTTTTAATGAATTTCTCGTAACTAAATTATGTTTGTATCAACGCTCACTAATAGGTTGTTGTTAATATGTCATAGGTCAAAGAGCATACGGGTCACATGACCATAAAACATGGTGGAGGCAGTATGTCCGAAATATATTCATACTACTCCCACTCATACTATATAGAAAGTACTGTTTTAACAGCCGATAGGTAGGTACTTATTCAAATTCAGTACGTACTGTCACAGTATGCGATTTCGGACGCAGCGAGCGTGTTTGGCGTTTAAAGACGAGACACAATGTTTCTCATTCGCTTTATGTGACCCTTCTTTCTTGTTTTGTCATTGGAAGCACAGGCTCACAGCCCTGGCTGCGTTTTCTGCTGAAAAGTGGACAGAGACTAGCAGCTCATTTGCACTTAAAGAGACGCACACCAAAACAGCGCATTTCTCCTCACATGCAAAACTGGGCAATTACGGCATGGTATAATAAAAGACCTGTGGTGTATCTGTGGTGTATTTTGAGCTGGAACTTCCCAGACACATTCTGTGGACCCCTAAGATTTACATTACATTGGTGTAAACATAGGAAAAAATATCTCCTTTAAGATAGCAATGCTACATCAATCAAAAAGCTATATTTCCAAAATGCGTTATATTTCCAAATATCTACTGTATGTTTAAAAGAGGATAAGTCTGTAAACCCAACAGTTCACAAACTGCTTTTTACTTTGGGTATCTCATTTCCAGGCTTGCCAGTGCTTCCAAGAAGGCTGGGCTTTAAACATGTGGTGTGTTATTACAGAGAACATGTAGACAATTTTAGGAGTGTTTAACCAAAAGGGTTTAACTGTGTCTTCAACACAGAGCTTAAAAATGTAAGATACATGAAAAACATCAGAAAGCAGAACAAATGATGATGTACAAGTTGCTAGAAGTACATTTGAAGTAATAATTATAAGAAAAAAGTAATTATTATTAGAAAAGCCTTTAGTTTGTCCATTCATTTTGGGCCTGAGAGCAAATAATATTAATTATTTTATAATTGTATAATGTCATCAGTTTTACAAGTTTGGTGTGAGAAGTGTGCTTTAAAGATAAACTTTGAAAAGGATTTTTTCAAAATATATGCAACATGGCATTTTGTAATTGCATGTTTGTGCACCTCACCTGTGTGCGTCTTCATGTGCTCATCAAAATACTGTTTCATGTTGAAGTCTTTGCCGCACCATTGGCACATAAACTGCTTGTGTCCTATGTGAATGCTCATATGAGACCGCAGCTGGTATTTATACTGGAACCTCTCATCGCAGTTCTGAACACACACAGAAATAGACAGCGTGGGTGGATGCTGTTTCAGCCTCACATCAAATCAGAACCAGACTGAAACAACCAGTACGTTGTAATAAGACCACAATAACCTGTCATTACGGTTCATAACATCTGTCATTAAGAAACTATTTTTAGGAGACAGGCCAACCCCACCGGCACACACGCTCTCTCTTCACTACATCCTTAAATAAAATTACAAAGCCCCACCCTGACCACCCTCATGGGGTGTACACCCCGTAACAGTTGCCATAGAAAAGGTGCCACAAAGGAGTAAAATCCACAAAGATTTCAGTACAGATTGACGTTGTCTGTTCTTGTTTGGTTTCATTAAAATACTGGAACCTAATAAATGTCAAGACGTTGAGATAATGAATGTCTGCTCTGTGTGGATGGAGCAACATACTAAAATACTCGGACATCACGTTGTGTTTATTGGCTGCACACAACAAACTTAGCATCCCTGAAGAGTATCATTTAAGCCGAAATAACAGCTTCCTAATATAAATTTATGAGTACACAAAGTTCTTTCAGAAAGGTCCAGTCTGATGGCGACACTGGTTAAAAAATACATCCAACGACTTCAGCAAACAGAAAAGCACCAAACATTTTTATGAACTGAACTAACCTATACCTTTATTCTCTAGCTTATTCAAAAAAATTGAAATAGTGTTTGCACATGTCAACATTCTGCCGTGGCCATGGGGTTTTACAGTGTTCCGGTAAAGCAAACACCAAATATGAAGAACAAACTGAAAACATAAATATGGATAGAGTCATATTTATAATTATCATTATTTGTTTAATACAGTGAGTTTCAAATAAAGTGTCAGCCAGCCATAAACCCACCAGTGTGAGAGAGAGAGAGAGAGAGAGAGAGAGAGCGAGAGCGAGAGCGAGAGAGAGAGAGAGAGAGAGAGAGAGAGAGAGAGAGAGAGAGAGAGATAATAAAGTCTAGAGTATAATAATAAGGACTCGTAATAAGTAATTATTAGTTTTGTTTTAAAGGAAGACTAAAGACTTAAAGGGACAGTTCACAGTTCACATTCTGTCATCATTTACTCACCCTCAAGTTGTTCCAAATCTGTATAAATTACCATAGTAGGAAAAATTATAATGGCATTCAAAAGTGCCCCAGAACTGAATATCTTCTTTTGTGTTCAACAGAACAAAGACTTTATTAAGTAATTTTTCACACTACAGTAGTCAATGGTGGCCAAGAACTGTTTGGTTACAAAAATTCTTCCAAATATCTTTCTTTGTGTTCATCAGAACAACAAATTGAGGGTGAGTAAATGAAGACAGATTTTTCATTTTTGGGTGAACTGTTCCTTTAAGATTCTTTCCTGAATGCAGCGTTTTATACAATTTGTGTGTTTTGTTCATACCTCACAACGGAAGGGCTTTTCTCCTGAATGCTGGAGTGAATGCACTTTCAGGGACATGCTGCGCTTGAAAGACTTTCCACAGGTTTCACAGGTAAATGGCATGTCCTTTGTGTGAGCTAGAGACAGACACAACATCTGCTGTATTACACACAAATATGTTTCTCTAGTGTGTATGTGATTAAATACCTTTAAAGCACTTTCAACTCTCTCTGAATATTCAGAAAGTATTTTATCATAAAAACGGTATCTTTAAGTATTCAGTAGGATGAAATTGAAGCATGCGTGCCTGTGTAAACGGTTACGTACCGACCATGTGCTTGCGGACATGGGCCATGGTGTAGAATTTCTTCTCACAAATCTCACAGGCAAATTTCTTCTCGGCAAAGCCATGAACAATCTTAATGTGCTCATGGAGGGACCACAGCTTCTTAAAAGACTTGTTACATGACACACACTGGGGAAACACACAGATACACAATGGATTGTTTTGCAAGTACATATTTAGAAGCAGTGGTGCTAAAGCTGGCTGAAGTCTCCACCTGCTGGTCAGCACTTACATTGGCAGGTATTACACGTTCAAAGCCTCTAATGGCATCAAATCTTTCAAATCTACTGGCTTACTGATGTAAACCCATAAATTCATCGCTGAATATATGTGTATATAAAACATTTGCTAACATCATAATTGGAAAATATTCTCTTTGAAGAATCCTTTTTTTATTACCTGAATGTTCTTCTCACAGTCTGTCTGCTGATGCAGGGCAAGTTCACTTTCCAGCACAAACTTCTTCCCGCACTTGTCGCAGATCTGCATGCGTCTGTGCGTGACATTCATGTGTTTCTCCAGGTACCAGCGAGAAGTAAATACACGCGGACATTTTTCACATGCTAGCGTCTCTTTCTCCTCGCCTTCTCCCTTGGGCCCTCCCGTTGCTCCTGAGGCAGAGGAGGCTGAGACCTTTACTTTCTTGGCAGATCTACGCTTTTGGGGCGGGGCCTTAGTTGTTTTCCTCCGCCCCCTCGTTGTCATGCCGGTGGTCGCTGTAGCTGCACCTCCTTTCAATGGTGCGGTTACACGCCGGCTTTTGCGTCGCAGCGAAGCAGCCGCTCGACCCCTGTTTGCCCGTTGTGCTCTTGTTTGGCAACTGTTGTTCTCCTCTTCCTCGTCTTCATCCTCCTCATCCAGAGACTCCTCTGCACTGTCGTAGTCATCTACACTATCATCTTCCTCTGTGTCTTCCTCCTCCTCTTCTTCTCCGTCCTCCTCACTGTTGCTTTTATAATCTCCCGCAGCGCTAGGACTCTCCACGTCGTCTCCCTTGGACACGTGTAAGGTCTGATTATTCAGGTTGACCTCCACGATGATCTGCCCTGGTTTAATCTCGCCCTCCACCCCTGCTCCATCTTCACCTTCGGAATCTTCCGATGTCCCCCCATTTCTGCTCCGCGGCGCCCCCTTCATTGCAGACGTGGCAGAGTTTTCCCTGTAAAACTGTTGAGTCTGGGCGGGGTGAGGATTTATCTCAGAGGGCATCTGTGGGTCGGGTCTAACGGCCATCGTGTTGTCGATGACCACCGAAAAGAGTTTGGCCGCAACGTCTCGTTTGTTAAGTTTGGCTGAAAGCTCGGCATCAGGAGTCGAGGTGTTGTGGAAGTAGGTTTGAGAGGGTTGGGTCATTTGTGCCTCCTCCTGAGACATTGTCTCTGGGCCAGACACCGCCTCTTTAAGTGTCAGGCTTGCCGATTTCATCGGCAGCAGTTTGCTCGAGTGGCTGCCTTTAAAAATGTTCAATCGGAGTGTTTTTCTCTTGAAGTTTCACACAAGCCACTATTTCCTGTCAAGGAGATACAGGGAGCAACGTACCCCTCCTCCCCAGCTAATGAGAGGAGGGCAAGACAAACTAGAGGGGGGAAAGGCAAACGGAAAAGAGCGGAATGGGGACAGACCCCAAAACAGTTAGCCTAGCCCAAGTTGAGCCTCCATGGCTTTGCTGTGGCGTAAAAAAGAAAAGCAGATTTCCAATTTGCTCTCAAAGTTCTCACATGAAGTGTGTCTTGCTGTACACCTACACACAGCTTCTGAATCCAATTCTCTTTGCTTCAGATCTGTGTGTCAGTCTCAACAGCGCCTCATTTCATTTGCAAAGGAACGGCGGCAACTCTTCTGCAATCTCTGCTGTATCAGACACAAAAGCTGCCTCCTCTCTGTCTGCGTTTTGACGGCGTCTCCGCGCCGCCGGCTTCAGCGCTCTGATCTTGCAGTCATTATCAACGGATTCAAATCAGCACCCTGCAGCCAGACACTACCTGAAAGAGAACAAGACACAATGTGAAGGGTTAGAAAAGGATTAAAAAGACAATTGAGACCAATTATTTCGGGAGTCGATGACTCAGCCGCGACACGTTCAATTATGTACATCAAAGTGGGTTGAGTGAACCACAACCGCTACCATTGAAACAACACGAGTTGGATGAAAACATACTGAAGAACCTGTATGATACCGCACATCGAAGTAACAGCCTTAGCCAGTCCAGTCAATGCAGTAGTAACAGTCATCTAGTTTAAACTTCTTCTCTACAAATCAGGTGTCACACATCCTTTAAGCGTGTGTGTGTGTGAGAGAGCGCGAGAGCGAGAGAGAGAGAGAGAGAGGGAAAGAAAACTGAAACTGCAGCCTGGTTAAGGTGTTGAGATCTAGAATCTTACTACTAATCAGATACACACATCAAGCCACAACCGTTTCGCTTCTCTGTGTAAGCGTATGTGAGCAACTTCAATTTAAACCACATAAAGCTGAGTAAACACACACAAATATTGCACATGTTCTCACACATTCTCATATTCTTACCTATATCATACAACAAGTTGAGATTTGATGATATAGACAGAATTTTGCCAATCTGAAACACTTTTTTTAAATTGCCACTTGCCACCGATTTCTCCAGCTAAACAAAAGTAACCTATATTGCTAAATTTGAACAGTTTGGGGGGAAATTATAAACAAAATTATTAAATTAACAGCATTCTTTCTTTCTTCGCCCAGAAAGGAATATTCTAGAATCATTTACTTACCATCATGTCATTTAAAACCTGTTCGACTTTTTATGCAGAGCACAAAGATATTTTAAAGATTGTTGGCAACCAACCAACATGGCCCTCATTGACTTCCATTGTATCAGTCATTTCTCAAAAAATCTTCTTTTGTGTTCCACAGAAGTGTCATATACATGTTTTGAACCACATGAGGGTGAATAAATTATAGATTTTTTTATTTTGGGGTATCCCTTCAAGCCACAAATAGCACTGGACAAATTCTGTGACAAAGCGACGTGAGCAATAATAAAATATATAACCCCACAGCACTGAAACAAACAACTACCCAACCTATTCATGTGCGTTTCTTCTGTATAATACTCACTCTACAAACGGGACACTTTCAACCGACAATGGGAACCGTTACACACTCAAGAACCAAAATGAGACCACAAGTTTCAGTGCGAGTGATCTGACTGTGCATTTGTGTGCGAGCACTCAAGGAATCCACAATCAATGGCTCCTGCGCACCCTTACAACAGTGATGCTGTTAACCCCATTAAGGTGAAAACAGACCCCACCTTACATGGTGAGTCAGCACGGTCAAAAACAAGACAACAGCAGCCACAAACAGGAAAAATAGCTCTGTTTATCCGCTCTACTCTCAACGGCACCAGCCTCGACTTCCTGAGTATCTGTGAACGTCTCTTATGTGTATGCGTGTGCTAAGCCTGCTTGCTCGTGTGAACTGAACAAATGTTTCCATTAAATGCGCACTGCACTTCAATAATACTTCATTGTACAGCACTGACAATGACCGCACTGACATGACATCCATTACATGATCGTTTCAAGCCTTGTGACCACAGAGATAATCACAGTCTGGTTACAGAGCTGCATGTCAAGACATTCACATAACTCGCATTCATCTACATCTTAAATTATTTCTACTAAGTCCAGCCGACTCGTCTGTGTAATTCACAGATAAGTGAGTCAGCACGGATTTTCATTCTTTGCTTGAGAGTTAGACATGACAATATGATGGCCTTTCACTGCCTGAGTGCTGCACAGGTGCAAACCCCAGTGGTTGCAGTCAGGTGAAAGCAAATCTTTAAAACCAAGCAGTCTTTGGAAAATCCTCTAGTAATCTAGTCTAGTAATCATGGTCTGTTCCGATTCCTAAAGGTGCATGAGAATGTCTAGATGAAAAGAATTTCGTTTTATCTCATCGTAATAGAAAATGTTATTGGACATGCATGTGTATAGTGGGTTATATTAGGAATGTATGCACTGTTCAAAACATGACTATCATGTGTATAAGTATTTAGTGATGTGCATTTGAGGGTGGGGTGTCATTTAATTGAGGACGTGACGAAACCGTTAGACCAGTTTCTCAAATGTACAGTCAAAAAGAGGAAGTGGGTAATGTATGTTTCAGGTTCATGTTACATTTATAGAACAAAGATAAGATCTTTAAAGATGTGTTTCCTTAATAAAAATAACTTTGATTGCATAAACACCATTACAATTTGAATATGAATACAGACCTGTGTAAAACAATGAAGCATGGCAACCTGTGACATAATTATACTGCAGATCGTCCATATCGAACAGCTGTCATACAACAACAGTTTACACTACCAAACCCACCAACAAAAATAAAACCATATGCACATCAACAAACACCTACACACAGGTAAACACAAACCCACACAATACAGCCATGTGCACACACCTCCACCTTTCTTCCTGTGCGCTTTGAAACTTTCTGAGAACTGGAGAGCGCAGGCTATGTGACCACATGATGGGTGCATAGGGGGTCATAACTTATAGTGCAAGCATGCGGTGGAGTTTTAGGAAGGTAGCCAGGAAAGTTATAACACATCGGTATATACCAAACAGAGCTACTTCAATTCCACTTCAAACATCAAACATGCACGGTTGCGTTCTTTAGCCTCCTATAGGTTGGTGCAAACAAGTTTCCAGTACAATCCTCACCGTGACTCTTTTGGCATGCAAAATTAGGCCAAATATTCAAGTATGAATAAACTGCCCGGCCCTTGTTTAAAAAAAATATGTTTATTATGTGCATAATATCTGAGAAAAAAAAGAGACAAACAGCTTGCTCCGAATTGTGAATTGAGTGCATGGTCTATGCACCCATCGGAAGGAAGCTTCACATCAGGTTCTCAAGCAGGTCTTCAATTGCTGCAACACAGTGTCTAGACACTTTTAAAGAGGAAATGAAGTTTAAACGCTCGACTTTATTCAGACATGCACAAGAACGCAAATATTATGTGCAACAAAAGGATTATAAATCTCGAGTGTGATCTGGTCCCCTGTCAGCGAAGAACAGATCATGATGCACATGCGAAAGTGTCAAAAGACAATACCCACATCATTTAATGTTTCTCACTTAAAGACAGACCATTGCAGCTGAAGTTTTACAACGCCTCAAGCTGCTCCTCTCATCACCGTGAACAAGTAGGAGGATGATAGCGGTGAATAATCCTGGGTTTCCTCACACGAAAAAAGATGTGGGTGACAATCACAGAATCAAAATCTCTACAACCAGGCAAATGACTTGACTTTAGCTTAAATCCTGCTATCAATCGTCACAGAGGATTAGGAAGCTGTACTAATGATACCAGCATTTCACCTCTTTCGGTCAACCACAAATAAAAAAAACTGATTTGATTTCTAATTCAGTCATCAAAACCACTTCAATTCACTTTAATCTCTATGGTTGATTTTGCAAAGAAAATAGGATGTCAGGGTCACATCGGCAGGTTGATCTAGTGAACAAGAAAATAGTGCACTATGAGTAGTTAGATATAAGTTTGAGCATGCTAAATTAATTATCAAATTGTTAAATAAAATGAAAACATTTGATGTCAACAACACAATTCTGATCATGTCTTCTACTTGACCCTCACACCAAAACAAATTCACCCTTCCTGTTGTTCTCTTCATCTTTCCCACTCTCCATCATTTCTGACCTCGTCTCGGCCTTGATCTGAAATCCAAATCTGACCACATTTTAATTATTCAACCAAAACATAATGACCCTGTCAGAACTGAGAATCTACAAACTTAAAGCACTTTCTTGGAAGACTGCGATGTTCCTTGAGTGCTGTTATGCAACTGTATTAACCACAAGCAAGCTGAGTCACACACTAACTTACCCACCAAGCCAAAGCCTTTAATATGGGTAGTAAAGTATTTCTACACACAAAAGTTAGGGTGTTTCAAACACAAGAAGTCCCACCAAAAACTCACACAATAGGTCGTGTGCAGTCACGTGGTTTTTATGACGCGCGAGGCACGGCTGGAGGGCAGCAAGTGATTTTCCTCTAATAGGAATTCACTATCACAAACTCAAAGTACCCATGTTATTTAACCTGAACAATGACCAGGTAAGCCCAAATTTCTGTCAAACCTTACTTGTAATACATACTAGCTTCTGTTATTTAATGGAGAAAGTGAAAAATCTTGCGTTAAGCGTTTCTTCCCCATACAAGTCCATTATAAGGAAACATCTTAATGTACAAAAACAACTACCAAATAAAACCAAAATAAATAAATACATTTGTTTATCACTGATATCAAACATAAACATGATAACAGAAAAGTTTTATGTTCTCAGTTTGTCGCTGCCTTGAGCCACGTTATGTGGTTTCTTTATAATGAACTTTAATGAGTAACAATCTTAACGTGAGATTATTCTTATTCCTGGAATAAGTGCTTGTTTTTTTAACAGTAGCTAGTATTTATTACAATTAAGATTTAATAGAAATTTGTTTTCAAGTGGTCTTTGTTTCATTATAATGGCAGTCGTGGCCTAGAGTCAGACTCGTTAGAGACTGGTTAGAGTCAGACTCGTGCCGGTTCGATTCCCAGGGCCGGCGGGTAACGACTGAGGTGCCCTTGAGCAAGGCACCTTACCCCTACTTGCTCCCCGGGCACTGCAGTGATAGCTGCCCAATGCTCCGGATGTACGTGTGTTCACCACTTGCTGTGCGTGTGTTCACTACTCTTTGGATGGGTTAAATGCAGAGGTCACATTTCAGGTATGGGTCACCATATCTGACTAATAGGTCACTTTCACTTCACTTTTCACTTTAATATGGGTGAGATTTATCACTTTATCCATTTAATCAGGACTTGATCTTTGCAGCGCCATTACAAGGTTCTTGAGCAGTAAATTTGAGCTCACCACTTTTATCAATACTCGCATTTTCCCCTTTCATGAACATCAACTTTTGCTACACAATAAAAACATCTTTAATTTTTTGATCGATTTGAACAGTCAAAAACGACGCAAAACACAGGTATTTTGAGTTTGTTATAGTGAATTCCTATGGAGAAAATCACTTCCTGCCCTCCATCGGCACTTCGCGCAGTGCCGTGATGTCATGTGCAAACAACCTATTGTCTGGGCCAATGATTTTGTCCTAAAGTGATAGTTCACCCAAAAATAAAATTCTGTCATAATTTACTCACCGTCGTCAACTCAAACATTCTTTCTTTTGCAGAACACAAAAATATTTTGAAGAATGTTGATAACCGAACAACGGCTGTACCTATTGACTTGCATTGGTTTGGTGTACATAAAATGGGAAATCGATTACCAATATTCTTCAAAATATCTTTTTAAATATCTTTTATAAGATTAAACTACAATGGCTTACTAGTTGGCTCCACATATTGAATTTGAATACAAATTAAAGGGATACTTCACACAAAAATGAAATTTCTGTCATCATTTACTTAGAGTTGTTCCAAATCTGTATAAATTTCTTTGTTCTGATGAACACAGAGAAAGATATTTGGAAGAATGCTTATAACCAGACAGATTTTGCCCCCCCTTGACTATCATAGTAGGAAAAAAAACAATGGTAGTCAAAAGTGCCCCAGAACTGTTTGCTGTCCTGCATTCTTCAAAATGTCTTATTTTGTGTTCAACAGAACAAAGAAATGGATAAAGTAAATGTTCCTACTATGGGAGTCAATGGGGGCGCAAAATCTGTCTGGTTATAAGCATTCTTCCAAATATCTTTCTGTGTTCATCGGAACAAAGAAATTTACACAGATTTGGCACAACTCGAAGGAGAGTAAATGATGACAGAATTTTCATTTTTTGGTGAAGTATCACTTTAAGGTACACCGAGATTTTTTACAGCAGGATATACACCACATGTGCATAAATGCCTGCCTAAAGTAACCAAGATGAGCGAAAAACAGTGTGACAACATTTTGAGGGCTATCTTTGTCATTGAAATTACAAATCTTTATTTACAAAATATGTATACTGACAGTGGGTCCAAAAAAAGTGTTGTTTTCTGCATAACATAATACCCACGAATAACCAAAACTTCTCCTCGTTGTAATCTACCACCACATGGCAGCCTGATTATTATAATCATTTTACCTTGATTATTTTGTTTTTGTAATTGATGAAGGCCAAAATTGACGATTACGGTTAATTGCACAGCCCTCACTACATTAATTCCTCTGTCACTGAATCTGTGGACAGTATCATTGAAATTTTTAGACAAAAGGTTTTCAAGGGAAAATAAAGGTATACCTACTACCAACAATAAACACTTTCATAGCACAACCAGGCAGAAACTCTTCCAGAAAAATTCAAGATTCACCTCTCTGAAAACACTCATTGTGAAATGATATAAACTGAAAAATATATTTCCTATTCTTGTCGAAATTCATACCATCGTGGGAACTGAATAAAAGGCTACTTTTTTTAAATAAAAGGGGAAATTTCACAAATCCTAACCTATTCAAAGACTTCTTGGTAAAAGATGCCCGGCAGGCATGCGACTCGAGTGGTGCAGGGACACATCACGACTTTGCCAATAGACCTTTTATTTGTAAAACAATGTACCTAAACCTTCAATGTGGGTAAAAATGGGCAAGATTCCCTCCCTCGCTAGCAGCAACTTGAGCTAATGCCGCTTAGCAACGCTACAGTTTGAGAAGGGCCTAGCGCGCGCATCTACAATACCCCACCAAACTCCGACACCTCCACCACAATAAGGAGAAAAATACAAAAACACTGCGTAACGTTAGTTCGTGCACACCGCACTGTGGCAATATTTAGCGTAGTCGCCAAGGGTGTGGAGCAACTCACTGCCAAACAGTAACTTTTATGGGAAAGCGACGCAAAGAAAGGGTTAAACTAAAGGATACATTGGTTGGTAGGGACGGCAGGCGTGCAGGCCGTTAGGCTAGCAGAGCTAATAGGCCAGTACACATACAGTTGCGTGCACTGGACTTAAGCTACCGCAGGACCTGATTTTGCAAAATTGTAGGATGCAGAAGGATCAGTGACTTTTTGCGGTCACTCTGAAGAAATCTTTACAAAGAACACGCAGCGACAACAGGATATTTAACCCTATGGTAACGTTACATAGCAGGCTAACATCTTCGTCGTGGACGACTTTCACTTTTTACACCTTTAAAACCGCCCAGATTTATGTCGACTCGGGGCTTGCTTTCTGATTCGTACTGTCATGTCTGCGTGCGTTCTGCAAACTAACGTTACCATTTGCAATAATCATAAAGCGTCTGTAAGCACAACCGAATAAGTCGAGAAAACAATAACATTTTGACGACCCCTCTTCTTGCCGAACAAAAACCGAATAACTCATGTCATGCGTTGTTTGTCACTATGACAACATCTTACCTTCACAGGCGTCCAAAAAGGATTTCCTTGTTGTTGTTGTTTTGCATATGGCGAACAACTGTCATCGTGCAAAAATGTAAAAGCAGAAATTAACTTGTAACGTTAGCGAGCTCTTGGTTGGAGTACTCACCCGAGGCACGAGCGCCCTCTCCCTCATACCGTGCACCTCAAGTTGAAGGGTTCGCATGAAACAACACCGCTCTTTATTTTCTTCGGACGAACTGCTCGTTGGCATGTGTCCTGAGTATTTGCGATGAGTTTGCATGAGCAGACATTCGTAAATAGTTTGGGTTTGAGGCTAAATTGTACCAAACCACCGCTGTTGACGTTTACAAGCCATCGCTACGTGGCTGGCCTAGTTTTCGCGCATCAACCATCCTCCTGGTTTGTTCGAGGCGCTCGTGCCGCGCTGCTGTCTGTGGTGGTGTATAAAGCGCGCGTAGTATCGGTGTTTTTTCAGCTTCTTAAAGACCAGACAGCGTTCAATGCGCGCGCCCGTCTTCCTCCCTGCGGCGAACCACATTGAATAAAGTGTCTTCTCTTGATGGAGCGCTTGTCAAATACTGTGCAGCAGAGACAGAGAGCTGAAGATTGTGAGAAACCAGCCAAATAATTTTAAATAACTTGGTCTTTATCGCTTTATTATTTCAGGCATACTGACAACTAAGGGATATCAGGATAAATTAAATGGTTTTATTAGTAGTTTTATTTACTGTACATTGAATAAAAGAAGCTTCATTATGCCGTACTATTAATTACATATTGAGTAATTGTGGATTTCAATGGCTGTTCTTACCTGATATGTTTAGAGGTGCATAATAATTGCATGATAAAAATGGATAAGTCATGCCTATTAAACAAAGAAATGTTACAAATAAAAATGTATTAATATATAAATTGAACATTTCACCAAAAGTTAAAATGTCTTAAGCTAAATAAAACTGTATCAAATTTAACAATTTGGCACATATGATACACATTTTTCATATTCCCTAAAAGATGGGGACAAAAGTATAAAAAGAGGAAAGAAACAGTGACATCCTGTGGGTAAAGGTAGTTGTTTTGATTCGCAAACTTTTTTTCTTTCCCTTCCTAATGTGTTCATATTGCAGAATTACAAACATTTCGAATATAACAACATAAGAGAGTTTACTTTGACGTCATACTATTTGATGATAAGGCATTTTAATTCTGTTGCAAGCATCTTTCGTTGGCTATTTCATAAATTTAGTTTCAAAAGGGAGTAAGAAAAGAACCAAAGTTTTTTGTTTTACTATACATTGTTTTGTGATTTGGTGTCACAGGAGGGATGATGATTTTGATAATAAGCACGGATGTCCTCTGGTGGATATTAAAAGACAAACACACATACCCTGCATTTAATGCTTTCACTCGTTGCACATTGTCGGGGGAACTGCGTAAGAAACACAGTAAAATAAATAGAACGTTTTTGTACTCCACGTAGAAAGAACACCAGTAGAGAAATGTAAACGTTGTTGTGCTTCTTATAAAAAAAACTGCAGCACCCAGAAAGACATCACTCTCTGCACCAAAAGGAAATTTCCTTTTGAAATAAAACAACATACAATGCATTTCAGTTTCATATAAATGAATTTATTCACCATTACTTAATGAATTTGCCACTTGTGGAATGCAAGGGCAATTCTTCTGCCACAAACAATAACAAAACGCATTTAAACCAAAATGCAACACAGCCGATCCTTCAGGTGCAATTGAGATCATAAACATACAAAGTCTTTGTTACTGCTTATGAACATACACTTTAAAGTAGCTTTGTAATTGGTCTTAAAATTAGATCAATTTCTGTTAATGAACAATACTCTGATTGAACTGAAATGGCTTATGGGTTTCAAACAATGTCAATTCACACTTTACTATGTAAATACACATACACTCAAACTTTGTGTCCCTCTTTCCAATTGCTGAAACCACCTAGTGGCAGTCAGTACAACATCCTCAGAAAGTTAGAGAAAGAGAACGCTTGGACTAGAAGAGAGAAAAACAAGGAATTTTTGTCTTCTTGTTTGCATATAGTCTGATTACAGAATTGCATTGATTCTACAGACATTACTGTTTCCAAAGCAGCCAAATTTAGAGACAGAAGTGATGTGTGTGTGTGTGTGTGTGTGTGTCCAGTTCCCCCGTTACTGCGGTAACTGAAGGAGAGTTCCCTGTCCGGATGGCAGGTAGGTAACATTACGAGAGCGGCTGAGCTGGAAGGCGATGTCTTCAGCTGCCTCCAACTTTCTCAGCTCCACCAGACCATTACCAGACTCTGCCAGAGAATTAGCGATCAACAGAGCAGCCTGGGAATCACCAGCAGCCGATATTATGGCAGCCTGCTTCTGCTGTTCAGCCTGAGAGAAAAATACAGATAGAATTTTGCTTATGAAAACAACAGATAAATAGCATAACATGATTTCTTAATTGCTTACTATTTAGTTTCTTTATTTAAATGTTTCACAATCTAATTGTCATGGTGTAAATATTAAATTCAGAGTCTCTCTTACCTTTTCTACAACAAACCTGGCTCTCTCAGCATCCTGCTGTGCAACCTGCTTCAACTCAACAGCTTCTGTGAACTCCTTTCCAAATGTCAGATGTGTCTGAAGGTAACATAACGTGAGGGTGAGACACTGGAGTGGACAGAGGCTGTGAAATATAAACTAAAATAGGGAGAAGACTTTACCAAGGAGACGTCATCAAGGATGAGGCCGAAGGTTGATGCCCTTTCTGTCAGATCCTCACTGACCTGCCTGGACACCAGATCTCTCTGAGTAATAAGCTCACCTGCATCAAAACGGGCCTGCGGAAGCACACAAAAGCTTTTGTGTTTGTATCATCTATTAAACTTCTGCCATCAAGTCCAAGCGACTTCACCAATACTCACCACTACAGCCTTCAGCACTTCGGTGGTGATGGAAGGAAGAACCCTTTCATCGTAGTCCTCACCAATGCTGGTAAAAATTCGTGGCAGCTGCGTTGCAAGAGGCCTAAACAGAATCCTGAGGGTGATGTTTACATTCTGCAAGTCTAACAAGGACAAAGACAGACCATTGGGTATAGTTAGAGGACAAAGATGATAAGCACAATGGAACCGACAGAAGATAGAGAATCAAAGAATAAAGGGAGAACATCAGAAAGAGAAATTACAAAATCTTTCTATATGATGTTATGTACCTTTGCTACCAGTAATGACAGGCACGTTGCGTGGACGGGACCTGCAGTCAAAGATGATTGGCTTCTGAACCCATGGTATAAGGAAATGTGTGCCTTCCCCAACAACAACATCTTGCACACCTCGAAACCGGTCAAAGATGACTGCCCTGTGGCCTGCATCGACTAAAAGAAAAAAAACCACACAGAGTTCAACTTCAGAGTTATACGATTCTCAATTTATATGATACATTACTTGCATATAATAATTACCATTAAATAGAGCAGAGTTAACGACACCTCCTCCAATAGCCAAGGCTAATCCCAATTTTCCAACTGACTCGAAGAGTTTCGCCATGGCAACAATATGACAGTCCTATTAAGAGAAGCACGTTCAGCGTTACTTCGGAAAATAAAATGTAATGCACACATTCAGTTGACTATTTCTCTACGATTACTGGCGTTCAGTTCAGATGAATTTTATAAATGCATTGGATAATCCAAACATTCCGACCCGTAAACCTTGAAATGACACTGATACGAATGAAATACGCTAACCAGTGACACTTTTCTAGTTTAAGCATGGTCACTGAAAAACCGCTGTCAAGTTAAAATGCCTATAAGATTGTACAGCTTCTTGGTTAAACAGCTTGCGTTAACAAAATAACCAATATCATAAAAAAATCCGGTTTTAAACTAATTCTGCACTAGTAATTAAGATGATTTAATTAAACTAGCTTGCTACACGCTAATGCTGAAATTCACATGCAATCATACCTTGTCGCCAGCTTTACCTCTAAAAAACACGCTTGTTTCTCTTTTAACAGACCACAATATAATTATTTGAGTTTATGAAGTAAACCTGACGACACCGCGTATAAAACATATTTTTTACAACGTGATCACTTACCCCCTGTGCTATTAGATCACTATGACCTCCACCGCCGGAGCCTAAGAAACACATGAACCAGAGGCGAACGAGCATGCGCATGACCTTGAACAAAGACTTCTCTGGTTGGATAGAGGGAAGTAGAAAGAAACGCCCCCATGAGTACCAATGCATATGATTGCTGCTTTTATGTACGAACGCTTTTTGCATTGAACTTCAACAAAGCAGACACAAAAAATAGTACAGCCAAAAATGAAACAATACGTATAAACACAAAGACTCAGGGGTTAGGCATTTCATTACATAAATATGTTGATATTCACATATAGAAAGTCTTAATGGTTTTCTTATTATTTGAATGCAAAATAGTCTTCAAATAAATATATTTTCAAGAAGTAAAACAAAGGCTCAGTTATTCGGTATTTACATTTATGATTATAAAATTAGCTAAATTAAAAGAAAAGAATAGTTTACTTTTCTTTTATTAGATAAAACCAAATCTAACGTTTTTAAACCCAGAAAAAAATCGTATCAATACTATTAATTTATTAGACTATTAGTCTAGAAAACGTCATTAGGTGTCAACATGTCTTCTAATATCTTCAATTGTTGCGTGTACCGAGCTGCAGCGGACACATTTGTAAACGAATTTACGTGGACCCATTGTGCGAGCTGTCTCTTTAATACCGCGTGGGTTATATGTTGCTGCTGATTGGGTTGACATTCTTGACACGCCCACCAAACTAGAGAAAATCTCAAACCCCGTTGCACACCGTGTGATTTGTGGCTACCCGATCCGTCCCGGAAACACGATTTGTTCCGCGCATGCGCGAAACTGACGTCGTTTCCAGGAAACGTTTTGCTACGGTTTCCGGGTTGAACGACACGTTTCCTGGAAACAGTTTGCAACGGTGTACAACAGGGTTTGTGATACGTTTTCTCTTGTTTGTTGGGTGTGTCAAGAATGTCAGCCCAATCAGCAGCAACATGTATATAATCCACGCGGTATATATAAAAAATAATCCACGCGGTATTAAAGAGACTGAAGTAAAGTCGTTTAAATGTGTCCGCTGCAGCTCGGTATACGCAAAAATCGAATATATTAGAAGAGATGTATTTTGCAGTATTCAACACGTATTTATACCGATTTCATCAGGCTCCGAAAATTCTTCAAAAAGAACATTAAGAATGGCCTTCTCAGCTGCCATAGTTCAACTCTTGCGTCATCACAACAGGGTGTTCAACCGCACCACCGTTTCCGTTTAAAAACGTTTTGCAACGTTTTGTCGGGGCTGAATGCAGCCTTGGTGTTTCGAGTCAGATCCGTGGGCGTGGCTTGTTGGTTTTGACTAAATCCTTGGTGTTTCAAGTCTTACGAAACCTTTACCCTAACCTAACTCTAACCATCTAAATTAAATATGATTGTTAAACTTGCCAAAAAACACGGTTGCGTGATGACGTCAGACTCGAAATACCAAGGATTTAGTGAGAGCCCCCCAAATGACTTGCGCACAGTAAACCACGTGATATTGTGACTCATCTACGGAAAATCCTACTTGGTTAAACCCCCAGCGCCCAGAAGGACACACCTACCTACAGCTTATTATAACGCAGTGTAGAGCAGTCATCTGTTTTAAACTGACGAATTCAACATCGGATTGGCAGTTTCAAGGACTTATTCTTCCTAAAGTGTAAGTCGAGTTCTCATTTGTTTTGCTTCGATCCAAATTATGACTTTAACATCCATTGTATATGACGTATTAAATATTTCTCCGTTTTTATGTTGATTTTCAAATGTACGATAGGCCACATGCATAAAGATACACAACAGAGACAATGAGAGTTTCATGTGCAACAACGTAGCACAAGCAAAGGGAATAGAACAGACAGAGAATATGGTTATGAGTTTTACATGCACATAATCATAAAAATAAAGCAAATAAACCATATCAGTTTAATCCACGATATTTAATAAGAGTTAAATTTCATTTAGTTGTCATGCGATACTTTTGTTTTAACGTATTTTATCTTTAATGCAACACTTTATTTCCGTGTCAACGTAAACGTTTTACGATTGGTCCATCTCAAACCAGGCCAGCCCATTTAATGACATCATAAAACGCAGCGTTTGGTTTGATGCCGAGAACTGTGGTAGAGTTTGAAAATTTGTGATTGGGATGAATCAACATTATTAAATGTTTATGCTTTAATTATTTAAAGCACGGTTTTAATAAAAACACGACTCTGTTTAGTTACTCTTTTCTTAGCGAAGATACATTGTAACACCAATGTGTGCTACACACAACCTGACATGACGTTACACTGGTTGAGATTGTGATTGTTGTGGAAGACGTTCTTATCGGGCTGTCAGTCTTTGTAGCAATTGTGTTGTGGATGCATACGTGTACAAACATCGTTACTTTTGCAACACGTTTGTCCAGAGAAGTGAGCCTAACATCGACGTCCTCATGTGTTAAACGATATGTAAATATTTTGCAATTTGGGATTTTTAGGTCATTTGATTTATATCATACTATAACTCATACCTCTAAGCAACAGTTATGATTAGAGCATAAAGAAAAGAGGATGCTTATGGCACGTTTCCAAGTTAGCCATTTTAAATATAGCAAAAAATATCTTACCATGGACACTATACCGAGGTATTATAGCCGCACAGTGAGATTGTGATATTATTATCACATCCCTAGTAGATTGGGGTGTGTTTGTAAAGTGCTTCGATTAACATTTTTCCTGTTCCAAACTGCAAGGCCTGATGAAATCAAAGATTTATCAACAAATTTGATCAATAAAATATTGGTGCAGTCACCTGACTCTTAGCAGCCTTATCTTAAATGTGCCCTAAGAGATAAAGTTAACAAGTGGAGCGTGTACACTCATAAAACCTTAAAACAACCTTTGACTTCACAGACTAGACCACCCTAGAAAACATTTTGACATTCACGTTCATTCATATCTAGAAACTAATATACTTATAAAGCTTATTAATGGAAGAATAAACATAGTTACATTATGGGAAGAATGTCCTAATTGAGAACCAAACCTCAAATCTGAATAAACTATTGACTTTCCTAGCAACCAACCTGTTTCCTATACAAGGATTGTAACAAAGGTGTGGTTTGTCAGTTGTTTGCCAACAATGTGTGTGTGTACAGTAGATTATATTAAACGTGCAACTTTTCTAAGATTTGTTTAACTTTGTTGGTTGTCCTTATGTGCTAGTTGCAAGTAAAAGAGCTTTTCACTTTCTGATATTTAACATGTTCTGTATATACTTCCAATTGATACATCAGAGAGCCCAACAGAAAAAGGCATGGATGTGTCAATCATTAGGATCCCACCTCACCACTACATCCATGTGTTGGATCAGAACACCAACATTGCGCGGGTGGAGATCGGCCCTCTCACCTACATCCGCCAGGACAATGAAAGGTAATAAAAAAAAGATACAAAGTGGGTATTGTGCAAGTGAAGTACATATTCCAAACGTTTATAGATTGTTACAAGCTAACACTTAAAAACCAGTGCAGATGTTTTCTCATCTTTGTTGATGTCAGATTTCAAAATGTAAGGAGGGAGGGGGTGCTGGGAAAGCCTGTCTGATGCCCCTAATTTCCCTGAAGCTAAGCAACAGCTGATCGTGCATAATCATGTTTATTAATAGAATGTAGCTGTATGTACATAGATGTTTCATGTTTCATAGATTTATTTCAGTTCTTTGGCTGTTCTGTTTAGTTTGCCATTTTTGAGAGCATTACATGTAAACAACACTGCATATTGCTAGGAAGTGCATATTCTAGGAGGCTCAGAGCTTCTTGAATTTGTATTAATAGTTTACATGTTTAAATGACTTATCAGCTCTATGTATGTATATACTGTATGTTTTTCCAATTGTATACAAACTCATACATCTAAAACTCCCTCAACCCCCCCCCCAATTTTCTCTACCAGGGTTCTGTTTTCTCCAGTCCGTATGATAATGGTGCCACCTCGGCATTACTGTGTTGTGCTCAACCCTGTTGTTCGTGACGATGAGGGCCGGGTTCAGTTTGATGGATCCGGTCAAGCCAAGCTCCGACACGCTGACCTGGAGATCCGTCTGACCCAGGACCCATTCCCCCTCTATCCTGGTGAAGAGATTCAAAAGGTATGAAGATATTCTTTTAATGTGTTAATGTTTGTGGCTAAAGGGCTCAGACGTATGGTGGGTGTCAACAGCCTGTGGTGTCTGTAAAGACTGTGTAAAGTCAAAATTTGTACCACACCCATGATCTTTTTTTCTAGTAGCTCATACTGTACACTGATATTTTACATTGACCGTAAAGACTGTGTCTCTTTCTATCATTCTTACAGGATGTGACACCGCTGCAGATCGTGTACCCAGACACAGCCTTGCGCCTGCAGGCCCTGCTTGACTTTGAAGAGGAGGGAGGAGAGAAGAGAGTAGCGGGAGATGAGTGGTTGTTTGAGGGACCAGGTAATACTGCAGCACAACTACAAACCACCTGACATTTCACTTCTATGCAGTAATAACCTGTTCAGTGGAAACAGCAGGTTAAAATATGGAAGTTAATAAGTGAGGGGAAATGAAAGATGAAGAAGTTGTTCCTCATGGAGTGTTTGTAAATAGTAGAATGCATTGTGAAGATTAAATAGCTTGTGAAAGAAAGCTTTATTCCCTCGCCATGCAAGACATTTTTCTTCATTGTAACAAAACAACATTACGCCTAATTCATAAATCTAAATAGCATATGACGATCTAATATGTCTAACCTGTCTGTTAACGTCTGGCAGGGACGTATATTCCCAGGAAAGAGGTGGCAGTGCTGGAAGTCATTAAGGCCACCGTAATCCGAGAGAACCAAGCCATTCGTCTCAGAGCACGTAAAGAGGGTCTGGACCGAAGCGGAGTCCGAAGAGTTACAGGTGCGAGACCACAGAAACAAAAACACCAACAGACGATGTTTTGCAGGTGATTTGAATGCACAATGTAACTCTAAATGTGTGTCTCAGGTGAGGAGTGGCAGGTCAGTAAGGTGGGAGCTTACCTGCCTGGAGCTCATGAAGAGGTCGTGGAGATTGTCAATGCTTTCATCCTTACAGACAAGGTACTCTCTCTCTCTCTCTCTCTCTCTCCCTTGTCTTGTCTTGTCTTGTCTTGTCATGGCGTTTAGTAAAATATACAGACAATGCCTTCGTAAAAGTGTTCTCTTTGCTAATTGTCTTGTGGAAGAGTTTTTGTGTAGGTATTTGATGGCTTTCTTTAGTTTAGAATGACACTTGGAGTAATGTCCCCTTCCCTCAGTGCCCTTCAAGTGCTTAAATCCCCACATGGCATTGCCATTCATTTTACTTCCTCTCTACTCTAGCCACTGATTTTATCCATAGCCATTGGGGATTAATTGTCTCTATGAAAAGGTTAACGTATAGCGCACAGTAATTATAAATGAAGGTCAATGTCTTCACTTTGGTAGAATGCCCTGCATGTGCGAGCACTTCGCGCATTCCGTGATGCCGGGGGCCAGGACCGCCGTACCGGAGAGGAGTGGCTGGTGACCGTGGCCGACAGAGAAGCTCATATACCCTCTGTTGCCGAGGAGATTGTCGGGGTGGTTGAAGTGACGACACTAAACAGCAGGCAGTACTGTGTGATTCTGGACCCCGTGGGGCATGATGGAAAACCTCAGCTCGGACAGAAGAGAGTAGTGAAGGTGAACACACCATTGTCATTTTTACAACAAATATTAATTATAGGATTTAGTACAGTATTTTTAATACAGTATTCAAAACATGAGGGTGATAAAACACTTGGCCTCATTTCTTGTTTAAACAAATGTAATTTTTTGTGTCTCTCTCTTTTTCTATCTCTCTATTACTCGTACTGTAGGGTGAGCGTTCATTCTTTCTGAGGCCAGGTGAGGAACTGGAGAATGGCATTCAGGATGTGTACGTGCTGTCTGAAGAGGAGGGGCTTGTTCTCCGTGCCGTGGAGGCCTTTATCGACACAGAAGGGGTACCTGACATGTTTGATCATCAATAATTAAATACTAAATGTCTCTTTTACTATATAATGACACAGGCATAGCAACATTGCACATAATTAACGTACATGTCCTAAAACACCTGCTCTCTGCAATAGGAAAAAAGAAGAGCTCTGATGTATTCAAATAGTATTCAAACTAAATTCAAAGCATAGCTGAGAGAGGTAAAGCTTGTGAGGGTGAAAACCTAAAAACTGAATGGAGGCTGAATCAATAGAGAGGGTGGAGACAGAGAGATTGTGGAACAAAAGAAAACAAATAGAGTGGGTATGTTTACGTGACAGACCTTACCTGTTCTGCAAGAGTTCTGTGGTTATGCCCCTTGTACTCACTGATTGTTGTGACCCTTCCCCAGAAACAAAGGCATATACTGCATTCCGTAAATCTTTGACAGCACATTTATATTCCAAGGGAGCGTCTGTTAGTATAGAGAAGGTTTTATTGTGTTTTACGCTGATTCATAGTTCATGTGTGTGTATGTGTGTGTGAACAGGAAGAGCTTTTTCTGGATCACTAAACAAACAGAAAATATAATGTTTTAAATGCAGAGTGACAGAAAGAGGGAGGTGTTCACTAAGGATGAATCGAGTTCACTGATACAGCATTTTATTTGCACATGCAGTCTGCGTTGTTAGTACCAACTAAGGGAATAATGCATATAGGGTAATAGAGTAAATATGCACAAACATTGCACAGGCTGGTTCTGAGCAGAAAATTGTGATCTGGCACACTAAAGCATTGTAATCCAGAAACCTGAATCAGCTCTTTAAAATGCCAAAAGTGTATTCGACTACAGCGGGTGTCTGGATGTGTGCCCGGTTACTCCTCACTGTCACTTCATGGTTGTTTGAAGAATTACCGCCGTCATGATTGCTTAAAGAAAATTGAGACAATGATAAATATAACATTTCTTTAGATTTCCTTGTGCAATATTTCATAAGCTTAATTTACATGGAGGAGAGTTTGCACTAAACATTATCTCAAAAACTTTATAAACGTGATCAAAGGTGAATAATGAATAAGAATAACATTACAGAAGTAGCGCAACTGCACGAGAGTTTCTTGCATTAAAATGAGTGTCTCTTTAGGTTACATCACTTTCTTCATTAACTCATTCCCTTCCCCCATCCCTGTTATAAACTTTTATTCCCATCCTCATTCGTTTATTTTCGTTGATTTTGTGAATTTGATTTTTTTGCAATTTGTTTCATTTACCCTTGCTTACACACACACATAAATATGCACAGTCTATGCCGCTTGTGCAGCAGTGTCAGTCCCCACCTTACACTAATCTTTGCCATTGTTACTCCTCCCTCGTCCTTTCTTTCGCCCAGCGTCTTCCCTCATTGCTTCAGCAGGAAGAAGAAACGGAAGAGGAAGAAGGAGGAAAACGCACCAAAAAGCGAGGTCTCCAGCGTCGTCCAGGTGACCGCTGGATGCTGCGTGGCCCAATCGAATATGTGCCACCCACCTCCGTGGAGGTGTTGATGCGACGTGAGGCCATCCCACTGGATGAGAATGAGGGAATTTACATCCGAGACATCAAAACTGGAAAGGCAAGATTTTGGAGATAATATAGCACAAGTTCATTCTTTACATTTTAACAGATTTTATGACTCTTATTTGAGATTGCTGTACATTTTATAAAGAGTAGTCACATGTGACAGAAAAGACTTGAGATTATTCTTGACTTGTTTATTAAAGGATATTTTGAAAGAAATAGTTCAACCCCGAAATTCTGTCATAATTCTTTCTTTTTCTTCTGAGGAAAACAAAAATACATTTTTGTATTATAATTTTTATTTTTGTAATATCTTGGTTATAAAATGGAAGTGAATGGGGATTCATTACAGAGTTTGACAGCCACAGTACGCTTACATCTTTATGACACATTCTCAGTTCTGTTCTGAAATTAAATGGCAGAATTTTTTTTTTTGCATTTAACTGTTCGTTTAATTATTTAAAGCAAAATTGAACTAATAAGGGTTTCATTTAGGCCTTTTAGGTCAATCTATTATTCCTCCCGAGTTAATGAAGTGATTTCAGATTTATCCCATTTTTAAAAACTTGCTCAGAAACCCCACTCATGATGTAAACATGTGGTTCTCAGGTGCGCGCTATGATTGGGCAGACCTACATGCTAACACATGATGAGGAGTTGTGGGAAAAGAAGCTTCCAGCCAATGTGGAGGCTCTTCTGAGTCAAGCCCGTGACCCACTGGCCGACCGTTCCACCCGTTTTGGAGCAGTGTTACCGGCTGAGAGGAATAAAAACAGCGTGGTCACTTTTCGTGTTCCACACAATGCGGCTGTTCAAGTTTACGATTACAGGGAGAAGAAGGCCAGGTACTTTACACAAGTAGAAGTCAAATGACATTAAACTGACACATCTGACAGCTCAAATTTAATTAGAAGCTTACCTTTTTGAATGAAGTTTTGAACATTGTTTTTCATCGTTTCATTGTTCAAAGAAATGTATAGATTGCAACTTTAATTTGTATTGAAACAAATTCCTTTGAAATTGTACATGAGTTTCATGATTTGGACGTTTTAAATAGCCCTTTAATTAAATCTCGCACTCTTTTCATCCTTCTCTCTTTCTGTTTCTCACAGGGTTGTGTTTGGACCTGAATTGGTGATGTTGGGTCCCGATGAGCAGTTTACAGTAATGTCTTTATCTGGAGACAAGCCCAAACGTCCTAACGTCATCAAAACCATCTGTCTCCTGCTCGGCCCAGACTTTTGCACTGACATCATCACCATAGAAACAGCTGACCATGCCCGCTTGCAGCTTCAGCTCTCCTACAACTGGTACGTTTTGTGTTTTACACTGTATGTCTATTATGGGCAATAGTATCAGTTAGTAATGCTTCTGTTGGCCAGTGCTTTGAAGATCAGTTCTAAAGGCTTTCATTGGTCAAAGTCTACACAGTGTAAAACCTGATGACCGAATTGATGACTAATCGGCACACAATAATGTAGGTTTAAGAAGGTCACCGTGTAAACAATTTTAAGTGTGATAAGCCCAGTAGTGAGTGGTCATGGTTTGATATCATGTCCAGTTTTGATATCAAAACCAAAGGTTGTAGGTTCAAACCCTTGTATGAACAATGATTAAAGAGATGTTAAGTGTCCTTATTTTCTTTTCTTTCTCTGTTTAGGCACTTTGATATCAAACAGCCTGCAGATGCAGCCCAGGGTGCTGCTCTGTTCTCAGTGCCTGATTTTGTGGGCGATGCGTGTAAGGCCATTGCTTCAAGAATCAGAGGAGCTGTTGCTTCTGTGCAGTTTGATGACTTCCACAAGGTACATGACACACCTGTATTAAATAACTTTATTTACCAAGTTTACTTGAATCACAGTAAGACTTAATTACGTTGGTCAGTATTGCTTTTTCCTGTCTGTATTGATACAATCACAAGGTTTTTTTATCAGAAAATAGACAAGAGAACCTTCTAAATCACAGATTTCTATTTCATTCATTTGATTATTTATAATGTTGCCATTGTAGAGTTGAGTTAGTTACACATTGAGTTGTCATGCAGCCTTAATGATTAGGTTCTGTATTAGCATGATTCAGTACCATGACAGCAGCATGGATTTTGTGCTTTTTACTTGTACGCTAAGTACATTTCCCGACCTGTGTTGCCTTCATTCAGATTTTTGTCGATAATGATGGCACCAGTGTTCTGATACGCTAAGTAAGAATAATGTAGAATTATGTGTTGCAGAAGTTGCTTGACTTAAGGCTTTGCTTTGGCAGTGCTTTATAATGGTTTCATAAAGCGTCGACAGACTGTTGTGCAATCATATCTGCCATTGCAAAAGGAAAAAAGTGACCACACAGTGACCACTTGCCTGAAGTCAGCAGTGTGGCTGAAAGGATTAAAACCGAAACAAAACTGAATAAAGCATACAATATAGTATGTTTATTTGAAAGTAAAGCACATTGTTTTCAAACTGCATACATTGCAGAGTGTGATACTAAACCACAAATATTTCATAGGCAAAAAGCTTTCACTACTGTTGCATACTCCTTCTGTGTTTTTCATTTTAGAATAATAAAAAACTCAAACTATGAAATGACACAAATGTAACTTTGGGAATTATTTGTAAAATTGTACTCTTGTCATTTTGCCAACCAGCTTCTAGGGTTCATGCTGGGAAGCTTATAAACAGTATTGGTGTTCCCGTCTATTAAAAATGTTTTAAAATATAGGTTAAGGGATTGGAGCTGCAATTTTGCCCTTAAACACCATGATAATATGTGTCTGTTTGTCGAAAAGAACTCCAACAGGATCATCTGTTCGGCTGTCTTTGGTTTCGATGACAAGCTTGCGATGAGATCCAGCCTGCGGTTCAATCAGAACGCGTTAGTCATCACCAGCGTGGACATTCAATCTGTGGAGCCAGTGGATCAACGGACCCGTGACGCTCTGCAGAAGAGTGTACAACTAGCCATTGAGATCACCACCAATTCACAGGAAGCCACAGCACGGTAGAAAGACAAAATTTATTTTACTAACCTGATTAAAAAATTTCTTTCATTATTTATTTACTATCATGCCAGATCTACTATTTCAGATTTAAAGGGATAGTTCATCCCAAAGACGAGACTCACCCTCTTGTCATTTCAGACCTGTATGACTTTCTTTCTTCTGCAGAACACAGAAAAATATATTTAGAAAAATGTTGGTGATCAAAAAACGATACCTTACAGAAAAGACACACGAAATTCACATGTGTAAAAAACACACGTGATCACATGTGAAATGTGAGTTTTTGGAACAGTTTTGTGTGAATCCCTTGTAAATTTCCATGTGCAACATGTCGAGATATGTCTCCACAAGTGATCACGTTGGGTTTCTTTTCTGTAAGGGATGGTACCCATTCACTTCTATTGTATGTAAACAAAACCAATGTAAGTCAATGGTTATCGCTTTTCTGTTACCAACATTATTTAAAATATCTTCTTTTGTGTTCTTCAAAAGAGAAAGAACGTAATAAAGGTTTGAAATGACAAAAGGTAAAGCAACTGATCAGATTTTTTTGTTTTTTTAATAAGATCAAATATCTGTAATTGTGCCTGTTTTGCTCTTAATATCTGAAATACTTATTTTAATGTTATGTCTCTTTCTGTCAGACATGAGGCTGAGCGTCTGGAGCAGGAGGCTCGTGGCCGCCTAGAAAGGCAGAAGATCACAGACCAGGCAGAGGCAGAGAAGGCGAGAAAAGAGCTGCTGGAGCTGGAGGCCCAGAGGTATAAAATCTAATGCTAAAACGACACTTTCCAGGTTAGGTCATGTCAGTCATGATGTTAGTTGATTGTGATTGGTTTTGATTGTGATTGTTTAATTGGAAGTCCAGCATTACCCTGATTTTGCGCTTTTTTAAAGTTGGTCTGCACATTTTACAACTTCATGGTCAATAATCCAATAATCAGTAATGTTGTTTTGTGTGTCTCAGCGCTGCAGTGGAGAGCACAGGAGCAGCAAGGGCCGAAGCTCAATCCAGAGCCGAGGCAGCTCGTATACAGGGCGAGGCCGCTGTCGAAGAGGCCAAACTCAAAGCAGAAGCTCAGAGAATCGATGCTGTATGGCTTCTACTCTTCTTCACTCTGTTTGTTCTGAGATTGTAGTATTTGTCATTTTACCGCGGTTGTTGACATACACTTGCCTTCCCAGGAAGCTGAGCTGGCCCGTCTGTCTAAGGCACGGGATCAAGAACTTAGCTATAAGAAAGAGATGGACCACCTGGAGGTAGATAAGCAACAAAAGATGGCTGAGATTGAGAGTCAGCGCTTCAGCCAGCTAGTGAGCAGTCTGGGTACCGAAACTCTGAAGGAAATGGCTCGTGCTGGACCCGAACTACAGGTACATTTGTTTTTAACTGGGTGTCTGAAAAATAAGGGTGTTTGAATGATCTGAATGCATAATGCAATGATCTCACATATAACATGTTTTCCTCCAGGTGAAGCTCCTGCAGTCTTTGGGTCTGAAGTCTACTCTTATCACAGATGGCTCCTCCCCTATTAATCTCTTTACTACTGCCAATGGCCTCCTGGGGGCTCTGCAGGGCAAAGACGACCAAATTTAATAAAAAAAGGAATAGACTAAGATGAAGAGGCCTTATACCTTATACTATAACTGTGTTTGTAAACCACCAAAAGATATTACAAATGTGAAAATGCAGCATAGCAAGAACCTGCTGTAACGCTTCCAAAACCTAGTTTAACAATAGATTACTTTTGCATTTACTAACATTGGCTTTTTCAGAAGACTTTAAAAATATTAAGTGCCTTTTGAATATTTGGTTAAATTGCTACAGTAGGTCTATATGTTTTTCTGTACTCACTTGTAAAGGACTATTACATTATCAAATATCAAATAAAATGACTGTCTCAACCGTATATTTTTATATGATTTTTATTTATGTTTGTGCTGTTAAAATGAACAACCAGTTTTAATGTTATATTTTGGTGCTTTTAGCTGCGAAGCATAAAAATATCATGGTCTATGCATTGCATTTTTGAACAATATAAATTAATATTTTTAATAATATGGATTAATTGGAGAAATTGTAAAACGTAATTTATAGTTTTTATTTTTTGTTAGGATTGTTTTAGTTGGTAATTAAAATATAAAAAAGCAACACACAAGTTCAGGAAACTCCAGTGTATTTGTGATATTTGTAATCCAAAAATCCTAACCCACGCTTGTAATCTAAAATTGCATAGTTCAAAACTATGCATGTTATGGGTCGAATCCAAAAGTAGTTTATGATTGCTTAATGCATTGTATGGTCTCATACCTCAATTTGGTTTACTGGCATTCTACAATATGGCAACATGGCAAACTTGGTTACTGCACCACGCTGCGCCATCACGTTTACGCGGAGTTGCGAGATGCGATCTATCTTCGTTTGCACAAATAAGCGGAGCGAAACAATAATACACAATGTTAACACGGCAGCTGTCTCGCTTCTCACTCAGCGTGTGGTTTTACTGTTTAATCATAGCCTGTGTGCACAGTGTGATCCGAGCTTTCTCTGCGCATACACAAAATCACGCACACGCCAGAGTCGAGCGCGCGCACACCGGTTGTTCTCACGCACAGCGCAGTGAGGGAGAACAGACTGAAACCCGGCGTGACATGAGTTTTGTAGTAGCCTAGTGCTTCGTAGGTTAATGCAAGACTTTTAACATTTATTTTTGTAGCATTCGCCACAGAATTTGCTTTTTTAAGTCTACAGTTTATTTTAATTCAAAATGAAAAGGAGTATGTTTGCGATCATCTTGCAGTAGATTAAGGTGGGTTTGCTTTGGATATGCATGCTGCTGTAGCCTAGTTAATGGGCCTTTTGACTTGCACCAGTGAAAGAAGTGTGTCTGTGCCGTGGGTGTGTCACTTTTGTTTCTGCCGTATTCCCTGTGTGTACGCGCGCGCGCGCGTGTGTGCATGCATGCACTGGTGTCTATGCGTTACAAACGGATTATTCCCATCAAATTATAACAGCCATTTGCTATACATAGAAAACGTGGCTGGGTGTCCCGTGTGTGTGTGTGTGTGCGTGTGTGTGTCTTTGTTAGCCGTGTTTACAAGCTCTCAGTTTCAAAGAGTGACACGGATGAAAGGGGAAAGTAATTGATGTGGTGTTGATTGATTATCTTATTCATTATGATATGAATAAGAATCCGAGTTTTACGTTTATGCTGTTTAATGCATGCTGTTTATGAAGCATGCATTTTTTTTTAAATATATAGTAAAACATTGTAACAAAACAGCTGATAAATGAGCAGAGATGTTATACATGGGTGTGTCTTTTGATGGTCTTTGTGTTCTCACAGACATTGATTTTATTACTGATACTGTGATATCGGATGCTCATGTAGACTAGCTCGCAGATATAACACATACACATTGTCATAAAATATATGTAGAAATGGATTGCATTTACACGTCTGGATGAATATAACGAAGAGCTTGTAGTATTGGTAAGAATATTTTGAATAATTATGATGTTTTGGGGGATTTGGGGTGTGACCAAAAGTCTATAAGCCGACGTCGTGCGTACAGTAGTTGCCATGAAGTGCTGTAACATTACCTGAATTCTTCAGTTAAGGTTTCATTGAACTGAAACGAGTTGTTGTCCAATTTAAGTTGATATTTGCCTGGATGTTTTATTTTGTGAGTTGTGTGTTGGTCAAAATATTTTTTTAGCAGGCTTTCTATTATGTAATTGTAAAAAAAAATATTAAACGCAACGTTCTTTAGATGTTTTGTAATCAAATGAAGAGCAGTCAGCAGAAGATTTATTTATAAGATGGCACTGACTAGAGGTTAGATACACACACTGGGTGGTTTAACTATAGGCCTATTAGTGAGGAGAAAGACTTGGATTGTTTCCTTGATGTTTACGTTCTCCTTTATTTTCATTCACCTTCTTGAAACTGTTTGACATTACAAACATGATTTGGCTGATTTATAATATTTGTAAATAATGAAAACCACGTAAAAATTCCTTACAATGCATTTTTGACATGGCCAAAGTGATGTCCAACATCAGAAAATGTATTTCTTTGTTTTTTTCTCACCAAATATAGTAATGAAGATGTATTAAAGCAGTTGTGCTTGGATTGTTAATTGAAGCTTTGAGAAGAGTAAAGGCAGGTTTGGCATAAAAGATTATACACAACACATATGCAAAGCTTATCGAATCAATGGCCTGGCTACAAAATATTTCTACAAAATCAGGTCAGCAAATAAGGTATTAAAAAAGATCGAACTTAATATACAATATTTTAATATTAATAATGCACATCACTTTTGGCCTCTACTGTACTGTACTTTGCTGCATTTGTGAGGACATTTACAAAAAATAGCCAAACCTGTACATGCTTAATTGTGACATTCGGTCAATGCATTTCTTCCATAAAACTCAGTGTTTAATGAATTTAAGAGCGTGATGACAGTTTTAGCACAAAAGTGGTTGTGGTTGAATTAGTATTTGTTTAAATTTTGTCTTTGCGTGGTCTCTGGACAGACTCATTCTCTGAGGGAGATGAAGTTACACAGTTTAAAGAGTGTAATTATTTACTCAGGTTGTGTTGACAATACAATACTATATGATTTGATTTTTTATGTTAGAAATAAACAATTAATATACAGTTTTCATTACATAGCATTAGTCTACTAACTTTGTATTTTTACCATAGAGTTCTCAACAAACAGAAATCCAAAGTTTATAAGGATACAAAAGCGTGATCTCGGGCACACGTACGTCTGGAATTTGGCGTCTTAGGCATGGCTTTGAACGCTGATGCTACAGTTCCCAGTGCTGCCTCAGGTGCAGTGGAGGAAGAACCACGACGACAGCAAACAGAACAAGAGACCAATCAGCAAGCAGGCACAGAGTCGGACCACACCCCTAACTCCTCTCAGCCAGTCAAAAGTGAACAGCAAGATCCAGCCCCTGTTCAAACAATTTCTCCTGCTTTAGACCCCACAACATCTCAAGATGCCCCACCTAAAGATCACCTGACAGTCATTGATGAAAAGATGGAAACAAGTAAATATAAATTCATTTTTAATTTTGCATTTGCTGTATTATTTACAGGTGCACAGTGAATTTGCACATGCAGCAAGCTCTACAGAGTTTGAACACCCACCGCCCAAGTTCAAGGATTGTTTTTACATTTATTAAATATTTTTGTTACGCTTTCAGTTACCAATAAGCATGTAGTATTCCCAGTTGCTTGCTGACAATTTTTATTAAAGTTACTTAAAGTATCATATCGTTTTGTGGTACTTAGTCCATGTTTGTTAGCTTTGAGGCTGACAAAATTAACTTTTAGTAGAACTTTTTAAGTTTAGTACGTGTGTTTAAAATGTTTCTTCTGTAAAAATAGAACAGAACTATTGATGATTCATCTTGCACTCAGTAAAGTATGCAAATTTTGTGGTAAGTCTACACACTTCATGATCCTACCACCTACCTCCATCTGGCAATAGCAAGTAGCAAAACAGCGCTCTACAAGTGTGAAGTAAAAATGATGCAGCCAGACCTCCTGTCTCACATGTGAAGATAAACAGAGGAAAGATGTCATGTACAATGTGATCGATGTGATGTACGAGCTTCCCCTATAGTATGAAAAATAAACTGTCAGCACTTTTTTTCTCAATTTAGTTTTAATCTTAACCCGAAGTGATTGTTCAAGTGAGGTTTGTTGTTTAAACCAGATTAAAAGTCTAATCAAGTTATATAATAAATACACACTTTTTTTAGTTTTACTCAGAAGCAATTTTTGCCTATTAAAAAACATTTGAGTAAATTACATTTTGCTTGCGGTGTGGACTTGCTTGTGAATTCTGTTGTGTCAGATCATTTTAATGAATTTTTCTCTCTCACCATCACACCAGGTAATGGCATTTGCCCGGCTGCTATTGACAGTTCTCCATCCGCTTCCTCTCCTCCTCATCAGCAGCATGCCAAGCACGGGCACTCAAACGGGCGTGCCAGGCTGAGCAGTCGCTCAGGGTCAATAAGTCTAGCGGGGTCACCGCGACCTTCCCTTACCCGACAGCCAAGTGCAGCCACCGATGTGGGACTTGACGGCTCCAAACCCAAAGATTATCTCATATGGGCTATTCTGGCTTGCCTTTGCCCCGTCTGGCCAATCAACATCGTAGGCTTGACCTTCTCAGTGATGGTGTGTTATTGGGAAAAGTGTGGGGTGGGCAGTCTGGATATGGTTTCTGTTAAGAAGAGATGGGTGTTTTATTTGTGTGTGGAAGCTGCTGTTTGTAAACATTATCAATGATCTCCTATCAGTGTAACCTCTTTTGCTTCTCTCAGTCTCGTAACAGTCTACAGCAAGGGAATGTGGATGGTGCTCGTCGTCTTGGGCGGAACGCAAAGGTCCTGTCAATCGTGTCGCTGGTGGGCGGGATCATCATCATTATTGTAACTGTTGTCATCAACTGGGGTGGTGAGTATCCTTCCCAAGACTGCAGAGTTTGTGAAATTGAATGCCAACCTAGAGCTGACTTTGTGATTCGGGTCAATGTCACAGTGAAGGTTTAGCTCATGGGCAGGGTTGAATTAGATCTGATTACAGGTGACACTGATTATTGAGTTCTAGTGGATCTGATTAAGCATGACGGCCCTGTGGTGTCCAGAAAAAAATGATGTTTCAGTTTAGTCCAGGAGCGATTTGTTTGAATAGAAAACGATTTCTATATAATAACTTGGGTTGCATGGTGCATAGAGAACCTTTAACATCCACAGCTGCTTTGATATGATGCAAATTGTAAAAAGCGCTATGAAAATAAACTGGACACAGAGCCTTTCTGTTGGACATAAGGTTCTTAGAGACGGTTTCGTCGGACGCATGCGCCTGGCCCAAAGTTAACTTCCGGTCTGGCTAGTGGCTAATAATGTAACTATTTATATTTTATTTTATTAATATTAATTTATATTCACATGTAATTGTATAATAATTGTATTAAATAAACAATTTGTTGAATTTTATTGTATATTAATTTTATTAAATAACTTTTTTCGCATTTAAGTTTAGCCAAGCAACGGTTCTTCTGCTGGTAATCCAAAATAATACTGGCTAGCTAATGTAATCTGCTTATTGGTTGTTAGCAGAAATGATCTGCAGGGACTCTATTCTTTGCGGATGTGTACCGGAAGTTAAGTTTGGGCCACCAAAGTGCACATACGCACTAACTTTGTTAGTGGATTCCACAGAATTTAAAAACGTAAAAATGTTTTATTTTAAGAACATTTCACTAAAAGCCTTTTATAGCATCACTGTGAAGAATCTTTTTAGCACCTTTTATTCTTAGGTGTGTAGATAAAAGAATCGTGTTAACACAAAAGATATAAAGCGATTATGAAATTAATCACAATTCAGTATTTTAGGTGTTTTGTTTTAAATTAATTGACTGGTTCAGTCTCTAAATGCCTCTTTTATTCTTTCAGTAATACTGAAGACCTGATGGTCACAAAAATGGATTAAGGAAACGACAAAATCAACAACCAATCCATGATGACCATTTTCTTCATCTTTCATCTATCATGCATTTCTCTGCATCGCCCGAACTCCCGAATGCTTTTCTGTTCATTTGAACTCTGTCTCCAGAATCGGTTGTGCCAGTACGATCATGAAAAACAGGGACTCTTCAGCACCTCGAAGGACCCAGGATATTGACCAAAACAGGAAGACATGCATGTTTTTTTCTGCTAAGGACTTGTGATTGCCAGTGTGGAGACCACCAGAATGATCTCATTTTATTGGTCAAATGGTAAGATTAAAATGTCATTGATCAGTTAATCAGAGGCAGAATCAGCATCACCTACAGAAGAGAGTGATTATCTCAAGAGCTGCTCTTTATAATCCAGGTTTTCCTAATTCCTTTGATGGATGTGCGGATGTGGATGTGCGGTTAGAGAGATGATTTTGCACCCAAGGCTTAAACATTTTTGCTTTTTTATCAGACGTAATGATTGTCTCAAAGATGTCAGTTGATGTGAGGGATCAGAACATTTTGTCCCCCCTCTCTCTCTTGCTCTCTCTGTCTGTTAGTAAAAATGTGTAACGTGCAATCCTACACAGAGAGAAAAGGAAGTGGGAGGGGTCAAAGCAGAGATGCGGTCTTTTGTTTCACACGTATGGAGGGATGGAGACAGAGAAAGCTAGATAAGGGAGGAGGAGCCTGGCGTCTGATGAAAAGATAGCCCTGAGATGGTGAGATGTGAGGAATGCAGTAGAGCCAAGAGGGATCCCAGCCCGTTCTCATTGGCTGCTTGCATGTGTTTGAAGAAGCTGATATTATAATGCTCGCCTACATGCCCTCCCCTCCTCTTTGCAGCTTTAACAGTCTCGGCCAGTTCCTTTCAGACAAACAGAAAGCATTTATTTATTATCGTGTTTTAGCAGTATGGATGTGTGACCACATTCGAGGCAAAATGTCGATCCAGACTGTTTTGAAAGCAGTCACGTTTTTATACCACAATGTTTACAATAGAACCCTTAGTAGTAACCTTCATGTTCAACAATAACAGCAGGACATTTTGACAATGGCAAATCACTTTACACAGCTAAAACCGTTTGTTTGGTGGAATGGTTTGTTTCGCTGAATAGAATAATACCTAAATCATTCCTGGTCAGGCCACACAGACTGTGCCAAAATCAAGACTCCGCCAAGATTCCATATAGGACAGCTTTTTTCCGGATTAAGTGGGCATATTTGTGATAGAGACAGGATGTGAGAGGATAATTATATGTTACTTTGAGGAAGTCATTTTATAGATCTTTTTTGTAGCATTTTATGAAATATAGAAATTTATCATAAATTTTGTGCAATTAAACATTAAGACCATCATAGAATTGATGTTGCAGCATTATATAACAGAATATGTTTTTGGTTTAATTAAAATTCTCATAATTCTTTTTTTGGGGGGTCACAAAGCAATGCACCCTACACAGAGGTAAGTTTGAGAACCACTTACTTAGTGATTTGCCCCACATTTGTCAGATTTTCATATAGCTTCAGGTCTCTTGCATGCAATTGATTCTGTTATATGTTTACAGCTTTTTGATGGTGATGAAGGCGCTTGATTCTTATTTTTTAAGAGCAAAACCTTTGTTGTGTTGCACTCTGTAAATGTATCTTCAGCAACTCAGTTTGGGTCCCATTTTTGGGGGAGGAGCTAAAATTGTCTTGTTATTTCTGATCATTCCACATCCCCACCAATTACACATGAATGATCGTAGCATGCACATTTTTTATTAGCATTGATATGAACTGCGTGCAGTCAGTGAATGCCAGCTTGACTTATGTTCTACTGAATTGTTCTGCTCAGCTATTTATATTTAACCTGCTTACACTGCTGAATCTCATGATTGTATATACATATGTATGTATATATGTTTATGTACATATTTGTACCACTTCTGCTGATCTGAATCTCTTCGATGGACATGAACAGTATTCATAATGCAGATTTTGACTGTTAACCATGCAGTGCTTTCTAGTTTTTTTGTATCTCTATGTATTTTAAAACTCGTAATCTGTGGCCATATGTTTTGTATGCCTTTTGTGCTTTGCTGGTATGAGAACCTTAATTGCATGTTTACAGAATTTCTATGCTGCACAGTACTCGGAGTCGGAGTCTGGGTTACAAGTTCTACCTGCTGTTAACAGAATCTATTTTATTCACCTTTTTGTTCATACAGCACTCAACTGCATTTTGTCACGACTTTACCTAGTCAATGGAAACATTTTCTTGATATTTGATATAAGAGACGTTATGATAACTCTTGTGGCTAATATAATCCTGATTTTGTGCAGATTTGCCTGTGCATGCCTTAATGAAATGCTTTGGAACAACACTATGTGATGTACACTGTATCCAAACCGAACGAAGCGTTTGATATAGATCTCGCAGTATCGATCCGTATTCTGCTCTGTACTGACACTGAGTATGCATTAATGAGCCCAGTGAATAAACTGTTCCTCATTATGCCACCTCTGTGTGTTTGTACTCAATAAAAGCACCATACGCTCATATATAAGGGTCTGTTGAGTCTGTGAGATACTGGACATCCTTTGCACTCCTTTTCTCTGCTGTTTCGTTACACCCTGTACCGCATGTGTTTCCAGGATGTTACAGTTTCCAGGGCAACGGTTGGTAGGCGAGGAGGACAGTGAGGGACCAGGGTGCAGCAGGGTAGGAAGAAAGCGAGTCTGAGCTCAGACTTTATGGTGTGTTTAAAAAAATCTATCTCATTTGAATTTTATAGCAGTGTGAATTATTAAAAGACTCTGGGGGAGGAGACCACAGGAAAGTGTGCGAGTCAGGTTAATGGGAGCTATGGAGACGGACTGGTTTTGGAAGACGAGGCTGGAAAAGAATATTTTTGTGTCACAGTGGAGAGAAATGAGAGGAAGGGGTGGGTCTTAGCGAAATTTGGGGTTGCTGAGGGAATCAAAGGATTTAACACCATAGAAAACAAAATCATAAAAATATGTGTCATTTAAGAGTGACCATAATAAGAAAATAAGATAATTGGTTGACGAAATCTTAATCAAAGGTGTTTGACAGGAGAGGGGTGGACCACAGGCAGTACTATTAAAATCAAATGCGCAAAGCTCTGAAGTCAGACTTTTTTTTGAAGATGGACCTGGTTCAGCTAACCGAATCACAACACAGCCACTGCATATGATACACTAATATTTATAAATGTAAACTCATGTAAAATCATTTAAACTAATGTGGTTTGATTTAATTAGCATAAAAATCTGATAGTGAATTAATATCTTTAATATAATTTAATATAACTAATAACTTTTTTCCAGTGCAAGACAATATTTTCTATTCTATTCCTATCTTGTCTAATCTATCATTTGTCACTCGTCTAAAATAGTAGGCCATGCATATAGGCTATAAATAAAAATATTTTTTCCTCAAACCCTACACATCTCCAGATTTTCAACACGAATTCCTGCTAAAGCAGCTATGACACTAAAAATGATTTCATGCTCTGAATTTTGCCTCAATTCAGATAAAATATTTGCTTGCAACTACTTCTCTAGATCAGAGAGAGAAAGAGAATAAGTGAGTGAGTGAAGGCGAGATATCACAAATAAAACAGAGCACTATAAGAGCAGAGAACAGAACTAGTGGAGACGGCAAGACAGAGTGCACACTTCACCTTGTGGGATTTAATTACACATTCTAATCAAATTACATGATGGTTAAATCTGATCTAAGTGGTAGAGATTGTATCTCTGTCTTTTGGCAAGCTCTAGGCCACTTATTTGACTGTGATGTTAATAGAAGCAGAACACTTGGTTGCAGTAATCCACAAACACCAAACTCAGTAATTTATGCCTCTGAATTATCTCTTACTCAAAGCTTTAAAAGTAATTTTAACTCATTTCAGTGTAATACTTTTTTCAAAACAACATAAACATGTATCACTTTCCTGTATGGCTGTCATTGTTTTTAATGGCAGCCATTTTTAATCAACAGTGAAATATTTACAATTGTCTACTAATGCAATGGACAGAAAACCTTTATAATTTTGTTTTATTTTAAAACCTATACGCATTAAAGAGGTAAACAGTTAGTAGGCCATCTTTTCTTACTAATCTCTTTTTTGTTATTATGCGTGTCAGATTTCTGAGCCTAAACATAGTATATTCAAATTTCACAGTTTATGAGCTAAAATATACACAAAAACCTCAAGTCCATGTATCAGACTACACAACTGTGCGAGCAGCAGACAGTGATTGAGATTCGGGTCTCTGAGCTCAATTTAAATCTGAGAGACTGAATGCAGTAAAATCTGCAGTTTTATGATGAAAGGCAAAGCTATTAAATGGACGGAAACCTCAGCTCCTCTGAGACACATGAAGGCTGTCTGTAAAAGGTCTTAAACTAATGTGTTACTCAAGGCCTCGACTAAGTGTATCAAGAGCCGTGCTGTTCTTGGAAATGCGTGTATTGAGTATCAGCAACATTTATTCTACTGTCATTGTGGATTGCATGCAAAACTGACTACTTTGTGACTATAATATTATTTTTGGCGAGATGCAATTTAATATTTATTTTATGGCACAGTTACAAAATATTAATTTGCAAAATGTAATGTTTTTGGTAATTTTAGGTTATTTATCATACTGTAGTAATCAGGCAAATGCAACACAGACAGTCATATGAGACACATTAACAGTTACCCCCCTTTTACGGGTTGAATGACCACAGACGGACCACGTCCCCGGGGACAGAATGCAGGAACTCAGTCTCACTCGGGGTCAGTCAATAGTCCGATCTTCCCAGGAACCAGAAAAGGGGACACAGCAACTTTAAAAAGTCTCTCAGGATTCGAAGTTCAGCTGACAGAGGCAAAATATCGTCCTGTGCTCTACAAGACCACACCGTTGTCTGATCTCTATGAAGGAATCAAGGGCTCTATAACCATCAAAATGTGCCCTCACTAGCTAACACTCACTCACTCACTGACTGACTGACTGACTGTCTGTCTGACTGACTGACTGTCTGTCTGTCTGTCTTCACCGCCGGAGCCACTTATTGTCCCGAGCGGCCGTTTAGCGTACACCCCATCAGAGCTTCCGCACCCAGACATTCTGTCAGACAGCCTTTTTATAATCCGCTTAAAACGCATATCACCTGTGCGCTTCAATTTCATTAGCCCACTGACATTACCTACGGGACACATTCACACGACTCCCTCACATCACAATACTATAATAAATGTACCCGTTTGTGTCGTCATCTTCCTTGTTGCAAATGTTGAAGACATAACGAGCACAATGCGGATTATGTACAAGATTTTGGAGATGGGACTTTGTGCCGTTTTACATGCCTTTTTATTTATTTTACTGTTATACAAGTTCAACACTGTCTCCATACGGTGGTCCTTAAATAATTATTTATGTAACAAACAGTTTTTTTTATAAACCTAAGCATTAGTTGTCAACAGACTACTACAGTACAGTAGATGGCAGTAATGCGCTATGTTAGTCTGCGAGAGCAGCCAATATACAACAGTTGCCTTCTTCCGCGTGTTTTTATCGGATTTGTTTTCATTTTATTCTTGGTAAAATGACAAAACTTGATTTGTTACACTCTCATTTGTTAAACCGTTTGTCTGCTGTCATTCGTGAGATTTTTGAGGAGGTGGAGGAAACGGTGAAAGATTATCAAGAGGAGACTGTGCGTACTCGAGCGGAAAACGCAAAGCTCAAACGGCAACTGAGGGAGGTTTTGATCAGGACAGAGACACATTTTAACGGTAAATTCTCATTTATACACAATACATGTTATATTTGGCTGGGTCCATCTGCTATAGTAAATGTTGAATGAGATTCTACCCCAATCACTCTATTAGAAATGATACACATAGCCACGCGATTATGTATTTTTCTTGAATAAAGTTACTGTCTCACCTAACGAATGTTATAAGTCTACTTTGTATTTGCAATAAAATAATAACATTTAAACATACTTTGTTGAATTGCTATTCAAAAGAAAGAAAGACAAAGTTGACTTATTATTTATTAGAACATCTAATCTAAGGTTAATTGTTTTAAGATTTTGAATTTTGAATGGAGATTTTAATAGAGATTTATAATATTTTTTAATGCTTTGCCGTCTGTTAGTCCTATTGGTTGAGCTGTCAACATGTGACCCGTGTCAACTGTTTTTATAACATTTAATTTGTCGTTTTACTGATTTACATCCTCTCCTAGGAACAAGTGTTCTTAATTCATTTTTTATTTTATTTAGGGTTTGAGCGCGAAGCGCTAGAAACCTATTGTAATTGCTCAGATTTTTATTATTATTCTTCCCTAAAACTGATCGGGCAGCCCAAACCGTAAAGGCGGGCATACACTGTGCGAGTTCGGTCCGAATTTGAGTGGAATTCTGAGTCGGACGACTCCTTTTTGAGCCGGGCCGAATTTATCCTTTCTCGTACGTCGTTTGTCGTCCAGTGTACAGTGGGATTCGAGAGCCGATTACCCACTCCCGACCGGCAATCGGAAGGTCGGACGAATATCTGACATGTCAGAAATGTTGGTCGCCGGTCGTGAGTGTATCGCACTATTGAAGACGAGCTACGAGCCGATTTTTCTAAATTCGTTATGTTTTCTCTCACTGCGCCTGCGCGAAAACCAAACCATGGCTTCGCGGCGTGTGAAGTGGACAGAAGTGATGGAGGCAAAACTCGTGGAATTATGGTAGCAAAATTCATGTCTTATTGTGTGGAGTCACTTTCTCAAAGAGGAAATGAAAGTCCTCCACAGACATTCTAAGAAGGTCCCGCGCCCTTCATATCATCCATTTACATTAAAACATGCACAATTTCAAGACCAGAAATGGCACAGTGATATCAGCTCATGAAAACAGTGAAATACACGTTTGCTGACTTAAACATACAAGCGAAGCTTTAATATGATGTATTTTTTTGTAAGTAGGTAGGAGTATGTATCACTTTTTGTGATAGTCTGGGTATGTACTGTGAACAGATTATATTTAGCTTGAAGATCTTATGATGAGCCACAATCCATTCAAACGCATAATCTTTCTTCGACGTAAAACGCAAAGAGTGAGGTCTGTTGCTTATCTCAAGTTCGCGTTGCAAAATAGATAAACCACATTGGCCGCGTCTTCCAAGCCACCTGCGCATCCATATATGCCGGCGTCTCTCTTTTTTTAGGCGTTTCGCCAAGGCAGTGCGTTTCTTCGTTGAATGCATGTAGTAAACTGCCACACCAGGTGATCGGAGTTCCCACGTGTGTATTTCACACGCACAGTGAGAGAGCAGCAAGTCGCAGAGCGAAAATCGGACCGCACAGTGAGAGCACATAAATCACAAGCTTGATATTAACTTCGCATACGGTTTACTCGTACAGTGTGAGTTGGTATTTCACAAGAACATCGCTGAAATCGCACAGTGTATGACCGCCTTAATGCCGAGTTCACATTGCCCGATTTTCAAAGTCGTTGCATCACTGTTCATTTCAAACTGCATGACTATCTGGGGTAGCATTCAGTTGCAGCAGTGTTCACATTGAACGATGGATCGGCAACAGGAGATTACACACTGCATGACTTTACAACAGGTCAAAATCGCCGAAAACTTGGAAACTTGAGTGACATTGGAAGCATGCTTGCTGAAGTGGTCTCCTCCCCGAACCTCATTTTCTCATTGGCTGTAGGTCATCGCCGTTGTAATTTTCAGTCAGAACTCACTTCACACAGCAGGATTTTGAGTTACCGACAGGTGCAAATATTTAGCATGCCAAATATTTCGCGGGCGTCTGCGATGCGTCGCCCACTCTCTCAGATCACGTCTTTGATCATTCACATTGCGTGATTGTCACTCGCGTGAACGAGCACCGATTTCCCTCCGATTTAGGAAATTTGTCTGTGATTCCTCAAAACTTGTCGGCGACTGGAAATCGGCGCAAAAATCATACAGTGTGAACTCTGCATAAGGCCGGCAGAGGCGAGACTCGATCAGATGGTAGTAGTCTTGCTCGCTACTCAGATGCGTCTGATTGCAGAACAGCAGAACCACACGTCACAGCAGTCACAAGGCAGCAGCGCCATGGCAGAAGTCTCATGCCGGAAGTGGGCGGAGCAAACATTATCAAACTACTTAGCGTTGCAGAGCGTTTCAAAGTTGTAAGCTATAGCTTACAACTTATAATTTATATATATATATATATATATATATATATATATACATATATATAAATAAATATGTATGTGCATGTGTGGGCGTGTATTATACATATAATGCTTTAACAAAAATGTTAATAATGAAATTAAATGAATGAAATGTACTTATTGTTATGGTCACACTTTGAGGACCCACCAAAAAAAGGGTGTGGATGCCCCTCTCGATGGCTTATAGCGCCACCTATGGTCCATATGACTTCTAAAAAACCTTTTAATGAACACAATTGTTGTAGTATATTGCCATTTTTGGCTGTTGATGGTTTACATATAGGAATGAGATTTTTTTCAGTCTTGTAAAATGTGGTAAAAGACCTTCTCGTGTAATTATCATAACATGTTAAACTTTGTCTTTTGTAACACAGCTATTTTTAACGTTGTCGTTTCTTAAATGGATGTGACCGAATTAACCTGAAAAGCTGATTCTCCTTATGTGTAATATATGTGCATATGATTATAACCATGCATAGTCTGTATGAACCGTTACTGACTGTATCTGTCATTTTTCTGGGCATGTGGAGTATCGTCTATCGTGGGTGTGTAAGGGTCAGAGTCCTTAGCCTACTCGACGAACGCAAAGCTGCCTTATATGCCTTAAATCGCTCGAACCCGAGATTGCTGCTTGCAGCTATATTTTATTTTAAAATTCAGTTTTAATTTTCAGCGACAGCCTATTTTTTAAAATTTATATAAAGAATGTTCAATTAACCTTGAATGTTGTCATTTCTATAACAAGTTCTGTGTACAAGAAAAATATATTGAGAATTTTTAAAGAGATATTTCACAGGCAAAACAAAATTTCCCCATGTTTTACTCACCCTCAAGGCATCCTGACTGAATATGACTTTCTTGAAGAATAATGCAGTCAAAGTTATAATACCACGTATCATTTTACTTCCAAGCGGTAGAATGGGAGTGAATGGGCGTCGACTATAGCAGGAAAAACATGCCTCTTGTTCACACGCAGCAGAGGCATAACGGAAGCTAGACATCAACGTTAATAGCCCTGTCAATATGGATTTTTCTCTTGAACAGACGCATCGATTCGCTTCAGAAGACCTTTGTTAAGACCACAGAGCCGTGTCGAGCAGTTCTTTGATCGATGGATGCACTTTTTGGAGCTTCAAAAAGTTGACGCCCATTCACTCCCATTCTAACGCTTGGAAGTAAAATGATACGTGGTATTATATCTTCGGCTGCATTATTCTTCAAGAAGTAAGTCATATTCAGTCAGGATGCCTTGAGGGTGAGTAAAACATGGGGACATTTTGTTTTGACTGTGAAATATCCCTTTAATGTTGGAATGTTGAAAATGTCAGTTTTTTAGCAAAATATTTTTGTTCAAAATAGTAATGCTATTGCATTATAAAACCAGTAATGTGTATTTTATTGAACAGTGAGCAGAGCGTATTGTTACGCCGTAGTGCAATATCATTCCATATTCATATTCACTCTGTTTTTCTCTTTTTCCATCCAGGACAAGTCCACAATGTCTCTCAGAATATTCCTGATGACAACGTCACCACACAACTACCTGCAAGTGGGTCTTATTCCCAAAATGAAACTGAAGACCAAGAGACTCAGAGAACAGAGGATCATGGCCAAGGTCCAGCTTCATTTAGAGATGAGAAGCCATGCATACAGGACCTGACTCCAATCAGTAAAACAGAGTCAAATGATAGAGAGTCAGAACATCTCAAAGAGAGATCCTCCACATTATCTCATTCACCTACAGAAGAACGGCTTGTTTCTCAGAGTGTGGATGAGAGGCGGAATATGAACTTGCCCTCTGTAGGAGCAGATACAATTAAGATTGAGCAAGAGGACACTATTATCACAATATCACCATCTGTCATTAACAGTCCTGGCCATGCAGGTCAGTGTCAGGGCTCAGATACCACACACCAGCTAAGAACAAGCTGTGACACATCAAACACGCTTAAAAAAATACAGAGAAAGGAACTCAATAAGGTTTCAGCAAAAATCCCAGATGATCATCATCGTGAGGGGCCGTATAAGTGTAACAAGTGTGGAAGGCAGCTGAAGGATTTGGCAAAACTGCAGTTGCACAGAAAATTGCATGAAAGATCCTTCAGCTGTCACTGGTGTGGCAGAAACTTTTCTAAGTTTGATTATCTTCGCTTTCATATGCGCACGCACACAGGAGAGCGGCCATACCGCTGTAACTGGTGCTCAAAGACATTCACCCAGTGTGGCAACATGAGGAGACATGAACGCACGTGCCAGAGGTTTACTAAAGAAGCGACAGCGTATGTGCAGGAAGACAGACCGCTACTTAAATTGTGACATGGTGTGATGTGTAATTGTTGCTAGATGACTGCAGGCTTGCTTCAAGTCACCTGAAAGAACGTCTGTTTATTTTTACAGTTGAATTTCATTTTTATTCTGAACTATTGTTATATTTTTTGTTAAATCAAGTGAATTTTAATAATTATGAGCTGAAGCTTACCCCTCAAACAGATTTCTGTAGAAATATAAGGATGTGCACACTAGTATGTATCTGAATATAGTAGACTTCACAGAAAGAGTTCCTTATAAAAAAACTACATGGCAAGTGTCAAATCCCCACTTTCTCATTTGAGATGATGTCGTGTCTTGTGTGTATTTTAAAACAAAAACAATGAACACATTTTGTGTTTAACAACAAACAATAAAATCAGTTTTATCATGGAAAAGTGTTTGTAAGCTTTGCTATTAAATTGAGTTTCTTCCAGTCACTGATGTTTATAGTGTCTTTTGAAGTATTTTTTTATTTAACGTTTTTGTAAAAACGTTTTATATATATATATATATATATATATATATTCTTCTGTCAGTTTTTTTTATTTTATTTGCTAGAACTTGCTACGTATACGATGTTTTGAAAGCTACAGCTGCACACTCTCGTCCCTCCGGTGCGGGAGGTGGCGCTCGACTGCTGCCAGGCGTCTTTCGTCGCGGTTGGAAGAAAGACGAATTGTGTGCAGTGCATGCAACGGTGGAAGCTACAAGCTTACTCCATTAGTGCTCTCTGAGTACAAATATACACAACAAAAATGACCAAACTGCAGCTTTTGCATCGCGCTCTAAATGAGCGCATGATGGCGGCAGTGGAACAGATCATGGAGATGGTCGGTGGCACCGTGCTGGAGTATGAAGAGGAGACGGCACGGGTGCGGAAAGAAAACGAAGTTCTGAGACGGAGGCTACAATCGATGGAGGACACAAATCGCGCGAACTGGCCAGGTACTACGACAGCGCGTAAAGATCGGGATCAGAGTAGTATACCATCCAAAAAGAGTTTGCAGCACCTAATAGCAAGTCGATGAGTCTTTGACGCTTACGTTTGGATGTCGCACGGTTTTTCTGTTAAAACAGTAAAACTTTAAACACCTTGTGCGCATTCAACGTTTTGCTTTGCTATACCTGATCGTTATGCAAAAGAGGCAAATTGACCTCATCGTTAAAACATCGACTGTTAAACAATAATGTTAGCTTGCGATTGCATTAGACTGCCCGCATATTTCACAAATCGGAAACTGCGTCACCGCAGGGTAACGTTCACTCCGCTACAGATGTGTTTCAATGTTATCACACTGAGTTGAATATGTTGTATTCGCTTCAATACGTCAGGGGGAGGGACGCAGGGCTGCACCCTTTTTAGAGTCTAGAAAGAAACCTTTAAGAGGGATAGTTCACCACAAAATGTACATTTATTCATTGTTTGCTCACCTTCATGTCATTCCAAACCTGCATGACTTTCTTCTGCAGAACACAAAAACATTTTTTCAAGAATATTGGTAACCAGACAACGTTGTACCCAATTGACTCTTATAGTATGGACACAAAACCATTGATTTCTCAAAATATCTTTTGTGTTCCATCAAACAGGTTTTAGACCACATGAGGGTGAATCAAATGGGGACATTTATTTTTTGTCCCATTGGGTCTCACTTGGTCTCATCATATGTCACCGTTTTTTTCCTAGGCCCGTATGACCCTGTCAGTCTTTCCACCCTAGATGAGTCGACTCCATCCCAGCAGGAGCAGTGTGCTGTCAGCTTTGAATTTGAACAGGAATCACAGACTGTATTGATCAAAACCGAGTTCGCTGATGACCCCCTGTATATTAGACCTGTAAACGCCTTTGCCACGTTGCCTCAAAGCACTGATCAGGGATTTCCCATTGCTGGGACAAGTGCTAGTATTACCTACAGCCAGACAGAAAGTGTGAAGTGGCCCTCTAGCCAAAATTACATGGAACCCCTGGAGTTTGATCCAACTCCATCCACCATGTTCACGTACGGGGCAGCGCGGGGCAAAAGGCAGAGGATGTCCTTTGCTTGCCCAGATTGTGGTAAAGTCTTTGGAAGGGAACAGACGCTAATGTTTCACTTGCGGACCCATTCTGCAGCGAAGCCATATGAGTACCGCAGGCGCAAGGCATGCTTCTATGGTGACGGTTTAAGAAAGAGGAAACTGCGGGGGCTCTCCCAGGTAAGCCTCAACATGTTGAAATTTCTAGTGCAGGCACTGTTGCTTTAGCATTTGTTGATAGGCTTTACTTTTTCAAAAGCAATGTTATAAAAACTTGTTTTTCTGTCACACACAGATATCAAGAGAAAATACAGGTGATGTTTCGGATGGCTCTGGTCAGGCAAACAGGAGTAGGCCGTCAGCTGAAAATCCAGCTGAAGAACAGGAGTTAGACAGCGTGTCTACTAACAGTAACCAAACCAGCAATGCTAATGTCCCAGAAAACATTGCCTCCAACCCTGAGCCTCTTCAACGCAAAAAAGTTAAAAAAGGTCTCAAAAAGAAGTACAATTGCTCAATGTGTGGTGACAGATTCTCTACAAGCGAACGACTGGAGTTTCACATGAACAGCCACGAGGTGAATGCAGTGAAGTCACCTAACCCGCCAAGCAAAGAAGAAGGACAAAAGGTACCGCTTATGTTCTCTAGCATAATAAATGGTGTGTGTTTAGACATGCGCATACCCAGAGTCTGAGACCGCTGGTGAAAATTCTACTTTTTGAAGTTTTATTTTCATTACAGACTATAAGTGTAACAAATTGAGTGAAAAAGTTGAATTTGCATGAATATCAGAATTGCTTGCTCCCAAGCATGCATACACTTAAGCTGGCACGGACTCATTGCAAAACCTGATAATCCATCCCAGTTTGATCTGAAAATGCTCAAAAGCGCTTCTTTTATGCTATACTAAAGGGTTTACGTGGTGAATATAAATAAACTTGCATTTTATTTTTAGTCACAGTTTTGCAGTTTTCTATAGCTTTGTTTATTTTCAGGTTTCCATGAAAAATATTTAAGATTTTCAAAGTGATTTTAGACTTTCAGTTCCTTCTTTGACATATTATGTTTTCTCCTGCCTTGTGCATAGACATTGATCACAAACGTTTGAAACCAATAAATAAAAATGTATTTATGTTATAAAATAAAACGATTTATTTATACATGTATATTTATTATATTATAATATTTTGTGGGGCAAGCACAGCCAAAGATCCCACACTAGTTTTAATTTAGTTGTGACAAATAAAAAACCCAAAGTGTATGAAAAGTGGTATGTGTATAGTAGTTCAGTTAAAACTAAGATAGTAAGCGCTGATCCCAGGATGAAGTGAACGTACAGCTAATCTATGAAGAGAACGAGAAAGCAACTACTGAAGGGGATGCAGTTTAAATGGTGAGTCTGAGGACAAAAGCAACTTAAAAATGGCTTAATGCACATTGTTCATGCAAACAAACCTGGCACCTTGATGGTCACTGTAAATGGGTATATTTACATTTTAGTAGTGAAGAACTTGTTAGAATAGCGTCGGGAATATTATTCCCAATTTTAAAATGAAAAGAAATGGTTTGTTGCAGACTGCGATCATATCGTTAACATTGTAATATCTAGTTAGCTAGATAATCTGTCTTTAGGTAGCTAAAGAAGGGGTTGCCATTTATCTAAAATAATCATCTGAATAGATCAAGTTGTTAGTAGTTTTTAGTCCTGCGGTTGTAGTTTACAGATAAGAATTGTTAGAAAAGGTAGACTGACTTAGTTGATTTAGACTACTCATCTAATAAATACATTCCTTGTGTAATGTGACTTTTAAAGGTAGTCAGTTTTATAATATCCGAAATAACACAACTAAGATTTAACATGAACTTTGTTTTTGTCATTGCACAGGTGGCAATATCAAGCCGTTGTTTTAGCAAAGTTTGGGACTACTACACAAAAGATGCAAGCGGCCAAGTCGTCTGCAATGTGTGTTCAGCCAAAATTAGCCAGGGGTCCAGAGAAGTGGCTAAGAAGAATACATCTAATATGTGGTCTCATCTTAGAGTAAAACATAGGAGTGTATTTTTGGAGGCTAAAGGATATGTAAAACCAATTAATTCGTGGATCAACACTGTGAACACCCATGTGGTCAAATTAGAATATTGTGAGCAAGTGGAAAGTGAGCTAATACAAGAATTAAAGGTTGAACCAGGCTTTGAAAATGTGTAAACGTGACCCTGCCTGCTAAAGTCTTTTTTATGATTTGCACAGTATATATAGTCATTCTAGAAATCACACAGCTTTTTATTTTTTACATATTTAAAAAATTGGTTTAATCATGTATATATATATATGCAATATATATGTGTAATTATTATACAGCGTTTATAATAAAACGATTTACTTGAAATTAAGTGTTCGAGTCGTTTTTTGTGTGATAAGGAGTAGTAGATTTAGCAAAATGTATTTAAAACACTATTGTCTGTTTTAGGTATTATAAAAGGGTATACTTTTTAAAATAGTGTTGTTTTGATGTATTTCACACATTTAACATCATGTCATTACATTAATACATTTTAAAGGGATATTTCGCAGGCAAAACAAATTTCCACATGTTTTGCTCACCCTCAAAGCATCCTAATTGAATGTTACTTTCATCTTGAAGAATAATACAGTCGAAGTTATAATACCACATATCATTTTACTTCTAGGTGGTAGAATGGGAGTGAATGGGCGTCAACTTTTTGAAGCTCCAAAAAGTGCATTCATCGATCAAATAACTGCTCGACATAGCTCCGTGGTCTTAACAAAGGTCTTCTGAAGCGAATCGTTGCGTTTATTTAAGAGAAATATCCAATGACAGCACTATTAACGTTGATGTCTAGCTTCCATTATCCAGAAGTTCTTTCATCTAAGGATGTACTTTTTGGAGCTTCAAAAAGTTGATGCCCATTCCCTCCCATTCTACCGCTTGGAAGTAAAATGATACGTGGTATTATAACTTCGACTGCATTATTCTTCAAGAAGAAATTCATATTCAGTCAGGATGCCTTGAGGGTGAGTAAAACATGGGGACATTTTGTTTTGACTGTGAAATATCCCTTTAATTAGTTTCGGTATTGTTATCATTACATAATGATTTCATATATTAGGCCAAATCTGAATGAAAACGTTCTCTAGGTAAAATGGCCTTGGTAATACTGCAATCTATAGCACTTTTAAGTAACAGACTTTTTTTAACCCAACATTGACTTTCACAACCAATGAACATTACAAGTCTCTGTTAACATGTCTCTTTTGGCTCCTCTTAAATGTTAAATGGGCTTACATTTGTTTCAGAAGGTGGCCAGAAGTCGACACAGCTTCCCTTGTCTAAAGTGTGACAAAGTCTTCCGTCGCTTACACACTTTCAACTCCCACATGAGGATGTCACATGTGAGTGAAAAATAATTATTACATAAACCATTTGATGTAAATGTGCCGGACATGCACAAACTATGTCATTTTGTCCCTGAACATCTTTCGAACTTCATTTGATGCATCACCTTTAATATGTGAACATTGGATTGTTGCTGTCCTTCCAAAACCCCAGAATGTCCAAATTTGCTGTTTTTCAGGGAAAGAAAGTACACTGTACTTTTTAAAAGATTAAACAGTGTTGTCAAAGTTGACAAGCACTTTTAAATACTTTTTATTCGTTAGATATTTGCAAAAACCATTGACAAACATAAAGGGTTACTTATAAAAAATAATGAAATATGGAGATACGAGGTGTCAGAAGGACAGCAGCGATATCTTCTTGTACCACCAATGAATGGAGTATCTTTGTTTAAAGGAACAATACGGCATTTTTAGGAGGATCTATTGACAGAAATACAATATAATATACAAAACTATTTCTTCAGAGGTGTATAAAGACCTTACGTAATGAACCATTATGTTTGTAATACCTTAGAATAAGCTATTTATATCTACATACAGAGCGGCCCTACATACATTGAATTAGCCGCCATGTTTTGTGCAGCAGCCCTAAACGGACAAACAACTCTACAACACACGTTTCATCTCCCTTTTTGCTGCGGTATCGTGGTGAAACGGATCGCGGGAAGATCCGTGATCCATACGGATCGTGCTCTCCGGTGCGGAACGCATGTGACCCGCGGATTAACTGAAAGTTTATTCATCATTGAGTAAAACGCGCTCTCGCTCGCTCTCTACCACTCTCTCAAGTATCTGGACAAGTACAATATTAAAGCGGTTCCAGATAAACAATGACGCTCAAAACTGCTCCGTCACACAGCTAATATTACAACAGCAACATGTCTTTGTATGTTAGTATGTTACTCACATACTGATCCGAATCAAAGCAACCTCCTCAAGGGTGATTCTTAGACGATCTTTCTCTCCAACGTCTCTCTGCTGGAAAGTATCTCCATAGATATCTGTGAGTATCTCTGCTAAAAGCCTTAGTACCGCGGGTCTTAACGCGTCTCTGCTGGAAAGACTTTATAATATTAGCGCAGGTCCTAGCTCCTGTCTAACTTTTATCCTTCTTTTTAAACTTAAAATCCACAAACCTTTAATTTTATGTAATACATAAGACATAGCTCTTTCTACAGTCTTTCTAATGCCCGCAAAATCTCTTCCCTTCGTCAACATGAGAACGACATCTTTTTGTACTGTGGTGGCCACCACCGTGTTTGGACTGAGCGATTCGTGGCAAATCTATAATACAACGCTAGTGGCCGCTGTTAATCAAGAACTGCGCCTTCAAGTCTGGATATTTGTTTTCCTTGCAGCTTTCTGAACAAGAAGACATTGACGGTGAAAGTGAAAGTGTTGAAGTGCCCCAAAAAAGAACAAAGAAAATCTGCTCTTGCCCACACTGTGGTAAAGTGTATACTATGAAAGGCTGTTTGAGGACACACATTCGGACTGTTCACACTAAGAAAATAACAAGTACTTACTTTCAAATCATGTCTCGCTTCGGTCGGACAAGGTCGCAGAGGTCTTTAAACCAGGTGGGTTATTTTGTTTACACATTTGACACTGGCATGTTAATATACATATACAGCATCTCACAGAAGTGAGTACACCCCTCACATTTTTGTAAATATTTTATTGTAACTTTTCATGTGACAACACCAAAGAAATGACACTTTGCTACAATGTAAAGTAGTGAGTGTACAGCTTGTATAACAGTGTAAATTTGTTGTCCCCTCAAAATAACTCAACACACAGCCATTAATGTCTAAACCGCTGGCAACAAAAGTGAGTACACCCCTAAGTGAAAGTCCAAATTGGGCCCAAAGTGTAAATATTTTGTGTGGCCACCATTATCTTCCAGCACTGCCCTAACCCTCTTGGGCATGGAGTTCACCAGAGCTTCACAGGTTGCCACTGGAGTCCTCTTCCATTCTTCCACTCGACATCACGGAGCTGGTGGATGTTAGAGACCTTGCGCTCCTCCATCTTCCATTTGAGGATGTCCCACAGATGATCAATAGGGTTTAGGTCTGGAGACATGCTTGGCCAGTCCATCAGCTTTACCCTCAGCTTATCTTGGGGTCGTTATCATGTTGGAATACTGCCCTGCGGCCCAGTCTCCGAAGGGAGGGGATCATGCTCTGCTTCAGTATGTCATAGTACATGTTGGCATTCAAGGTTCCCTCAATGAACTGTAGCTCCCCAGTGCCGGCAGCACTCATGCAGCCCCAGACCATGACACTCCCACCACCATTCTTGACTGTAGGCAAGACACATTTGTCTTTGTACTCCTCACCTGGTTGCCGCCACACACACTTGATACCACACCAAATAAGTTTATCTTGGTTTCATCAGACCGCAGGACATGGTTCCAGTAATCCATGTCCTTAGTCTGCTTGTCTTCAGCAAACTGTTAGCGGGCTTTCTTTTGCATCATCTTTAGAAGAGGCTTCCTTCTAGGACAACAGCCATGCAGACCAATTTGATGCAGTGTGCGGCGTATGGTCTGAGCACTGACAGGCTTGACCCCCCCATCCCTTCAACCTCTGCAGCAATGCTGGCAGCACTCATACATCTATTTCCCAAAGACAACCTCTGGATATTACGCTGAGCACATGCATTCAACTTCTTTGGTCAACCATGGCGAGGCCTGTTCTGAGTGGAACCTGTCCTGTTAAACCACTGTATGGTCTTGGACACCGTGCTGCAGCTCAGTTTCAGGGTCTTGGCAATCTTCTTGTAGCCTAGGCCATCTTTATGTAGAGCAGCAATTCTTTTTTTCAGATCCTGAGAGAGTTCTTTGCCATGAGGTGCCATGTTGAACTTCCAGTGACCAGTATGACAGCGTCAGAGCGATAACACCAAATTTAACACACCTGCTCCCCATTCACACCTGAGACCTTGTAAAACTAAAGAATCACATGACACCGGTGAGGGAAAATGGCTAATTGGGGCCAATTTGGACATTTTCACTTAGGGGTGTACTCACTTTTGTTGCCAACGGTTTAGACATAAATGGCTGTGTGTTGAGTTATTTTGAGGGGACAGCAAATTAACACTGTTATACAAGCTGTACACTCACTACTTTACATTGTAGAAAAGTGTCATTTCTTCAGTGTTGTCACATGAAAAGATATAATAAAATATTTACAAAAATGTGAGGGGTGTACTCACTTCTGTGAGATACTGTATGTTTGTGTATAGTAAACCACACTAAAGGGCTCGGCATACTACATTAGAAATCGAAAAACGACCGTCTGTGACCTGATTTCGAACAAAATCTGGTCCAAACGACAATTTGTTTCACTACTTCGCCGCCGCAAACCAAACAGAACTCTCCGGGAAAGTTTGTGTTGGCCGATAAACACCCTTCCGCCACCATTGGCCCATGGCCATTACGTAATAGGTGGGTGTGTTATGTAGCGCCACCTGGTCTGTGGGAAATAACGCGTCATTTTATTTGCAAACGTCATGTAAACCCCGCCTGTAGAAACAAAGGGGTGTTGGATTGTTCGAAAACACTATGCCGTCTCTCAATGTTTTCGAGCTTCGTTTTACCCCCAAACGCAGAACGAAAGCGCAATTCGCCTGGACTATGCCGAGGCCTTAATGATTAATTTATAATGAGCACAGCTGAGATGCATGGAGTTTAAATCGATGTTTGATGACGTGATTAGGTCATAACACGGTTCTAGTCATTTTTTCATGGTTTAAACATGAACGTGATTTGAATGAAAACTAAATGTGTTTTTTTCTTTAGCAATTGATGAAGACCGCTGATGAAGCAACATTACACGATGCTGGCACCCATATCTGCGAAATTTGTGACAAAGTGTTTGCTTCATCAACATGGCTGATAAAGCACATGTGCATCAGCAGGAAAGAAGAGCAGCCTGTTCTCAAAAAAGAGTCAAAAACTGGTGAGATGCAGCGCAAGAAAGGAAGGGCCAATAAAAAGGTAAGCCTATGTTGTTTGCCTAAATCCATCAACTCAACCGCTGAAATTAGTCTCATATGTTCCTCCTTGAAATTTGTGACGTTTTGCGAAATCAAATGCTGTCTGTTGATTCATATAAAATATTTATATTAAATAATATCTTTCATTTTAATATCAACGTTTATTTGGTAAATGGAAATATTTTCTTAGGGCTTCATATTGTGTAGGTTTACATTAGATTTTGGTTTTGAAATCAGAACATAAATGGACATGCGCACATTGAGTAAGCCACAAGAAAACCAGCATTGGTGTTTACATGCAGAGTGAAATCGGGGTAATGTGTAAAAAATATGGGTGTGCCTATCGGGTTTCGCATAAATTTTTCGAATTAATATCTGTGTCCTAAACGTCCACCATATTCCCAGAAACAGCCAGTTCCATAATTGGTAGTTTTATTGTGGTGTTTTTAAAAGGAATATTTTGAACAAGCAGCGGCAGTTCCTGAAGCCATGGCGTTACTCCATTTTGATCATTTTGCTTGGGTTCCCTCTTCCTGTCACCAGTATGCCTGCTTTTTGTGACCCTGGGAAATGAAGGAAACATGATGGATAAGACATTTTTCATTCTGTCAAAGTGACCAAGGAAAATGATCTGTTATTTTAATCTCTGCATAAATGTAGAGCATCACATCTTTAATGTATATGCTTTGTAAATAAGCATTTTATTGAATTATCATCAGGTATTCGCAGTCATCTTTACTCGCAGGAGTTCGCAGGATCTGTTTTCTTATTAATTTCAACGTTTTCTTCTCCGTCCACCACTTCACAGAGTTCTTCTTCGGTCAAGTCATTGTTCCATTTGAGACTGCCTGAAACATCAAGAAAATCTTCAAGATATCTGGATCGTGTGCCCCCGGTTTTCAAACGGGGAGGGATATTGCCTGATGTAACTTTAAATCAAGTGTCCCTGGAGAAACGACATCTACTGTACGTGAAATCAGCAAAACGTAATGGAAAACCAAGACCAGATCGCTTTGCTGCGCTTATGTTTAAAAGTTTGATCCCGCATGACGTGTATCAGAAATGGACACACACGGTTAACTTTGATGGCTCCAGAGGAAAAAACGCACTGCCTAACAACGTACGGGAAACGATTCTCAAAACGATTGATCAGACTTTTCAAGTTCCAATGACAGAAGAAGATTTCAATTTGATAAAAAGGCGAATTAATGAGTTTCTTAGAAATAGACGGTTGAAATTACTGCGTTCATTGAACAAACCGTAAATTTACATGCTGCAGTTACTGTAGAAATTTGAGGATTATGTCCTTTACTGATCTGTGTGCTCTCTGCTTTTGTATACGTTATTAAAGCTTCATGTTTTTGGAAAGTGAAAAGCTATTTATTTACATATTTTATTTTACATTTTAATGACCCTATCCATGCAGAGGGCTTAAAAAAGAAAAATGAACACCAAATGCCTTACTGGGATGAAACAAAAACCTTGTATATTTATAAGTGTGGTATATTTAAGTTTGATATTTCCAAAAAAGATTAAAATAATTAATATAATAGCTTGTTGGTAAGATGGCTCAGAAATGTTTTTTTTTTTAAGATTAGTTTTTGGCGGGGTTTTTTTGCCTTTAATTGTACAGCTATTGTTTTAGAGAGGGCAGTAAGCGAAGTGGGAGAGAGAAGGGGGTGGGTTCGGGAAAGGACCACGAGACGGAAATCGAACCCAGGTCGCCCGATGCGCAACCGCGCCACATGTCGGCGCACTGCCCACTAGGCTATCGGCTCCGACACAGAAATGCTTTTTTATATAATGGAAAAGATTACGATCCTCTTTCACTGTTATGACCCGGCCAAGACCAGGTTTGAATATTCAATAAGTAAATTAGCTGTCGCTCTTTGTTTAAAGAATGAAACATTGCTGCCTCAGCTGGTGTCTTTTCTGTGGGTCTTGAAACCACATTATCGACTTGGACATTTTAAAAATGTGTATTCACAAAGGGCATCTGGGCATTTTCATTATATTTAAATCTACATATTTTAGGGCAGTACTGTATATCATAGCTGTCCTTCCGAAACCTTGGATGTGTAAATTGGATGTTTTTCAGGAAATGGAAAAAAACACTACTTTTTAAATGAATAGATACTGTGTTGTCAAGATTGACAAGCAGTTTTAAATACTTTTTATTGATTAGATATTTTCAAAACCCAGTGACACATAAAGGGTTTTAACTAATATTGATTTATGACAAAAACAAATATATGGAAATATGGAAATACAAGGTTTCAGAAGGTCAGTAGTGATATGCTTGTGAGAGCATTCGTGATTGATTAAGTACATTTCTGTAAGACTTTAAACAATCGGTGTTTGGTCAGAACTATGTTGTCATGGGTTGTATGTGTGTGTGTCATGATCCCTTTCTTCACTCTCATTTAGTTTTTCTGTCCTTCGTAATAGCCCTCTCATCTTAAAAGGTTTTTAGAAAAGATCCCTTTTTGTGCCTCTGTATCTGGTCAGTTTAATCAACATTTGAAATTAACTGATGAAAATAACTTTCAATTTCCCGTCTGATCAAAAATTGCACTGTAAACATAAAAAACAGATTTAATTTGTTTTTAACTTGGCAAGTGACCATGGTATAAGCAGGATAATCAATAGCTAGCCATGCATTAAAGGATTTTAATGCAATTCGCAGAGGCGACTCTTGGCCTCCATGTGTGCATTAAAGTCCTTTATACCACGGGGCTGTTGAATGCTTCAGTCTGATTGGTTGACAAATGTTCTATGGATATGCATTAACTTTCAGTAAATGCACAACTATGAAGAAGTTCCAGGTCTGCCGACCGCATTACAGTTCCATATCACTTCGCCAAGTTTAAATATAACAGAAAGGTTATAGTGTAGCCTACAGGTCATCACCTCACAGCAGCCTGCTCTTGATCTGATGTTTATAATGTCACTCAAACTTTACTGATAATGGAAACGCATGCACAGTTTCGTTTCAACAAACAAAGAATTTAAAAAACAATATAGAAATACATATACTGAAATCGAATAAATAAAATAACTACATAGAAAAACAAAATGGATTAATAAACACTGATAGCCTACTGGTTCATTTTCCTCTTCATGCTGCTGATACAAACAATTCGAGGAATAAATAGTATTATTATCACTGGCTTTTCTGTCACATTACTGCAAGCACGGAGGTGTGCGCGTGGTCTCTCGCTCTCTCACACACAACACGTAGCAGTGGCTCAAGCCTCCGAGTCCGTTCGCTTTAACGGACGCTTAAAATGAGATGCGCAAGAAAGTAGTCCTACCATCAACAGCATTTTAAAGATGATAACATGACAAACGTTGAAATTAAACATTTGATCAATGTCCTGTAGTGTGGTAACCGTGGTATAAGTGGAATAATTGACTCCAGTCCGTTCAGTTATTCGAAAGTTACTCTGCTTCGTATCGTGTCCGCATTACCACCTCTGGGTGTGCATTTACTTTCCAATAATTGAACGGCCCGTCATCAATTATTCTTTACTTAATGCACGTCTAGCCGTGGATTATCCTTTACACCAGTGGTTCTCAACTCTGGCCCGCGAGATCCATTTTCCTGCCGAGTTTAGCCCCAACTCTGATAAAACACACCCAAACAAGCTAATCATCGTCTTTAGGAATAGATGCATTTAAAAACTCGGCAGGAAAATAGATCTCGTGGGCCAGAGTTGAGAACCACTGCCTTACACCGTGTCTACACCGGGCGTGGTGTGGACTTTGGAACCCATTATAATGGGTAAAATTTTGTCCACAATGGATGTCGCATGGCGCGGCACGCCAAACTCATTAAGAACAGGCTGTTGTCTTGTGGGGCGTCACGTCCGGTGTAGACACAGTGTTGCTTGATTTGTAATTTTTTTACTCTTTTAAAAGTGCACATTTATGTAATTTTAAGAATTGTTAATTGTGTTTTTCCTCCCAATGCAGCCTTCGAGGAAACAAGCATCTGAAGAGTCCGAAGGTGACAAAAAGATGGACAGATCCAAAATGCCTATCAGTCCTGCCACCTGCAACAAGAAACCTAATCCCAAAAATCCATATGGGTCTGTCCTCTTTAGCCACCTTAGTCTGCAGCCCAAGGTTGTTCTGGAACCAATCATGCCAAAACGCACGTACTGGAATACAGTCCCCAGCATAGACGCCTGCAAATCGAGCTTTAATGTTGTACATACCTCATCCCCAGCTCTGGCTGATAACAAAAACGTTAATGTTACGGAAGGACAGACTGCGGATCATTGCTCAAGACCAGCTGGATCATTTAGTCAAGACAAGAAGAAAAAGGTTGAAAAGATCTGCAGTGTTATACCTGAGACAGACATTGTCTGTGTGACCATTGGACCTCCACAGAACGACTCTCAATCCGAGTTAGTAAACCAGGAACACTATATAGTGATAGATGATGAACCAGAGACAGAACCTATAGGAACTAAGCGTAAAGACATTTCTGGGAAAAAGTTGAAGACTGCAGTTTCAAAGTCCGCATTCCACAAAACCACCCGTAGAGTCACAACAAAGATCAGCAATCCAAGATTATCTTGTCTTGTATCTAATCTTGTCTTTTCAGACTCCGAAGATGATCTGGATGTTACTACGAGTCCTTCCAAAGGTTCTGACAAGAAGAAAACTGCCATGCTTGATAAAACTCGCTCTAGTAAAAAGCATGCAAATGACACTCAAGAAGTGATAGTAATAGATGATGAACAACAACAGACGGTGACACAAACCGGCTTAACATTGACCAGTTCCGAGTTAATACCTGATGCTGAAAATCACTCAAAGAAACCTAGAGGAACAAAGCGAACAAGGTTATGGGTCAACAAACAGACTGCAGTTTCAAAGTCAGATTGTAAAGACGACATAGATGAAGACTCTTCCAAAGGTTTTGATGAAAATCACCCCAGTGTATGTCTACCAAATGACTCCCAAATTTTGAATTCTGAAGCTGAATCCTTAAAGGCTGATGACGCCGCTAATATCAAAAGTATTGACAGTGTGTCACAACAAACTGATGGGGATGGCTCCGTGAGTCAGGAGGAATCATGTGAAACATCAGAGTTGATATTGGCTGGTCGAGGATCTCTCTTGCAGCACATGCGAGCTCATGCTGATAAGAAGCTACTAGATGTGCAGGATATCATTGCCGATGATAAAACAAATAAGCCACCAAGTGTCAACGTTAAGGTATGCAAGTAGCATTTTTTTTCTTGTTGAAATGCAAAGAGAGATTACATCAATCTTGCAATATGTAAATATATAAACGGAGGTGTTGAAGTATCTCAAGTTATATTTATCCTTTTTTTATCCTTTTTCTCACTTGAAGATGTCAGATAGGGATGATTCAGAAGAATCTGGAGCCTCGGGGAAGACTGACTCCTCTGTAAAAAATGTGAAAAGTTCTGAGGAAATTGACATGCTCTCAAGCTCCCTCGCAACCAGCCAAAGCTCCAAAGACAGATGCACGTATACAAAGAGCGGCTGGAAACAAAATAAAGAAGATAGTTTTTGTGAAACAGCATGTAAATCGCAGCTGAGCCAGACTTTAGAATCAGACATTGGTACTTCCGTTCTTCAGGGATCATCGGTAGACCAAACAGATCACCCTCAACCTGATGGCGAATTGAGTGCTGTAAACCAACCTTGTGTTTCAAACGTTGGCTGCTCTGACACACAACAAATCGTTGCTCAACAATCTGATTGTGATTTGCACAATACTGGGCTAAATGAAGACATAAAACTCTCCTCAAGGCCGAAAGAAGAGGTAACATCAGGTGTTGTTTCTTCGGATTCTTCCTCCTCACAAGATCTGCAATCAAATAGTACACTCAGTCCAGCCATTGCTGGTGATACACAGCAAACCCAAGTTTCAGATGTACAAAGGGGCATCTTTATTGGCTCAGGCAGCTCTGATGTGAAAACTTTTACAGATCCAGATAGCTGTAATGCTGAACATACCCAACATTCCCAGCCTGAAAGGATTGGAAGTCCAGACCCGGACAGAAGAGGAACTCCACCAGATCCCAACCTAAATCCTCCTGTGCAAGACATCAAACCCGCAGGTCAAACATGTTACCCTAAATCCAAAGATTGTGATCTCACAGAGGACTCGTACAAAATGACCGGGGATGGCAGTGATGATGCTGCTGAAGCTCAACAAAACTCTGCCACATCAGTCACCGGCCATAACAAGAGAAAAAGAGAAGCCGATAATATCAGTCCAAAAGAGGAGTCAAAAAAAAGGCACCCAAGTGCACACCCTCAGGTTAATTCCTGATTTAATTTAGATGATAATGCCCTTTTGTGAAATTCTGTTCATGGCTTTTTGTTATGTTGTGCATAAAAACAAAAGTACTGGCTGTTCTTTGGTACTAAAGTTGTAGGACTATCAAGCAAAAACTGATATACAGATTGTGACGAGGGAGGCGTGACGAGAGCCGTGGGAGGAGGAAGCGAGGCCGGTGATGTGATGTGAGAGCCGTGGTAGTCGTCCGCTTGTTACTTTTGTATTTTTGTTTTGGATTAAATGTTTTGAATGTTCGCCGGTTCCCGCCTCCTTCCTTCCATTTTATTGAGCTTTATTACAGTGGTGCCGAAACCCAGGAGGAAGGAGGTACATGCTGTCAAAGAGTACTCGCTGCTGAGGGGGATCGCGGTGCCGAAGAGTTCGGGCAGCGCAGACGAGAGAAGTCCACGAGCGGCTGCCCGGACGGGACGAAGACCTCGCGCCGTGTCCTGGGTCTGAGGTGGGGTGGCTGCCGTCTGCGAGGGAGCGAAGAGGTCAGCCCCGCTTGCCGTGGGCCGGAGCCTGCTACCGTCCACCGGATCGGGGAGGAGCAGGAGGCGGGGGACTTCCTGCCGGCTGCCCTCATCCGGAGGAGCCATCGCCGGCCGCCAGGGGTCGGAGGAGGAGCGAGGGAGCGTCCAGTACCACCACATGGCACCGCGAGGAAGAGCCTCTCGGCTGGTTGAGGACCGAGCGACAGCGTGTCGGGGAACCGGACAAATTTTTTTTCCCTCTCTCCCCTCTCCTGCCCATCGCCCCTGGTGCTTCCGTCCCCATTCTCTCGTCTCGTCGGTCCATACCCCCAGGCGCTGGGGCCATTGGGACTGGCCCCCTGGGGGGGAGTAGGCACAGTCCTGTGGGTACCCCCCGGCCTGTGAGGGGCGATGGGGGTATGTGACGAGGGAGGCGTGACGAAAGCCGTGGGAGGAGGAAGCGAGACCAGTGATGCGATTGATAATGAGCGTCAGCTGGGCGCCACCGGCCTCGTATCTCCCACAGAGGAGATCGGAAGCATAAAAGGCCGAGCGGCAGGAGCATACGGCGAGAGAGGACTGGGCCCGGACATTAGTTAAGTTTTGTTTATGTTTGTGTTGCCGGCAGTCGTCCGCGAGGGGCTGCCGGCTTGTTACTTTTTTGGTGTTTTTATTTTTGATTAAATGTTTTGAATGTTCGCCGGTTCCCGCCTCCTTCCTTCCGTTTTATTGAGCTTTATTACACAGATTTATTCATATGTTAAACAATTAAAACATTAAATTGCCTTTTGAAAATACATTTGGATTTATTACAGTTAATGTTGCTTTTTTGCAGTCATTGTCAGATAAGGATGCATTATCAACTGTTGAAAAAACTCAAAAAGGTCCCGAATGTCATGCCAAATCCAGCGATGAGAAATCGTTCAACATGCATTACTGCCTCTACTGCAAGAAAACAAGTTCTAAAATAATATCTCATCTTCAAACAGTTCATCCTGATGAGCCAGAGGTGGCAAAAGCTCTTGGCTTTGACAAGAACTCAATGAGAGGAGGCAGATTTTGAACCTCCTGCGAACTAGGATAATTTTTTACACGATGCAAATGCAGTTTAACTTAGTCAACAAGACTTAAATCAGGTTAGAAAGTTTGCAGCAGTTAGCTCATTCAATGACAATGTTTATTGCATTAACTGTTTATGTTTATTTAGCAAGAAGTCTTTTGCCACCCATTTAGAGAAGTGCAAGGGAAAGTGTCCGAACACTGAGACTAGCTGTAATAAAATGTTTCCCAATGCTGACTCTGTATGTCCAAATCCCATCTCCTCACAGAGTCCAGAAACAATTGATGCTAATGTTGAACCATCAAGTCTTAGTCTAAATATAACTAATGACATAGACAAGCTAAATATTGGTCCTGAAACATCAACTCATTTATACAAATGAAGTTATTTCTGCTTTAAATTCATTTAAAGAGTTCTCCCAAAAGAAAGCCATGGAAATATTGAAGTCAGTCAATCGACAGTAAAGTGTAAAAATGAAGTATGTGTGGATCAGGAAACGAGAATGACTGCAGCGTCAGACGTCAACCTTACAACCCACCCAAACAGATCACCCAAATGGACTTCTGACAGTGCCCTTGGAAGTCCATGTTATGATTTCAGCCCACCTTACAATGACATAGACAAAGATAGCCTAAGAAAGCCTAAAAACCCCATAATACTGGGAAGGAGAGGTAAGAGAAGGCACTTGCATATCCAAAACCAAGTAAATCTTTTTAATCATTGTTTAACTTTGATTTTTTTTGGCAAGTCTAAAGGATCTTCAAAAACTGATGTTCTCAGACCTTACTGTATACTATATATGAAAACACATTTGCTCCATCACCAATTAAAGATTGTTCACAATTGGATTGTTCACCCAAAATAAAAAATCTGAAATCATTTACTCACCTTCGAGTTGTTCCTAACTTGTATATATTTTTATTTTCTGATGAACACAGAGAAATATATTTGGAAGAATGCTTGTAACCAAACACTTCTTGGCCACCATTGACTACCATAAAAGGAAAAATTGCTTTATACACTGCCCATCCAAAAAAAAGTCACCACCTGGATTTAACTAAGCAAATAGGTAAAAGCCTCCCATTGGATTGGAGGTCTAGGTTCAGCAACATTATGTGCCCAAAGAATGAGGTCAGCTGACTACCTGAATACTGTATACTGAATGACCAGGTTATTCCAACAATGGGTTCTTTCTTCCCTGATGGCACGGGCATATTCCAAGATGACAATACCAGGATTCATCAGGCCTCAAATTGTGAAAGAGTGGTTCAGGGAGCATGAGACATCATTTTCACACATGGATTGGCCACCACAGAGTCCAGACCTTAACCCCATTGAGAATCTTTGGGATGTGCTGGAGAAGACTTTGCGCAGCGGTCTTTCCCATCATCAATACAAGATCTTGGCAAAACATTAATGCAACTCTGGATGGGAAAAATGGACATTCTGGATATTGCAGAAGCTTATCGAAACGATGCCACAGCGAATGCCTGCTGTAATCAAAGCTAAAGGCGGTCCAATGAAATATTAGAGTGTTTTTTTGGGACAGGCAGTGTATTTCTTTGTTCTGATGAACACAAAAGAAGATATTTTTCAAAGAATGTAGGACAGTAAATAGTTCTGGAACACTTTTGACCACCATTGTACTTTTTCCTACTATGGTAGTCAGTGGGGTCCAACTGTTTGGTTACAAGCAGTCATCCAAATATCGTTCTCTGTTTTCAATCAAACAAAGACACTTAGACAGGTTCGAAACGACTAGAGAATAATTCATGACAGGATTTTCATTTTTGGGTGAACTATACCTTTAACTTGCTTTTTTTCTACTACTGCTCTTGTTTCTGTGATACTAATATGGTAGTCTACTATTAAAACTTGTCTTTGTAATATTATGTATAAAAGCTGTATGTACTAAATGTCAATGTAAATGAACAGATCTAACAGTTTTTCAAAACTGAGACCTTTAGTCATGTTTATCAGATGCAGATCACACATGGCGGAAATTGTATTAAGAAACATGGAGTTGTCGGGTGTGAATTCATTGAAAGAATCTTGAGCTCACGTTTTGACCTCACATTTTCATATTTATTTTTTTCCAAACAAAAAAATATTTGGTATCACTTCAGTATAGGGGGCCATTCTCACTATTAAGTTGTTATTAGCATGCCTACTATTGGCATATCGGCTGTTTATTAGAACTTACAAAGCACATATTCTGCATGACCAGACTCAAGTTCAAGTAAGGAAAAAGTCATAGTTGATGGTTTGTTAATAGCGAGAATTACCCCCTATACTGAAGTGTGACCAAATATTTACCTCTTTAAAGCCATGGAACGTGGATGATGACTCGCAGGGTGATGTGGAGAGTGTTATACCAGACTCAAAGGTATATGCCTGTCAGCACTGCACGGCAACATTCTGCAGGCAGTACACCCTGCGCAGACATCAATATACTCACACTGGTAAGTGTGCAAAACCCTGCGTCTGGTATGAAAATGTTTAACGATAACTGCTACATCAGCTTATGTCTAAGCATGTCTAACCTTAACCCTTTTGAATTACTTGTGTACAACATATCCGTTTTTCCTCAGATGAGAAGCCGTTCTGGTGTCATCAGTGTAATGTGGGCTTCATTCAGAAGTATCGCCTTTTACATCATACATTAAAATACCATGGTGAGTGAATTTACACTTGAGGCATTTTTGCTATTTATGATTATTTTTATGAGCTAAATCAAGCTGTTCTTGTTCCTCGGGTGCTCCATCGAGCACAGACGAAGGGAAAAGGCCAAAGAGAAGAGTCCATGGTGAAAACACAACAACCATAGATGAAACTAGCCAAAACGTAATAAGACTTGTTTTTCTTCAAATATAATAATTAATTAAGTTAATTATAATTAACATTCACTTGTGTCAATACAGCTATCAGCGGAGAGTCCTGGACACTTATCAGATGATGTAAAAATAGAAGATGATACTGCATCCACAAATCAAGGTAAAGTAATTTAAGTAAATCTCATCATTTTCCCCTTCTACTCTCTTAAAGCAACAGTTCATCCAAAAATGAAAATTCTCTTCAATTACTCACACTCATGTTGTTCCAAATCTGTATAAATGTCTTTGTTCTGATGAACACAGAGAAAGATGTTTGGAAGAATCCTTGTAAACAGTCCTTGGGCACCATTGACTACCATAGTAGGAAAAAACTGCTCTATACATTTCTTTGTTCTGTTAAACACAAAAGAAGATATTTTGAAGAATGTAGGACAGCAAACAGCTCTGGGGCACTTTTGACTGCCATTGTAATTTTTCCTACTATGGGAGTCAATAGTGGTCAAGAATGGTTCAATTACAAGCATTCTTCTGTATACTGTTTACTAGGGCTGCAACAACTAGTCGATAATAAAATAGTTGTCAACAAATTTCTTTATCGATTAGTTGGTCTGTGATGTCACTTTTGCTGCGCAGTTTTAAATCAAGGGCGTCTTCTTGCCTTTTAAAATGATCTCAATCTCTCCGTGCAGCACGAGCTTCGCAGTTTTAAAGTCAGACGTGTCTCTCCATGCAACACGAGGTGCGCATTTTAAAGTCGGAGAGGTGTTTTAAATGACAAAATTAAAGATTATATTAGTAAAACCAAATTTGTGGCTAAATACCCTGATTTGGGGGGTTTATTAAGTTCAGAGGTAGGAATTAACGAAGTACATTTACTTGTACTGTACTTAAGTACACTTTTTGAGTATCTGTACTATACTTAGTATATTTTTTTCTGGATACTGTTTACTGTACTTTACTACATTTGAATGACAAATATCTCACTTTTCATGCCACAAAAAAAAAGATTTCCTTGGCCAACCGTCCCCTCCCTCCCACATTTGGGAGAGACTATTGTTGCCTGCTTCTAATATGACACACCTGAATCAACTCATCAGCCTTGGTGTGTTAATCAGGGAGACATCCACAACATTTTGAGAGCAGGCTAATGAGCTCAGGGGTGTATTCCAGAAAGCTGGTTATGTGACATACCCGGGTAAGTTTAAGGGTTAGTTAGCGGATAACCCCAACTTTCGGTTCCAAAAACGGAGATAACTTTCAGGGTATGTAAGTAACCACAGCAACTTACTCTCTGAAGATAACCTGCTCCGGAGCAGGTTATGTTCCAGGGTTAGTTCATTTTAAGGAAATGTTACTGTTACTAAGCTTTAGGGGTTGTCTGCGCATGTGTGCGTTTTTGATGAGCGTCAAGTGGGCGTGAAAACACAGATTACGTATAATATATTATAATTTTACAGCAATATTACAATTACATTTCCAATCTCACCCATCGCAATTTAGCATTCACAACAATTTTTTTTATTAACTTTATTATTTAACCTTGTAAAATGAAATAATCTTTAAATAAAATAATGTAAACTGTTATTGTTAAACTTTATGTAGGCTATTTATATTAAATATTGTATATACTTTGAATTAGGTTTATTAAAACATCTCCAAATATCACTGGATAAATATAAACATCTTACAATTTCCAACAGTTAAAGGATGTTAATAGTGAAGTATTTTAACTCCCGAGGATTGCATATCATTGTCCACTTATTATGCAATATTTGATGCATTGGGTCAAAGAAAGTTGTGGCTTAATTGTTAGAGAGCCAGATTTAAAACTTCAAAGGTTGCAAGTTCGATACCCAGGCTGGCAGGTTTCCATGGCTTTATTAGATGACCCCCCAATGGGATTACCATGGTATTGTAAATTATTATATTTAAATATTTAAATTCTTATTATAATTTTAAATCCATTTACATAAAAAAATACATAAAACATTTAGACTTAAGGTTTTTCCTACTGACTGTATTACATAAAAATGTCTTTCATCATCAGCCTCCTCCTACAGTTTAGTAAAGGCCTTTCTCCAAATTACAATGAGCCTTTCAGGATAGGCCGTTTCCACCTCTTTTAACATTTGGAAAGCCATGGCTTTTTAGCAAACAAAGTCAAAAGAAAAAAAAAAAAAACTAAATGTATGTGTATTTGAAAGGGATATATAAAGGCTACTTGATTATGATTATTAGCATTGCACAATTATTTTTCCAAAATTATGACCAATGTAGTAGTTTCTAGAATTAAAAGATTAATATGACTACATCAGCAACTGTTGCAAATAAAGCTGATACAAAGCTGATGCAAAATCAGTTTTCAGAAAACCAAATAAAGGTATATTTTTTCAGGAACATACAGAGAAGGAACAAAAAAGAGGTTTAATACTGCCTGCCTTCAAAATTACCAATGTGATACATATACACAACACAATTTTGGTCAAATACTATGGTAAACACGTTAAAATTACAGTTACAAACATCTCAACAAATCTACAGTTTATGTAACAAAGATAGCCATGATGAGTATATATTTTAAATATAGTATAAAAATAGTGCATATATTTAAAATATATCTTTAATTAAAGAATTAATTTATAGCGTTTATAGTTTTATAAACACAACCTAAATAATTTGATTTTATGATTTTTATCCCACACTTTATACACTGATGCAGATTTAAGTCTGTGAAAAAAAACTCTGATTTATAACGTTGTTTTACAGTCAAAAACTTTAAGCTTCCCGGCCATTTCCATGGTGACTCGTGAAATCTGTGATCCATTGACAATGTTTTCATGTTGTTTCTGTGAGCGCGCGTTAACTATGGGTATCTTTCGGGAGGTTGATTAAACTAACTCTTCACAGGTGGTTTGGAACCGACATACCCCGAGTAAGCATGGTTTGGGTTAATCAACCGAGAGTTCAGGGTTTAGCTGACGGTAAGTTAACCCTGCTTTCTGGAATACCCCCCCAGTTGTGTATACTTTTCCCATCTCTGATTTAGTTACAAGCAAAAGATCTAATTAAACCTTTTATCCGACTAATCGAAAAAATAATCGCCCGACTAATCGATTATCAAAATAATCGTTAGTTGCAGCCCTACTATTTACTGATGCTGTTTTACGGCTGGAATACACTACAAAACTTTTTAAATCTGTACAGATTTTTTTTAAACTAGACATCATACACTTGCAGACTTTTCTAAAGTTTCAGATAGAAACACACTAACTGATCAAATATGCAGACTGGCACAGACTTTCTGCAACAAGTCCAGACTGAAAAGCTGGTCAAAATCTGAGCAAAAGTCTTGTAGTGTATTTTAGCCTTAACCTGACTAAAGGTTCTTTTGTTTTAGACACACAGACAGAAGAGTTCCATTCAGAAGAAGCACGTTCTCTGTTGCAGCTGGAATGACACGGATTTGACACAATTTATGTGATTTTGTATTGTAGTCTTGTTTATAAACAAACTGTGCGATAATACCTTGGTATAAAGTCCACGGTACAATATTTATTGAAATATTTAAAATGAAAAATAATGATTTGGAAACGTGCCATAAGCATCCTCTTTTCCTTATCCTCTAATCATAATTTAGAGGTATGAGTTATAGGCCCGGTTTCACAGACTAGTCTTATTTTAAACCAGGACTATGCCTTAGTTGGATTAGGATATTTGAGTCACTTATATAAAAATGCTTTAGAAAGAAACATTACCTATGTGCATCTTTAGACAAAACAATAGCACTAACATATTTTACGATATGTTAGGGCAAGTTATTTTCGGTTGAGACATTTTTTTCATTTAAGTCTGGGACCAGCCTTAAACCTTGTCTGTTAAACCGGGCCATATATGAGGGTCAAATGACCTAAAAATCCCTTTTATCAAATATAATAATTGCACCAGATGGACCTTGCCAAAGGTGTAACATCTATTATTTTTTCTAACATTCTCTATGTTAGGCCCGGAAGACCTATCGTTTCATACAGTCATGTGACCATGATCATATTTAAACAATTTTGCCACTGCGATAACACGATATCGATAATATTGTTACATCCCTATTAAAAACAGTTATTTGATCTGTTAATTTAAATGAAATTTTTATTAAAAATGTTTACAATCTCAATCTGATGTGTTATGCTTTTTTATGGAATGCTTTTTAACCTACTGTGTTGTGTAAATCCTGTTTATTATTGAGAAGCTGAAATAAATCACTTCAAGTTTCGAAGAATGTAAGGGTGTATTTTTTATATGCAGAAGTAAGATTTTTGACAGATCTTTCAAGTACCAAAACGATGTGTGCTACATTTATATATCCGTTTTATTATCTATTTTAGGGAGTGTAATGATTTATTTGGCACTTTATTTAAAAACTGCACTTCCCCTCCCGTCCAAAAGATGGCGCTAGGCGTCATTTACTTACATCAACCTTTTTCGTAGTGGTCGCGTGTTTTTATGTTTGAAGGAGGGAACTTTAATAAATTCGTACTGGTCCTGTTTTTATGTTCATCGGAAAAAATACAGCGATTCTTACCAAGTAATAAAATGACTAAACTGGATCGTTTGAACACTTTTATGACGGAGCGCCTAATGGAGGCGGTGAAGGAGATCATCCTCACAGTCGGCAGTACAGTGCGGGAGTATGAAGAGGAAACCGAGCGAATCCGAACCGAAAACGAACGGCTAAAAGAAATGTTACGGGCTTCAGGATGCTTCCCTGAACACACAAATGCAGGTATGATTGTTTTAAAGCTGACGAAGTGACGTTAAACTTCGCGCAATGTGTCTTCAGTGATGCATGTTTTGTTGCGCAGTGCTTAAAATAGGTCAGTAACTTACGTTTGGGCTCTGAAAAGGAAGTTTTTATTTACGTTTATAAGATGAACAAACTGCTCTGAGTTTGTTTTCGTTTCGTGGTTGTCATTTGATTTGGTTTACGAGTTTTACTAGTGGTCACGAAATAATATCTTTTTATAGTGTTTTGTAAATATCTGTTGTTTGTTGAAGCTGTCATGTATTGCATGTACATATTATTAAGGTCAACATATACATTGTTTCTAACTTTGTCCAGTACTGAAATTTTACTGTTTTATGCTACTTTTAAGCTCTTCAGTCCTTTCAGCCCAGACCGATTCCCAGCCAGAAAGAAGAACTGGAATATCTTGAAAAGATCCAACAAAACCAGTGGCAGGCACATCTCGAACAACAAATAAAACCAGAAGAGCCTGCATGCTCCGCCGACGCTTACCAAGAATCTACAGCTTTGCCATCGATAGTTGACAACAAGGACCTGTGTGCATCTGACACAAATCCTGCTGATGATGATGAAATTACAGACTTTCCCAAAAAGATTAAAGTTGAAATAAACAGCTTGTGTTCAGGCGATGATATAAGAAACACTGAGGATGCATATCAGAGTTGGTCACCGCATAGTCCAGACCTCCCTTTAGGGATGGCGGACTTCCACAGATCACAGCACCCAAGTCAACCCACACACACTACCAATGAAACTCCTCCCACTTTATCCCAGCATAGCAGTTTATCGGATGGTGCTCATCACTTGCCCTATCACAACATATTATGTACCAACAGCTACAACTGTAACAGTAAATGCTGTGAAATGCAAAAAAGGACAATAGCCAAATCTAGTCCTGTATGGAAGTATTTTTCTCTCAAACAGGGCGATTGTAGCAAAGCAGTGTGCCTTATGTGTAAAGCTGTCATATCCCGTGGCCGCAAAGAGTACACCACGTCAGCTCTTTTAAAACACCTTCGGATGAAACATGGTAAATGTTAGCATCATTTGTTATTTGAATGTTAAGTATGTATGTGCTGTATTAAATTCAGAAGTCAGGAACATTGACTTTGTGTTATTTCTGCAGGAAATGCACTAGCATCACATTTTCAAGATAAGCTATGTGGCAATGTATTGGAGTGCTTAGCCTCACTACAGGGTCAGCACTACATTTTTAGAATCATGGTTTAATTTAATGCAGTTTTATTTATATAGTGCTTATCACAATGTGCATTGTTCCAAAGCAACTTTACAGGAGAAAATAAAAACACAGAAAAGATAAAGCGATGTTAACGGAATTTAAATGTACCGAACCTTTAAGATAATCTAACATAGCAGTCTCCCGGTGAGCAAGCCAACAAGGCCCTGTGGCGAGGAACCAAAACTGAAATGATAAATAAATGGAGAAAAAAACCTCGGGAGAAACCAGTCTCAGCAGGGAGGGCCATGTCCAATTTGACATGTCACAGCTGCACTCAGTGACTTAAAAGTTACTGAGTAAATGTTTGTGAATAACAGGGAGAGCTTATTAATTGTGATTTAGGAAATTCACTTGTGGAAACTGTTTAGGTCTAATTTTGTGACCGATATCAGAGGACGACAGAGGAATGTTATAAGTAGTAATGGCATAATGTAACTGAGTGCAGCTATAACTTCAAACTGCTGTCATGTGATGGAAGTTTAGCATTAAATATTGTAAATACTGTTAATAATTAATGTGACAACAAGTAGCCCGTCTTTGCTCTTGGTTAGTGATGGAATTGCCTGAGCTGGGATGGTCAGTCAGTCCACAGGCTCTCGCAGGAGGATGGCACGGGATGTTTAACATTTAATCTTGTTTAACATGTAATCTTATGGTATTTTGCCATATTATGTCTAATTGTCTAAGAATGAATAGATGGGATGCATTGCCGGCAGTCATATCACCCTGTAACCCAAGACTGATTTCCCACTGGAGCTAAACAGGGTTGAGCCTGGATATCCTTCAAATAAGAGTAGGGGTGTAACCCCCGGCATCCTGGCCAAATTTGCCCATTCGCCTCTATACATCATGGCCTCCTAATCATCCCCATATGTACAAATAGGCTGTCTCCTCTCCACCATTTAGCTGGTGTGTGGTGGATATTGCGGAATATGGCTGCCGTCACATCATCCAGGTGGATGCTGCACATTGGTGGCGGTTGAGGAGATTCCCCCTTCAATGTAAAGCGCTTTGAGTAGGCTACCCAAAAAAGTGCTAGCCTATATAAATGTAATGAATTATTATTATTATTGAAATAAGTTATGCACAAAACATTAACCAGATGCCACACTAACCGCTTCAGAATCAGAAAGTGGTTTTGTGTGTTTTTTTACTCAATACAGAATTATTATATTATTATAGTTTTATTGTAATGTAATATTTTAGATTTTAATTTAATTTTAGCTATTTGATTTTTCATTTCATTATTTATTTGTTATGTTGCTACAAGAAACCTTTATTTTAGTTTATTCTTTTATTTTCAGCTAATAATTTTAGTGCTTTAACTTTTTAAAAATAATATTTAGGGCAATGTTTTATTTGATTTCAATAAATATTTTAGTAATTTTAGGTTTAGTAAACTATAATAATCTTGACTAATTTTACAAAAAGGTTTCCACATTAATTCTATAGTTCTCAGCATATCATGTGGCTTTTTAATAAAACAAGATTACTAAATAGCTCAATGTATCTGAATTATGTTTGAGACTCGTCTCTGCACATTACGTTCCTCTGCACATTTAATAAAGTAATAAAAAAAGATTTGTTTTAGTACAAACAAGATTAACACCGTGTCTACGCCGGACACGTCCGGAGTAGACACGGTGTAAGTGAAATTGCCATGTTCCGTGTATGAAAGATCAAGTCTTGTTGTTGAACATTAATATAATTAAAGTACACTCTAAACCAGTTGACCGGACAAATAATAACCATGTTGTTAACTATAATTTCCTCAAAATATCTAAGGTTATTCACGTACTTCTTTGAAAAAAGGGCAGAAGTTTGAAGAAAATCCCACACTATGAGACCTCATAATTCGTACTTTGATGCAAAGTGGTTGCAAAAAAAGCCAAAAACCGAATCGTGCGCGGTCAGTGATAAACAATGGGTCTTTACTTACTACTCCACACCTTGGGTAGGCGCTGAATCACTGCAGTTGTACGGTGTTCTGCATTTATAAAGGAACACGTACGTGGTCATATGACCAAGCAGGAGTGTTTTCATTTTCCCCAACGTTACGCCGAAAGTAATAAACTCGGTTTCTTACGTACACGTAACGTTAAGTAACAAAATGACAAAGCTTCAGATCATAAACACGTTTCTGACGGAACGCTTGATGGCGGCGCTGAATGAAATCATGGACATGATCGGCGGGACTGTCCTGCAGTATGAGACCGAGCTCGAGAGCATACAGAAAGACAACGAGTACCTCAGACGAAGACTGAAGGAGATTGAGAAACAATTCGAGTCCAACGGTATACTATCCCTTCCTTCAACATAAAATCAGTCGTTCAACAAAATAAGTTGCTCCAGTGTTGTCATAACAATGACGTCAACGCTTCTACGCGGTTGTTTACACTGTTCTTTAAAAAGGTAGTTATTTGTTCGTTTTGCGTTGTAGGTCCAGTTTTACCTTACAAGCAACTTACGTCTGGCCACACTTACTCATTATTCTCATTTTATGATAATGGTTTTGTATTCAAAACTATGAAGTAACACAAATGGTAGTGACAAAAGCATTCTCTTTAGTTGTGTGCGACGTGCAAACGTTTGATTGATATGCTACTACCGTATGTTTCTGTTACCTTGAGTAGTTTTTGTTGGAGTAATTGTATCTTCTGCATCTTTTACAGATGCAGGAACCTCTGAACCAGCATCTCTACCCCAGCACCTTCAGTGGAGGTCTAGCTTTGAAACCGAGCCTACAGAAATCTATCAGGACCAGGTACTCAATGACCAGCTCACCAGCACAAAAGTGGAAGAGTTCTCCAGTCATCCCCCTTTGGTGACTGAACCCCATTTATCCTCATCCCCAATAAGAAGCACACTCACTGCAGCAACAGATGAGAATTTTCAAACAAGCACATTTCCATGTGACATTAAAACAGAGCCTTTGGAGAATTTTGATTCACAGTTCACTAACGCTAACACATCAACCCACAGTCCGTTACCTCATTGCACTGCTCAGGCGTCAGCCGCTGACCACATGTCCGATTTTAATATTTTCAGCATATCAAATTCTACAGTTGATCTAGAATCACCTAACTGTGTGAACAATTGCCGTATAAGCACATTAAAACCTAGAACGTTACAAATGTCCATCAACCCCAGTGTGTTAAAGACCCCCTGTCCTGAAACAGACATCAACTCCAGCACTGACTTAGGATCACCCAAAATCAGGATTCACGATGTAGACACCAATGGTCATCTTAATGTCGCTGTCAATCCTCCACGTCACATCACACCATTCGGTAGAGAATCCAGGCTGGGACGGGGAAAAGGACGAGGCAAATGTCAGGGGAAGCACGTGTGCTCCCAGTGCGGAAAACTGTTCCCTCATCATTCTCGGCTGAAGGTGCACATGCGCATTCATACAGGGGAAAAGCCGTATGCCTGTGCCCAGTGTGGAAAACGTTTCAACAATGACGGAACTTTGAGGAACCACAGACGTGTGCATCTGCAGTTGCGTCTTTATGACTGTCCGGTGTGCTCGCGCAGCTTTAAGGATGCGTACACGCGTCGGAATCACATGCGTTTACACGAAAGGTCTACGCTGTTGCTGTCTCATCAGGCGAATTAAACAGGACTTAAACTAGAAACTTAGTAAAGGTTTTCTTATTGGTATCAAATTGTATTGATCACATGCTTTTGGATAGAGTTTTGGATAAGTACAGTTGTGTTAAGTTATTTAAAGCGGTACAATTGTTTTCCTGCTCCCAACATTAAATGTTGATTTGACATGAATAAGAAGTAAGGAGAGCTTGTCTTTTTCAACAAGAGACTCTTTCTTTTTATCAATACAGCGTTTGATGGTGTTTTTAAAGCAGTTTTGATGTTCATGTTGTGTCTAATGGATGCCACTAACAAAAAATAAATCAATACCAGCTACACAATGCTGCGTTTTCTGCTGCATTGTAATGAATCGTCCAGATTACAATAGTATTAAATAGTCTTTCAGCTTGATGTTGATATGTCACTTGCATATCCTTATAAAGTGATATTTTACCCAAAAATAACAATTCTGTCATCATTTATTCACCATCAAGTTATTCAAAATCTGTATTTGACTCTCTTTTTTGTGTTCCACAAAAGAAGATATTTTGAGAAATGTCTCAGTCTTTTGTGTCCATACAATGGAAGTCAAGTATTTCAAAATCTGTATTTGACTCTTTTGTGGAACACAAAAGAAGATATTTTGAGAAATGTCTCAGTGGTTTTGTGTCCATACAATGGAAGTCAATGGGGGGCAATGTTGCTTGGTTACCAACATTCTTCAAAATATCTCCTTTTGTGTTCAGCAGAAAAAAGAATGTTGTACAGGTTTGAAATGACATGATGGTGTGTAAATAATGTTTGGAGGAACTATCACTTTAAACAAGAGATTGTGTAGTAATTGACTAGTAAATGAACTGTTATAGGTACTAGATAGGAAATATACCAGTTTATCATTTATCTCAGGTTTACAAGAACATGTCATACAGGGCTTGAACTAAACTGCATTAAGAGCAAGTTCCCACTGGGTGGCATTGTTGTGCCTTTTAAGAATGCAAAAATAAAGGAAACATCAAGTGAACGCTAGGTGCCTCTCATTTTGAAGGCTGCGTCCTCCGAAGGTTGCGTTTGTTGGCCGCCTACGTCATCGAGGTTGTAGAATTTTTTTAACGACAATGATTACGTATTAAGATCATTCAATGTTAATTTTATAATATTTTTTAACTGAAATGAGACAACCTCAATGACGTATGCGGTCTACAAATGCGACCTCCGGAGGACGCACCCTTCGAATTGAGACACATAGTTTTCAGTACATGGTACTGGAAAGGTCATATAAACCAGACTAAGCTCATGGAACTTGATATATTTGTGTGTAGTGTGTACTGCTGTTCTATTTACAAACATTTAACTATTCCAGAAGCATGTTGAAGAACCAGAGCAGAGCTGCTATGGTTCCTCACAGGATTGGAATCTCTGTTTGAGAGTGTCTTATTGCCATAGGGCTGCACAAATTCACAGTTGCTAAACAATGGATCAATCACAGCAGGAACGAAAGCGCAGCAAATGAGATCATTTAGGTGGGGTGCATGTTGCTAGTGCGCAGCGATAGATGTTCTGCTTGCCGAAGTTCTGCTTGCCGAAGCGATTACAGATTATAATTCTTAAGAGGTTTCTATGCTCAGTCCAAAGAAATGATGCACATTTGTAAGAGGTAATGCATTTCAAATGTATTTCCAAATTGTACATAAACACTTTGATATAAATGTAAAGCACAAACCCTCAAGAATACAACACTTTTTTTGTACAAAACAACCGAACGGCACTCACACGCATGCAGACGCACTCCATGATCTTAGTATATAGCACATACAAACATTAGATTCCAAAAATATTTCAATTACTTAATGTATGTGATATCAAATCGTAGCATGTCCATAAAATCGCTCTTTAAAGGAAATGGAAATTTACAACTGCCAAATCTGAGACCTTGGTAAACACAGTTCGCAAAGTAAAAAATGTAAACATTGCATCATGCTACAAAATGGATAGTCTGTTTGTTAGCAGTACACACAAAACGTCTTTTCATGTAATTGTATTCAGTTCAGATATGACTGACACTATCGAGAGCACAGGCCCTCAAGGACCCTCCGCATGTGTTCATCATTGTAATGAGTTTACTGCAGGCAGTTTACATGCACCTCCATGTTCTGCGTCAAGATGCGTCTTAATTCTGTCTGCAAGCATTACGAAAGCACTCAACATTAAAATACACAATCAGTCAGTCAAAAATGAGTGGTGTGCTACACACGATTTCATTAGAGTAAAATTCACTTCGACGTTGCAAAATATGTAGAAAACATGCAGCAGGTAGGGCTGGGCGATTTATCAAAAAGTAATCGAAACCGATATTAAGAAGCTCTAACCGACGTAATTTTTCAATGTCGGTTATTTCGATTACTATCCCTTTAATATCCATGTCGACGCGTGCCGCTATACCTCACTTTTTTCTAGAGCAAAAGATTAAAATATTCGATTTATTTTGGGCATACACATATATGCAAGACATTATTAGAAACTGTAAGTTGTCTACTTTTACGCGTGTACGCTTACAATAACATCAAAGCGTTGTTATTTTGTAAAATAAAGAAAATAAACAGGGCGCGTTATCAGCCGTCTCCACTCCGCTCACAGAAATAATTTCTGAAATGCGTCATTGATCCAAAACTCTGCAAATACTTATCACACAAACGTATGTCTAAATAAAGCTTAAAATGTCTACTTTTAAATTACCCCATTCAAATGGAAATAAAATGTTCTGTTTATGTAGGATAATAAGCGTGAAAGGCTCCCGTTTAGTAATCACAAGACTTTTAGTCCAAAAATGTGCATATTGTGAGAAATATAGATATACTGAAACACGTTTACTTCATATTTCTTTAGACAGACTGAGTTTTAAGCTCCGTTCAACTATTAAAAACTCCGTTAAACTCCGTCTGTTTCTTTCACGTGACAGCTCTTATGACGGCAGGACTGGTGTCTCCAGACAGGGTCCTAAAGTACACCGCATATCTCACGACACATGCAGACAGGTGATTTGCTGATTTGTGTTGCGTTTGTTCTCCTGCCTTCAGTGGCAGAGGAAACGTTTCCAAAAAATAACACCAAGATGTCTATTATTCGAAATGTTCAATAAATAACCATAAATACTTTGTATTTTCTTTGATTATCTAAAAATAACATGAGATAAGAAATGTTTAATTAGAAAAAATACTCCACCTTTAGTTGGGCATATTTACACTACAAACATTGTCAGTGATCTACGCGGGCAAAACACAAAGAAAAATAAACCAAAACAAAATAATCGTTCAATAATCGAGAGAAAATGTTCAATTAATCGAAATTTTGATTTCAGGCCAAATCGCCCAGCCCTAGCAGAGAGCGAGAGAGAGAGAAATGTGTGAAAGGGGTGGCGAGTCACTTTGAGTGACACCAAGTCAAGAGACAACCATCCCCAGCCTCCTTTGAAACAGCACAAAGATTGTAATTTACTTTTTGGCCCCTGGTTGGACCTCCCAGCTCATATCATTATCTTCATGTCCACCTCACAGCAATCAAATCGATGAACCTATCGTGACTGATTTGCTCATTCCTGACCGGTAACTTCCTCAGTCATGGCAGGTGGTCTGAGGCAGCTCATTGGTCAGAATGTGCCACCGCTCCACCCTTTGACCCTTGTTCCTCAGGCAGTCCATCCAGTGGCGAAGAGCGTCTCCTTGAACCTGACAGCTCAAGCACACACCACCTGCAAACAGAAATATACATCTTAGCCTATATGTGTCTGTGTGTGTTCATGTGTTGTTTTCAGAGTAAAAACATTTCATATACCATTAATCAAATTAAGATTTGTAATAAATATATGACACTTTCCGTGAAGAGGGTACAAAACGCAGAGGTTTTAGATACGTCAGTTGCACAGTTCATTTTTTATTAGCTGTTATCTAGCATTAAACATTGAAGTGCCTTGAAATCTGCAGCTTTCTTCGATGCATTGCCAGTTTCCTTTGAAAAAGGAAATTAGGGCAGGACATATTGAGTGATTCGTGCCCCTTTAAAATAGCTAGTAGTGGGAGTGGACGCTTGATTCTGTAGATTCCAGAGAGCTTTTGATTGCTCAGAAAAATTGTTAATAAGTACAGGTCTCTGCAGAACACGGCATTTCTATTGGCCATTTCTGGGATAGGCATTTTTCAGCCGCCCAATGGGAGAAAGGAAATGGAAATTGAAAAAATCAATTGAAAATCGCCTTCCTTAAAATTGTTTGAAAATGCCAAATAATTGAGAAGCGCCCCATTTTGTTCTAAAGAGACGACAGTTTAAAAAAATCAGATGCAGGATGATGTCATCACTGATCCTTATTGGTTGAAGTGAGAGACTGTAAGTTTTGAATCTTCTAAATGTGAATTTTGTCAATGTTTTACATCACATTAGTTTATAGAAATGCCTAAAATTTAAGTTAGTTTAATCCATAACTCGGGTTTGTCTATCATGGGTTAAAACAAACAGCATCTTTTTCAGAGTGAACCTAATGACCTGGGGCATAATCTATGGAATTGATGTTGGAGTTAGTGAAATACAAATGTGTTTTTTTATTAATAACATTTAACAAAATGAAAAATTTGTTAAAAACAAGAAACGATACTTTTTTCTAGGTTGCATCTTGTACCCTTCTCATGGAAATAACCAAAGTCAAAATGAACTCTAAGAGCGCAGTGTTCTTTGCTCTCACCTATGAAATCATTCGATCTTCCCAGATCATAATCCCATACCGTAACCTCCAGTGTTTTATGAACCAGTTCTGCTAGAGAGATCTCATAGAAGAACTCCTGTGTGTGGTAAGATATGACATGATGATTATCTCTGACTGGCAGTTAATGCCACAATAACAATCAGTCGTGTGAAATAGGATTTTATCAGCTCTGTCCTCCATCTGAATAAATGCTATTTATTCAGTAATTTCCTCTCATTTATAGAAACAGAATATATTTGGTAACAAATGCATGTATGACCCCTTGAACTCAGACGACACCTGGGGAATGATCGAAATAATGAAACCCCATATAGAGTTGTTTCAGACAACGGATTGTGAGAAACAGGTGGCATTTGTCTGTTCGGTCAAACAGATGTTCTATTCTGGTGGTATCGCACCCACTGATTGTAGCAAAGCATGTGCTTGAATAACTTACAGTGCAGAAAAAACATATCAAATAGACAAGAATACATTTTTAAACCCGGGCTGCTCTCCGAGTTCAATCAAGCTGGGATCACAGGGATCAACTCCTCACCCCCCATCGTCCATCCTCTGCTGGACCTTCCTGTCACTCTCACTCCACCCTTTTATTTCTAGTTCTGATAAATTAAATTAAACTCTTATAAATATAACGCTTAAAAAACATGCTGTTGCTCCTGCCAGCTATTTCTCCCTGGAATTCTGCCTCGTGAGCTGTTTGGAGGTGTTGCGATATCATCTTTTGCCGAGCGTGGCTCCCGTAGAGCCGAGGGCAGAGCTGCTTTTTAGCAGATAGTGGGGTGTGAGATTGGAGTCGTGAGAATGAGTGAGCAGGCTTCGGTCTGAGCCAAAGAGTAATTATATGACCAATCTGTGTGTGTATTACTTCTAAGTGAATGGAAGCAAAACACTCGCCTTACTGGCGATTGTCCGCCACCCACATGACAGAGACAGTGTAAGACAGCAGGGAAGGAGGAGAGAGAAAAATGGAGCATCCAAGTGAAACAGGGACATGAAGGAAATGAGGAATGTATGGAATGGTGAATCAAGCTGTTGTGGGAATTCGAAGTGAGCAAAGAGGCAGAGGAAAGAAAATGGAAAGATTGGACCAGACATCTCATTAACACTCACGGTAACGCTCGGTGGCCCTCAAAAGTCTTATGAGATGTGTGACGCGAGTGAAATGAGCGCGTCGTAGTCCATGCCAGTTCATCAAACAAACCCATACCTCATTGAATTCCGGGTTAAGGGTCTTTTTAATCACTGCTGTTTTGTGTTTGGATTTCTTCTTCACATCTGGCTTCAGATATCTGTCAGGAAAAGGTAGACAGAGGAACAAAGTGCATGATGGATATCCGAAGCAGGCGGTGGAAGAGAGTGACAGTAGGAGAGTTGGAGGGACAGAGATTAAAACAAGCCGAGACAAAAGAAGCATTACTGCCAGCACTGTCACACATCTATTTGAAGACATTGGCACAAAGCCGTTTGCTTTTTAGCTTGGCGGGGGCATCCCACAGACTTCCATAAAAATTTGATTCTCTTTGTGTACTGCTGTTAACCAAGAAACACAAGCACACAAGCACACAGTTAGAATGTGGCTTTGATCCTGGGAGAAAGTGAGAATGTGCATGTGTGTGCGTATCTGTGAAGGGAATGTAGAGATAGTAACTGGAGGGGACGTGACGTGGGTGGGGGTCCTGTCTGTTCTTATGCCATTTTGCCCGGGGAGGAGGAACAGTTTGAGAGCATTTATTTTAATACATGATGTGAGAAAAATAATGAGAGATTAGAGGGGGCCATAAATGAGAGAGTGAGAAGACACATCGGAAGAGCGGGGTGATTCTTTTAAGCCGTATTATTTTATCTATGTTCTCTTTCACTCTCTCTCTCTCTCACATCTACCATATTTTCTATTTTTGATCCATAAAGAGAACTGTCATTATGGTTCCTGCTTCTTCTAACCTGCCGGCATTCATATTCTTGTGCCCTTTTGCTTTTCCTTTTTTATAGTTTCTCATCAGGCTTCAGGATCCAAAGGAAGCATCTTTTTTTCTGTGTGTCTATTCAGCTTTGTGCTTGAAAGCGTGTTTCAGGTTGAATGCGATTTAAAGGTAGAGTTCACCGAAAAAAATGAAATTTGTGACATTATTTTTAGCTCCCTCAGGTCGTTGTAAAACGTGTGAATGATGAAACGTTTTTTTCTTCTTCTATACAATAAAAGTGGGTCTGAGGCTATCAGTTTTGTGTTCCGGCTAAGAACAATGTGAGGATGAGTAAAAGGGTTACTAAAATGTATCCAAATCTAAAAATAAATGTTTTTTACTAAACGAGTTGTGTCAATTAATTATTGGTATGAAAAAGGGGATTCAAACCCAAATATTTTTTCCTGCCTCTACATTTTTAGATACAATTAATTGGCTTTGCAAGTCATTACAACTCATTTTAAGTTAAATTTTGACTTAGTTGTGAGTTGCTGTAACTTATAAAGTTGGAATTGATGAGTTGATGAGTTTGATGAGTTGAAAAAATGTAAAAACATTGACGAATTTAAAATAGTGAAGCCGATTTAAATGTACTTAAAAATTTAAGGTAGCAATTTTTTTACAGTGCAGAGGTGGACAGTTAGGCAGTTTTTACTTTAAAGTACATTTTAAAATATCTGTACAAAATGTTTTAACTTGAAAATGGAAAAATGTTACATTATAAAGCATATATCATACTTTTTACTCCACTACATTTCCTAAATACATGACTTTCATGCTCCAAAACTTTATTTGAGTAAAAGTAAGTAAGTAGTACTAGATTTTTAGTAGTTGAAGCAAAAAATGAAAATTCTGTCATCATTTAGTCACCCTCTTCTTTTGTGTTCTGCAGAAGAAAGAAAGTCATAATGGTATGAAATGACAAGAGGGTGAGTAAACGATGATAGAATTTTCATTTGTGGGTGAACTATGTTGCCCTAAAGGCAAAGTGCAGTAACTATGCACTGAAACTGAGAAAAATGCCTTTAAAGTTTTTACACCAGCTGTCGGTACACGATCCGGGATGCCTGCACGATCCGTCCGCGCATGCGCATAATGACGTAGTAGATAATTCTGTTTAGCGACGACACTGCAGCACGATCTGTTCCACGCTTGAGCACCTTTGTACCGCGACTTTCACTACTGTCCACCTCTGGTCTCATGTCACTTCTGTGTGCACACTATTCGTTGAAATACTCTGTAACGTTTCCCCAGACTTATTTGTAGTTCTTTCTTCATGTAAGTGCAGATAGTCTAGGCAGAAATGCATATTAGGTTCCTTATTGTGTTCTGTAAACACCATTGAAGGGATTATTCCTCATTTAGATTATATAGATAGATATATTAGCCTATATATAGACCCATACTAATACAAAATGAGTCGATTTAAAGTTAACTAATATTAGCAGCTTTTAATAAAAACCGTCTTTGACAATACTACTGACCTCAGATCGAAACACAGCAAGTTAAGTAGGCCTAATGCCATGCAGCAATGAATCGCAAAGGGGAGTATGGAGGAAACTGAAGGTTTGCAGTGACAGACTCTCAAGACTCAGACTTTATTCCACATGTAACCAAAATCGTGTATGTTCATGTAACAACTCCTTTATTATTTTGGATTGGCAACCACGTAAACACATCGTAATGCATAGCGTAAGCTACATTTTAAAACATCAAAATAGACCCGCCATGAACTGTTAAATGAAAAACACAATGTAGCCTACAAAAATATGCCGCCAGTTGTGCCGTCTGGCCGTCAAGTGTTTCATCGCATGCTTGATACCAATAGTGTAGGGAAACCGTGACGTTGTTTACTACGTCATTATGCGCATGCGCAGAACGGATCGTGCAGGCATCCCGGATCGTGTACCGACACAGCTCAAGCCTGTTGTGGGTAGATTAGTGGTACATGTGCAATGCCTTATTAGGGCAGATAAACTCATTTGACACTTAAAGTAGACACCACCAAAAAGATACGCACCTGCACCACACACACTAAAACACTATTGCAAAAGCAAAAGTGCAATATCTACAACTAAATGTGTCATCACCAGCTTTCTTGTGTCTTATACTAGTTGATTGTTTAATAACTTTAATAATTTATTGATGTTTGCTCGTTGGGATGTTAAAATTGCTCAAAAGTCAAGATTAAGAGCATCTTACGCAATGCTCCTGAGGAGGTATTTCATTAAACAAGAAAGAAAGTGGATTGACAGCTACTTCTGTTGATGCCGGGTGCACTTCGGGTTGTCACTTGTGGGCTAGAGGAGCTATTGTTAGCTAATTGCGCATAAATAACTTTACAGAGCCAGCAAACTTTTGAGGAAGTAACCCTTGTCACCACATTGGATTATCTGCCTGAAAGATGTCCGAATCGACGAACATCAACGCAATTATAAATCGGATTATCATACGAGTGTCAGAGTGGATATTGCCTATCAATGGAAAGGTAGCATAATGTCTGTTTAATTTGCTAGCGTGGCCTAGTTAATGTACTTTTTTATAAAGCTGTCATTTGCCTTGCTAGGAGTTAATATTCTATCTTCCTTACCGTCTCTTGGATATTGCGTTTTACGCGAGTTCAACCATCATTTGACCGCGGGATTGTATGAAGGTATTTCAGTAGCAAAACTTGAGAGCTTGTACATCTTAAATTGAAAACTTGTAAATTAAGTATTTGTACTTGTATGCTAAAATGTACACTCGCAGCCCCAATGTGAAAACCCGTAAAGTAAATATCTGAAGTTGAATGTCGAGATTTGCACCCAGAACAATAATCACAAACCTGTGTTCTGAGTTTAAAGCTGCAGACAAATAGACCCAAATGTATAAAATGGCATTTGCAAAAATAAATCGACAGGCACAAATGTGTAGTGCACATTTGTACTTACTCATAGATTCAGATTCGCAGTGCAACCACAAATAGGCATCTACAACTCTCAAATCTGTCACTGCAGTTTCAAATCTTCCCGCCTTACTTTTGCTACTACTTTCGCGATAAACCCGTTGCAAAACTAACTTGTGCACTTGAAACTCAGAGGCGAGAGAAAGAACGGCATTTGATGACGTCATGTGGCTGAGCCACACCGCCCCCTAATGGCTGGAAAATTGCGTTGTTGTTGTTCGGTTGAGTGTTAAGTCAGTTTAGTCCGGTGAGGACCTACGTAGGGCTGTCACGATTATTAAATAATTTCTCATCGCGATTGTTTGACCTCATCGCGATGTTTCAGATCATCGCAATTATCGCACATCTCTATAGAAGACACTAGGGGGAGCTGTAGTGCATCTGCATATTGCATATTTTAGTGTATATATTGTTACTAAAGCATGGTAATACTTGTAAAATGTACACCACAACACAATCACTTAAAAAAAAAACTAAAACATATACAAATTACCTGCAGTACAATTTAATATTATTTAAGCAAATCTCAGTGTGAAAACCAGTCTACCAAAATTTCATTAACACACAAGTAAAATTTTACTGTAGTCTTGCAAGTGAGAAAAAATTTGAAATCAAATTTTAATGGTGGCTTCTAGGGCTGAACGATTAATCGAAATCGAATCGCAATCGCGATGTGAGGCGTTGCGATTTGCTAATCGCAAGAGGCTGCGATGTGGAAACGATGTGAAATATAGGAAACGCGTCTGTTCCAAGCCCGCTTTGAGTGGCATTCTTGCTAACCAACAGAGTGAGCGCACCTCCGTTATGCCTAATCAAAAAAAAAAAAAACAGAAAGCGGGAGAGAGAGAGAGTGTGTTATTATGGCATCTGCAGAGTCAGATCGATCATATTAGGCAAATAAATACTAAAGAACCATCCAATTCAGAAGACCGCACACACAGCCTGTGTCATACTCGCTCTCTTCCCCGCGTTGCGCGTCTTGCGGACGAGCCGTTTAAACTTGACGCGCACACATAGCCCGTTTCATACTCGCTCGTCTCGCGGACGAGCCGTTTAAACTTGATGCACACACATAGCCTGTTTCATACTCGCGCGACTCTTCCCCGTGTTGCGCGTCTAGCGGACGAGCCGTTTAAACTTGATGCGCACACATAGCCTGTTTCATACTCGCGCGACTCTTCCCCGCGTTGCGCGTCTTGCGGACGAGCCGTTTAAACTTGATGCGCACACATAGCCTGTTTCATAATCGCGCGACTCTTCCCCGCATTGCGCGTCTCGCGGACGAGCCGTTTAAACTTGATGCGCACACATAGCCTGTTTCATACTCGCACGTCTCTGCCCTGCGTTGCGCGTCTCGTGGACGAGCCGTTTAAACTTGATGCGCACACACAGCCTGTTGCCTTGACGCACGCGCGCACCCTGTGTCAACTCACGACTAGCTCCGTGTTTCAAACAAATGTAAATTCTATCTAACTGTTTTGCTAATTTCACTTGGATGAAATTAAACATTCAGCACATTTTCTACTTGTTTTAAAAAATCCAACATACTTAAAAAATAATAAATCAGCCTATGTAACCTATGAACTATTTTAATAATTCACTAACACAATAGAAAATGTTATGGATTTAAGGGTTACAATGGGAGTTGTATTTGTTTTAATGGAAACTATAATAGTGTACACTGGTATTTGGATTCTATTGGTGTGATGTAATCTTGAAGCTGGGAACCAATAGAACGACAGTAAGCCCGATTTGAATAATGCCCAAAACACACTACAAAAATGAATTTTGTAATGGTTTTAATGGAAACAATTAGAATTTCTGTAATGTTTTTTTTGTTGTTTTCTTTCAGCAGGGTAATTATACCCATACTGTGCTCCACACAACAATATTGAGCTGAAGTTTGAATTAGAAAAGTTAAAATCGCAAATCAAATCGCAATCGCAATGTCTGTCAAAAAAATCGCATTAGATATTTTCCCCAAATCGCACAGCCCTAGTGCTTCAATTCACACCTGATCAATTTACTTCATTTACAAGTGTTTGGTGGTTGTATTATTGACAGTAAAAGCCTAAACCTTAAATATATGATGACCCAATTTTTTCCGATGTATTTCCAAGAAAAAAACATAGTCTTGTATTCAGAACAATATGGTCGTTTCAATCGCTGAATCAAAAATGAATGAGAATTAAATGTCAAAGCCCTAAAACAGACAATTAATCGTCATAATCGCAAAGCCCAAAACAGACAATTAATCGCCATAATCGCAATGATTTATTAGACAATTAATCGTCAATCAAATTTCATAATCGTGACAGCCTACCTACGCCGTAACATACGGCGTAGCTCTACGTACGTAGACGACGCCGTCGTGAACATTTATGGTTCTGCGTTGAGAGTATGCGTCATACTGCAATTACACCGCCGAAACGCTAGTTGGCTCTTTGTGTTTTCATGGGTTTGCTCTTCTTCGCCGATGTTTTGTGTGTGTGTATGCTAGTGTTTGCAAACGACAATGGAAGCCAAACCGACGTTAGAGGAAATCTCTCTCCAAGAATTCGCCGCCATCTGACAGTCTTTATAGTCCGCCGAAGAGGAGTCATACAGATGCGTGTATTTCCGAACCTCTTCAATCAGACGCTCAGTAACTTGGTCGATGTCGATGCTCACCATGTTGTTCTTTTGTGGACTCTGAACTTGCCGGAAGAAGACACCAGAGAAGAAGATGCCGGAAATGCGTAGAAGGAAGTACGATGCTGCCAAACCGACCAATCACAGCGCTTGCGGTCCGCGTAGGGTCCGCGTTGAGTTGACGCGTTGTTACATTTTTGGAGAGGTGCGCGTCAGGCTACGGCGTAGGGTACGCACAGGGTACGCGGCTCTGCGTAGGCTACGCCGTAGGTTACGGCGTAGGTCCTACGCAGAACCATAAACTGACCTTTACGGTACCAAGGCAAGACAGAGTACGCGGCAAAGCCAGGAAAACAAAACCAGAACGCAGTAACTTCACTTCTGCGGTTTGCCTTGGCATTAGCTTGGATTTTGTAGTTACTGCAATTTTGACTCTCTCGTTTCTCAGAAACGGGATAAGATTGACCCAGGAGACTTTGTCACAAGACAGAGCAGATGTCACATAGCCCGTTATAGACCTTAACTCAATTTTGACCAAATGTGTAGTTACTGCACTTTGCCTTTGGACGGCAGTATGCATTAAAAGTAAAAACACTCTGATAAATTACACATACTTAAAAATGTACTTGAGTAAAGTAAAAATACTGAAGCACTGTCCACCTCTGGCAATAGTTAGTTGTTACATTTCTGAAGTTACTTAAGAAATCTCACATTTTTACATAGGGATCCGAGAAACCATTCACATCCATGGCGGCCAGATGAGCACAGCGTAGCACTCCCACACACAATCCCCCTCGCTGACCCTCTCCGTCTCCCTCTTCAGGTGGAGAAAGAAACTGCAGGGAGAGCAACATGCGGCCTCTTTCTTCCAAACTGGTTAACTGTTCGTTCTCCCACTGCAGGAAGTCAGAAAGAAAAATCAAATCAGAGCTTGTAAGTTGAGGATGTCCAAACAGGAGGAGAGGTTGATTTATTCTGGCATGAAAGAGGAATCGGTCAGTGGGTAAAGAGTAAGATATTTTTGATGGCATGAGAGGGCACTCACTAAATCCTTGGTGTTTCGAGTCAGACGTGATCACCCAAACGTGTTTTTTCGTCAATTTTAACAATCATAGGTAGTTTAGATGGTTACAGTAAGGTTAGGGTTAGGGTGTGGGTTAGGGTAAAGGTTTCGTAAGACTTGAAACACCAAAGATTTAGTCAAAACCAACAAGCCACGCCCACGGATATGACTCGAAACACCAAGAATTAAGTGAGTGCCGGCATGAGAGAGCAAGGACAAGCTAATAAACTTAATTAATCAACTGAATTGAAAGTGACAGACCAGGAGGCTCGACGCACTGTTTACAACCAAACCAATGACAAAGAATTCCCTCTGGATAAAATCAGAGAATGTTCAACATGGACAATTATAAACAGCTGGTCATGATGCTGCTGTGGTTTGACACTATGCGCTTGATTGTGTAGTTGGACTGACTTGAAATGGAATTTTTCAGTTCTCAAAAGAAAGTACCTTTTTTGACTTGACGGCAGCTTGTTTTTATTAAAATTCTAATACAAGACAAGTCTCAAATTTTATCTCAAAAATAATTTCCCTATTTAAATGACAAGCATCTCTCTCTCTCTCTCTCTCTCTCTCTCTCCAGCTTATTTTTTATATACCTTACCGATATATCGTAATTAATGATATAAGCTTGGGCTAAATATATACTGAAACATTGATGCTACATGAAAATGACCACAATAACTTGCAAAACAGAATTGTACAAAAAGGTCGGGCGAAACAACTTTTTTTACACTGTGTTTGTTTTTGTTACTTAGTTTATATAAGGTCATCATTTTTTACAGTTTGAAAAGTACTGCACATCAGAAATGCCTTTATATGTTTTACTAATACATTTTAAATGGATGTGATATAACAATGTTATAATAAAGTGTAATAAAGTGATGCATGCAATAGCTTTCCATATGAATCTTAATAGAAGAAGCAGTAAGCTGTAGTTTTATATTTCTTTCTGTCTCACCCTATCACAGCCTGCCTTTGTTTTCAGCTGTCTCTCTCTCCTTGCTGCACCCACACTGACAAGCCAAAGGACACGATCAATAGAATAATCATCACAGTGTCTCTCTCTCTCCCTATGTTTGTTTTTCTAAAAAGGGCCTTGTTATTTCTAGTTCTTTACCTTGCACTCTGAAATTCCTCTTTTATAACCCGGTCTGCTACAATAACTGTGTTTGTGTGTGTACGCTGGTGTGTACACCCATTAGTGTGAAGTATGCCAAGCCAAACCTATTTTTTGGCAAGTGTGATGTTTCGTTAATGTCATTTTATGGGGAAAGACACAGATAGTGTGTGTGTGTGTGTGTGTGTGTGTGTGTGTGTGTGTGTGTGTGTGTGTGTGTGTGTGTGTGTGTGTGTGTGTGTGTGTGAGAGAGAGAGAGCTGGAGTGAGTGAAAGTTGGTTTGCCAGACCTTCATTAATTTAACAGCGAGGAGACACATACAGATAGTGAGTAGACAGTGGGTCGACCTCTGCGTTATAAACAAATAACTCATAAAGCAAACAGCGAGATGAGCATCCCAGCGGTCGTCTAATGCTCAAGACACGGACAAAATAAGTGCTCATGTAATTTCAATGCCACGTGAGGTCAATTATACTAAAAATCATCACTTTGACATTACAGTCAGTTGCAATTGTTGCAGCATTGTTGTGGCAATTGTCAAAGTTGGGTTTATATGGGGCCAGACAGACAAATGTGAGTGGTTATGGTTAAGATGCATAAGAATGACTCTTATACTTATATTTTCATAAATGTGAAATGTTAAATATTGCAAAGAAGGAGTCCAAACATTAAATAGAAATCTGCAAACCACATATAAAAGAATGGACATTTCTTTGCAAGAAAGTTTTTTCATCTTACAAATTAGCCTCGGAGTATAGCAGATGGTGTATCTGTGTCTCTCCTCTGACAGCATGACTTTTACAACTAATTAAAATAGAAATAGTATTTCCGAATGAGATAAATCAATTTAGCGCTGGTTTAGCTTGAATTGCTTGGGTTTTGGCTGCTCTGTTGAGGTTTCAAAGTAATGACCCCTATCATGCAGACGGACTGAGGAAGAATAATGAGGGGGAGTAACCAGCGGGTAAACAGGTGTGCAATGGGGCCAGCAACACACACACACGCAGAGCTTTCATATTCAGATTTTTATGATTAGCAGGCAGATGGTGTGTTGTGTCATCAGCCTCGAACAGAATCTGTACATTTTCCAGTCATGACACCAAATCAAGAGCTTTAAATACACATGTGTGAATGTTGTGCCATAAATTCTGTCTGGGGCTGTGTAGGGTAAGATGTGTCAACGGCTTATTCTATAAATCTGCACATAACCGTATAGCACTGAATATATTTGTATTTGTATAGGGTTTGAACTGGGCTGGCATCAATCTTTGGCAATGTTTGCAATTGTGTTGTAAAGGTGCTGTGTGTAATTCTATTGACAGAAATGCAATATAATATACATAACTGTCATGAATTGCAAGGACAGAACCCAATTGCAAACAGCTCTTTAAACAAAAACCTTTATTAACAAAACTTGAACAGAAAAATCCCTTGAGGGGGAAAAACCGGACCAAAACATAACAGGATAAAATACAAAACTCAACTTTTAACTAAAGAACTTTCATGGCAGAGAAGATGTGGCGGGGGAATAACAAAATGGTCAGCACAAGACAACAAAAACACAGGCTTTAAATAGGGAAGAAACTAAGGGGAGGTAACGAGGGCAACAGGTGAAGGGCGTAAACTAATGACGGGATAATGAATAAGGAAACAAGGAGGGCGGGGCTAAGGCGGAGGACGGGAGATCACATGGCACAATCAAAGGCCATGTGCTTCCAAAACAAACACAAGAAATGTGGCTGTCATGATCCCGTTGGCCAGAACAAGAGAAACAGCTGCTAGGAAGGCGGGATCATGACACGTAACTATGTTTTCAGATGTGTATAATGACCTTACACAATGAAGGGTTATATTTTTATTACCTTAAATTGAGCTATTTCTGTTTACATACACCGCGGGTCCCCTTACATGGGGTTAGCCATGTTGTTTCTAGCCCTAAACGGACAAACTGATCTACAGAGCGTGTTTCCTAAATATGTTATGTCCTGTGGCAAAAAAGTGAAAACGCGACAACATCTTTGTTCTGTCTCCGTAGTGCTTTGAAAGGGAGGGGCAAGGGGTGGAGTGAGCCTTTGGTTGAAATTAGTAACCTCGCCACTAGATGCCACTAAAAACTCCACATTGCGCCAATAAATCAATGAGTTCTCAAGAATCAAATAATCTGATTCATGAACAAGTCATTTTTTGTGAACCAAACCAGCTGATTCATGAAAGCAATCGATTTGACGCCAAGAACTAGTTGTTCACCTCTCTCATGAGTAATAGGGCGGATATCCAAATTTCGAGTGAATGCAAATTATCTGTTCCAAAACTGTCCTGCAAATTCATACCGCACAAGTCTTAAAATAACTCAAAAATCTTATGGACGACCAAAGTCATCCTCTTTGAAGCTTGAAAGCTCCAGTCGCCATTTATTGTTATTGCATAAACTTAGGCAACCTCGAAATTGTCTCATGTTGTAAGAAGAAAGTCTTGGGTGCTTGAAACGTCATGAGAATGAATAAATAAATAATTACTAAATTAATTAATTTTGGGGTAGTAAAACCTCTCTCCCGTTTCTTTCCTTCTCTTGTATCCATCTCTGCTTTCCCTTTCACATGCTGTCTTTTTCTAGCCCAAACCTTCATCTCTGCCTCTGTGATCCTTCTATGCAATTCGACAGTTTCCCACTGACAGTTCTGCATGTACTTCTCTTTCTCCAGAGGAGAATGTGAGTGTGTCGTCTGTCACTCATCCGGCACCTCCTGTCCATTCATAACCCTGTAACCTCTTCTTTCTCCTCTCTTCATCTTCAGCTTTTTTGTGTCTTTTTTCAACATAATCCTCCCTCATTTTCCCACTTCCTTTGAAAGTATGATTATTCTGGTCCCCAGAAAACTCTGATGCTTTCAGGTGGGTGGCAAAGTGTTCTGCCTTCCATCCTTTCAAATTTATCTTTTAACAATTTATTGGCAGAGTGGAGATGAAAATGAAATAAAAATGTGTTAGATGCACGAGAAAATTTTGTCAAGAACAGACATGTTTCAGGTGTGTGAAATTGTCAGCACTGGACATTAGAAAACGGTGTACGGCAAGTTAAATGGAACAAATCTAATCTCTCTGGGGCCCGTAATGCAGCTTGGTTAGCCCTCATTTATGCATTCCACATTCGTTCCCGTTGACAGAGTGCGTGGATTTGCTTAAATTGAAATGCACAGGTAGTAAATCCACACGTCTGCCCTTTTCTTTACATGAATGTTTCTCGCCGTGGCCCGTTTAACACGTTGAGAATGGTTTGGAGTGGTAATGAAAATGCTAATCGATTTCTATCAACCCACTTATCATAATGTGTTCAATGTTCTTCTTGAAATGCAAATGAGCCGAGATCCTCAAGTGAAAACATTTGAGTGTGAGAGCATTAATCAGCAGCCAATTATCAGTCAGAAATATTTGAAACCCCATCGCAAACTCACATGCGTAAATGTCAGGGCTTTATTAATGGTCTTTTATTGGGAGAGAGGAAGAAATATGGTTTTAGGGTCGAGTACCTCTCTTAGGTAACAGGAGATCCCTCGCAGGGCTGCTCCCATTGCTGTAGGTGAGGGAAGCTGGCAGATAGACAGAGAGAAAGAATATACGGTTTAATAAAGCAGAGTGTCTGCAAATCAACATTTGTCAACATCCACACAGCGTAAATGAGCAATGAACAAAAAAATTGTGCAACTTTTGCATTTCACACCAGCTAAATGTGTAAATGTAAATTATTAGGTGTATGATGTCGTTCACATTGCAGCTTGCACTGGTTTTGATCTGCCTACTTAAAGGAATAGTTCACCCAAAAATGAAAATACTGTCTTCATTTACTCACCCTGAAGTTGTTTCAAATCTGTTTAAATGTCTTTGTTCTGATGAACACAAAGAAAGGTATTTGGAAGAATGCTTGTAACCAAACAGTTCTTGGCCACCATTATAGGAAAAAATGCTTTATAAATTTCTTTGTTCTGTTGAACACAAAAGAAGATATTTTGAAGAATGTAGGAAAGTTCTGGGGCTCTTTTGACTACCAATGTAATTTTTCCTACTATGGCAGTCAATCATGGCCAAAAACCTTCATTTGGAACAACTCGAGGGTGAGTTAATGATGAAGGAATTTTTTTTGGTTGAACTGTCCCAGGAGTGTCAAACTCAATTCCCGGAGGGCCGCTCTGGACAGTTCTGGACAGTTTAGCTCCCACCCTAATCAAACACACCTGATTCATCTAATCAAGGTCTTTAGGATTACTAGAAACCTCTAAACAGGTGTGGGTTGGAATTGGTTGGAGCTAAACTGTGCAGAGCTGCGGCCCTCCAGGAATTGAGTTTGACACCACTGCTTTAAAAAGTTGGTTTGTTTGACTGAAAACCGCATTTCCCTGTTCTGTCCTCATTGAACTATAGTCTAAATGACCATGCGTTTGTCTTACAGGCGGTGGATGCTCTAAACAGGTGTAGAAACGTTTTGTCTGGTCTGGTTTCACACGTCTCAGGGCCACGCGAGACTCTCCGATGAACTCATTATGAGTCAGTTTGTCCTCATCGCACACTGATAACCTGAGAAAAACAGCAACATTCAGGAAAAGGCAAGTTATTAAAATATTTTAGAGGAAAATCTAGAAATAGCTATAAAGGTTGTATGGGCAGAAGTAATAATGCTAATAAAAAATACCATCCCCTGAACAGCATGAGGCGGAATTGGCTCAGACAGATATGTATATTTATGAATGGGATTAAGGTGATATTTCTGGCTCTGACTGCTTGGTTTGTAGTAAGCACCAACTCTCTTTTTTTCAAAGGTCTGCATGCGTGTTTGCGAAACCGACACCGTCCTCTGCTTCTGTACTCTCTTTTGGAGATAAACGACTAAATAATTTTCTCTGACTTCTGTCCCTCTGGCATTGAAAAAAAGGGCAAGTTTGAAAACAGGAGCAGGTTGCCATGGGGATGCTGTTCGTTTATAATGTGAACGCACAGGTAATTTTCTCTGGATAAACCTGAGTGCTACAGAAGTTACTGCACTTATTTGGAGGCATCTTGGAGATGATGGAACTCTGCGTGCATTCAAGCGCTGCAAAAAATATTCTGGCTAAATATGCGGAGATTCTGACAACAGCAGATCATTCCTAAAGGTCTATAGGTGGAAGGATAAGTTGATAGGCTGTCACACTTTCTGTCACACATCTGCTGGTGAAACGCATGCAATCCACTCTCACCAGACGTATGCAGAATAAATTTACAGCCTAAGTAAGATGCACTCGTGAGGGCATTCATTTGTTCACTAACCTCAGGGTCTTCCTGTGCATATCCTCTTCTGTGATGCCTATGTAAGTGAGGGTCTCATTCCAAACAGGATTTAGAGAATTACGAACCGTTTTGGTTTTCAGTTTATTAGCCTGGCAGAGGGAAAGAGAAGAGGAGAAGCAAAGCCAGGTGGGTATAGACAGATTTTAATATGTCATTGTGAGACAAAAATACTATTAACCTATTAATATGAAGAGGTCACTGCAGTGGCCATTTTTTGAGTATGCACGCACTCTAAAATTTGCTGGGTTTTTGACCCATGCTGGGTAAATATTGGACAGAACACACTTACCCAATTCTGGGCTATTTTGAACCCAATTGCTGGGTTGTCTTTACCCAACCTTGCAGTTGGGTTGCAATAACCCAGGGTAATTTTTAACCCAGTTCTGTCCAGTATTTACCCAGCATGGGTCAAAAACAACCCAGCACTTCTTAGAGTGTGGGTTTTGATGGCATAGTTGCACGTGAATCACTACAGGGGACACTAGTGCATCATCTGAACCAGTGACAGTATGTAACCGATACATTTATAAAATCACAAACAAGTGTAAAAGTCTAATCTTGTTTGAGCAATAAAACACATCCTTGCTGAAGTTGTCTAAATTCATGCATAAAAGGGTTAAAGAATGGAGAGTGTTAAACGGTTTACCAATTGATGCATGAATTAAAAATCTATAATAATCAGATTTATTTTATAACAAAAGTAAAGTCAAATTTTTATTCCAAAATGTATTTTGAAATAATTCAAATGGCAATAAAGGACAGTAGATATTTCAGATGAACTTTATAATTAAAAATAAAAAAATCACAAAAGGGCTTTTAAATATCTGTCCACTGTAGTGAATTTCATGCATCAAACAGTTTATTGTTGCACATATACAAGAACTTAAATGTGCCCACCTTGCATGCTCCTGGGAGAAGGTGAAGTTTAACATAAGGATCTGCCAGGCCATTGAAATCCATAGGTTTCAGACCCTACCGAAAATGAATGATGTTTTTATTTTTTTCCCTGAATTTATTATTTATATGTACTGTATGTATTTAAGAAAAAATATTTTTGTTTATTCTGTGAACTACTCATAATATTTCTCCCAATTTCCAAATGAAAATATTGTTTTTATTTGCATTTATTTGGAGAAAACAGAAACGGGACAATCTGGTCAATAACAAAAAAGTGCAATGTTTGCAAATATTGAATACGGCAAAGAAATCGAGTTCATATTAATGTTAAAACAACACAATACTAATGTTTTTCTTGTATTTTAGTAACAGTTCAAAAATGAAAATTTGATGGAATAAGCCTGATTTTTATCAGAATTTTCATATGTCTTGTCATGCTGTCATTCCTTCACATTGCTGTTAGATAACGTTGTCATTCCTGAGTTTCCCTGTTAAAATTCAACACTGGACTGGAATTGACACAATACATGCAGAAAGGCTGATTAAAGGCAAAACTGGAGTTCTTTTTTGGTGGATGTATATGAAGACGAATTGTGATGGAGTGCTGCTAAAGTAAAACAAACTGCTAAAGCACAAATGATTTTGCAGTTTAGTGTGGGTGTGTAGTGAAATGCTGAGGTGTGACATGAAGGTTACCTTGGCTCTGATGATGTTACAGTGAAGTGAACTGGTTGCCCTCTCATACCTCAGTTCAAACTCTAATGTACCCAGTGCAGCTACACAATCAGAGGAATGAAGTTAACAATACAATAAACCTTAACATACGGCAGATAAAATGATCCATTATGGAATAAAGTTAAGAAGCATGAACATTTGACAGATGTGTTGCAAGGAATGGAGTTGATGTGTGTGCAAGGTCACACATGTCAAAACTTACTACAGTCATCACTGTCTGAACTGCAGATGTCCACTGAGGTCTCAATGCTGCTCGCTGCTGACAGAGTCCCTCCCCCTCCCCTTGCCCCTGCCGACAGAGGGGACAAGAGACCTCCACTCGTTCCTCCAGAGGCCCCACCTCCCGGGCTGAGAGCCAATGGAGAAGCAGAAGGGTTTGGTGAGACGGGCTCAGCGGTCGGCGAGAGTCGAGGGAAATAGGCAGATATCTGTCTAATTGGTCGAATGGGGCCTGGACAGACGTCTATGGCCATGTGTTCCTGGATGGAGATGGTGAGCTTTTTTCCTTTACGCACCGTCATAGAGCTAAAGCAGAGAGAGAAGGTTATTTTGACAGCCAATGTTTTTCATCAAAAGCGACTTTAAGTATAATTCACATGAACAGTCGCCCCAGAGACACCTGTCGTTAGGTGCCTTGCCCAAAGCCACCATCATGATACATTTATGAATGAACCTACAAACCTTATGTTAACAGCCTTAAAAACTATTAATGCTTCCCTTACAAAAAAGTAAAAAAGTTAATTTTAGTAAGTGTACTTAAAGAAATGTATAAGTTTCTATGTAGTAAGTATACTAATATCAAGTGTAGTATATACTTGTAAGTGTACTTTATCACTACTTAGTAAGCCCTGAAAGGGACTAAATTGGCCCACTTCCAAGTATAGCCTACTTTAAATGTACAACTATATTATCTTGTTGTACTGCTGTGTCTGTTGAATTTCAACAAACTCAAACCTCAGGAGTGACATAAAGTCATCCAACAACAATGTGAAAGACTTTTCCTAAATACATGTACAAATATTACAGTTGTATTGCTCAAAAGTGAATATGAAATTGTTTTCTTTGCAGCATTTGAGGTCTGAAAAAATACAGAGCATCTTTTCTGTTATTTTAACCTCTTTCTCCATTTTTCATTTTCTACAAATAAATGCAAATAGAAATAATAATTTTCATTTGAAATTTGGGAGAAATATTGTAAGTAGTTCACAGAATGAAACAAAAATGATTATTTTACCTCAACACATACCAATTCAGAACTGAACTGAAAATTATTTAGAAATGGTCTCTTAATTTTTTCGGTGGCTGTATATATATATATAAAATACACAAATATTAATAATATAGTATATAATATAGTATACTATAATAAAATACAATATAATATTTAATAATTATAATTGATTGCATAATTATGTAATTAATGATACTTTTAAGTATATCTTTATTAAAAGAGTATCAACCAAATATGCACTTTAAAAGTGTTGGGTTATTTCAATCCAGTGTTGGGTCAAAAATGTACAAACCCAACTGTTGGGTTATAAATTAACCAATGTTGGGTTGTTTTAACCCAAATGCTGGGTTGTATTAACCAATCGTTTGGTCAAATGTAAACATTCTCTAAGTTAATTTAACCCCACAGTTGGGTTTGTCCATCTTTGACCCAACGATGGGTTTAAATAACTTACAAGTCAAGTATACTAAAAAGTAATTAAAGTATATTTCCCAGAAGCAACATATATTTTTGAGAAGTACTCAAAAAGCAGACTGAAAGCATACAAAGAAGTGTAATAGTACACTTAAACAGACTTCTTTTTTGTAAGGGGTTTCAATCAAGTAGAAAACAGAGATTCAAGAAAATATGTTAGAAACTGTTTCAGAAGCACACATTTCACACATACCGCTAAAGTCCACAGCAGATATTCACCACCTAGAGCTTGAGGGCACCTGCTTTGCGTGAAATGCTTTTAACCTCAAATTCACGATTGTTGGAGCATTGGAACAAATCACCTCTTGATCTGCAGTCACCAATACCATCTGAGAGATCAAGCATATACTGTATATCAAATAAATTGTACCATATTTTTGCATTTTGTAGGCTCTCGAGCTCTCTTATATACCAGGGGCAAGAAATTTTCTATTATTATCAAAGGTCTCTTTGGTGTCTTCTGCACGAATTTAGCCTCATGTGTTATACAGACATAAATAAACATAAGAGCCAGAACTTGCTGAGCGGAGCAGCTACATACAGTATACGAGAGCATATGCAGGCTATGAGCATGAGTAGGTACAAAGCAGCTAGGAAAGAGCGAATCTGTAAGTTCAAAGTTGATAGAGAGTGGGTGTATAGATGCTGTGGCTTAAAAAGTTTGTGCTGAGCTCAAGCTGAACATGCCATCTAAGCTCAGAGTTGTTTAGAAGTTGTGAGCAGAAATCTATGCTCGGAGCCAAAAGCATGCTTGGACTGCTGTGCTGACTTCCACCTCCCCACAGAGCTAGACCACCTCGAGGCTTTGAGATAGTCTCTCTTATTTGGTTTAAATTGAAACTGTTGTTAAAGCCACGTGTAGCCGTTTTTTTATTTAAGGTCTTGTTCCGCAGACCTGTCCTTTAAACAGAAGCCTTGTTCGTTGGTTTTTGTTTTGACACACTTGTCAGATATGGATTTCATCTCATCTCTAGAGACTTTAGAGATTGATATGAATTGATCTTCCCTTTCAAAACTGTCTCAGAAAAGCCAGACTCGCGTGCCACAATACATATTTAATTCCAAAACCTTCAACCTGCTCTTTTGGCCCCCCACGTGAGTTGAAAGCTGAGATGGAGCAAAGCACGGAGGAAGGTTTGCCAACTTTAGTTAGAGCTTTGCTTAGAGGACCATTGGGATTTGTAAATGGAGTGGACGACAAAATATTAGCTTTAAGAGTTAGCGAGCCAGAACGAAGAGAGAATGGGAAACAGTTTAATAGGCCATGAGAGAGAATGAATGTGTAATTTGATAAGAGACAAAGGAAATGCAATTTTGACTATTGCCAGGCACTTAAGATGCAAATAAAGGTTTGTTAGGAATAATAATGAATAATGAAGAAATAGTAAGCATAATTACAAAATCCACGTTTTTAATGGTTTCTGTGTGAAAAGGTTTCAGATAAAATTTCTGAGCAAAATTTCTGAGTAAATTTTCTCAGGCACATTTCTGTGTACAATAATGGTATCAGATGGTAGTACCTTGGTATTTTAATATATATAGTAATGTAGATGGTTTCAACTGCAACAACATAAACAAACGTTACATGGCCCAAACTTAAAGAGTACATAACTAGGGATTTTTAAGGTCCTACTTTGGTTTATGGAGTGTCCAACAACAAGTTTATGTACATAGAAGGTGTAAAAACACTATTATTTGGGGTGTAAAAACACGTAATAATAGCTAGTTACTTTTACCTTACTTCTTGACTGACTCTCAAATGATTAGTTCCGTGATTCATCTGTCTAATCCCCTCCTTTCCGCTAGCCTAGTCTGATGTGATTGGTCAGATGGTCTAGTCTGCTGTGATTGGTCTACTGCGAATGAGGCTCAAGAGCTACGGTGTTTGGGGGAGAAGAGAGAAGTTTTCATGGGCAGTCCTAGCAAAACGTAGGCGGGGACTGTATGTAGTGACGTAAATCCGCGGCGGTTCGCAAATCGGACTAGGGACGACTTGTTTGCGTGATTCAGAGTCGACTCCCTTTTTTCCAAGCCAATAACTTTGTTATTCGTTCACCTTAGGATTTACAAATTGGCAGACTGCTTACATTCACACACGGCAACATTACACACTGCATAAAATGTAATTTTCATGATCTCATGTTATGTACTCTTTAATTTACGGTATAGACCTCCGCAAAGAATCAATAACTGTTGAGTAGTTTTAATTTAATTTAATAAAATTAAAATACAATAAAATATTAATTTAAATTAATATGAATTAAATATAAAATAAATTGTTATATTATAACCGAACACAGAGCGGAAAGTAAACTTTGGGCCAGGCACGTGCGTCCGATGAAACCGTCTAGTACTGATTAATTTATTCCCATATCATGGTATTTACGTCGTACTTTAAAAGCACCTCAAAAATTTAAATACCATACCGATTGTGTGTCTGCACTTTTTTGTCTGTACCATGTCAGTGAGGAAACACACCAGCAGCCATTATGTCAAAAAGAGAATAGCAGAAATAGGACAGAGATTCATGCATTGTTGACCTTTAAGGTAATTTCGCCCCATTTGGCATCATAACATGCCATGGCTGTCATTTCAGACTGCGCGTCTTCGCTTGTCAATCTATCAAACTGTCCACCGTTTGACAGTAGGGAGGAAGGCAGGTAAGTTGTCATAATGGCATCGGAGCAGCACGGCTAATGAGATCATGACACACGAACGCTAACAAGATTAGCGATTACCACACTACCTCATGCCAAGCTCAATTTTTTTCTCAGCTTTCAAATCAAATCTCCTCCAACCACCTGCTGTACATAATAATGTGTGTCTATGGTGGTTTATGATACTGCTTGTTTCATTATTTATTTAAACATTTTCAAGGTATTCGGCGACGTGGACTGTGACGTGAGCTATTTCGTCCCATTGCTTAGTTTGACAACACAGTATATAATAATTTAAAAAGTACAGAGTTTTTCCATTCTCAGAAAAACAGCGAATTTGGACATCTGGGATTTCAGAAGGACAATGACAATACTCTTTAAAGACTGAATGCAAGGGGAATGCAAGAATTTTCATTTTTGGGTAAACTATTCCTTTAACCTGCACTATTCTAATAAACTTGCACCTCATACCTTCTGCAGTGTGCATGCTCTCTTCTGAACGGTGCGCATTGCGCACCAGCCCGCTAACTCCATGAGAGTGTTCAGAGAATGAATGAATGGCAGTGCGTAAGAGTGGATCGCAGCAGGACATGAAGAGGCTGTTGAGAAGATGACTTCAAGTTGAGCATGGCTGGGTGGGGGGGAATAGTGTGGGAGTGAGAGGAAGTAAGATATTTCAGTAGCCTACTGTAAATTACTGACATGTTTGGCAATGGGCTGTCACAGCGAATTATGACACCGTTGGCACTTGAAGCCAAACTCATGAAACAAAGTGCTTAGATTTAGACTTAATTTAGTGATAGATAGATCGATCTATCTATCTATCTATCTATCTATCTATCTATCTATCTATCTATCTATCTATCTATCTATCTATCTATCTATCTATCTATCTATCTATCTATCTATCTATCTATCTATCTATCTATCTATCTATCTATCTATCTATCTATCTATCTATCTATCTATATCCTCTTATCATGTTCTTTTTTATTCACATCAGATAAGTGGTCCTGATGAGAAGCTGTTTCACAGAGACACTGATGGATTACCAGGGAAGAAAGAGAGCTGTCCGCATCACGTTTTCCCGCAAGAGCTTCAAAAAGCATGCACAGTATCACAGATTGATATGAGATTATTCAAAAATAACCCAAATTAAGAAGTGATTGTTTGGGGGCAAGGGTGATGAAGAAACAGGAAGAGATGGAAAAGGTTAACGGCATGCATACATGAGTACATTAATACTTAATGAGTGTGTACAGGTTAAGGAGGGGGTGGCACGAACACAAAAAAAGGAAAGAAAGAAAACAGAAAGGTTAGGCGGTAAGCAGAAAAAACTTTAAACCCAAACATGTACGAGCAACCGAACAGCACGAAAGAGTTAACGATGGATTGCCTAATTAACAGAGAGAGACGAGGGTGGGAGGGGTTAGGAAGGAGAGGGATAAACAAATAAAGGAAATACTAGGAGATTAAATTCCTCTAAAATGGCAATACAATGAAGTTGGAGGATAGGATGAGGAAATAAGATTTATTTCTCACTTACCTGTGATTGTGAGTGTGAAAGACTCCCTCATAAACAAGTGAATTCCAAAGCACAGGGATCTGCACTAACAGGTGGTGCAGGAGAAAGAGATAGAGAAAGGGAGAGAGAGAGAGAAAGAGAAGAGGAGAAGGGAGGGGGAGCGGGAGAGAGAGAGAGAGAGAGAGAGAGAGAGAGAGAGGAGAAGAGGCAGAGATGGAGAGGAGTGAGTGTTTATCATAACATCAAAGAATCTATAGGATTACGTGTGCAGAAATGGGAGGAATAATACGTCCAAATACACAACAGAGAAAAGTTTAATCTTTTAATTCTGTTAAAAAAAATTAAACAAAATAACTCATTCAATTTTGCGTGATAATTTTTTTGTTTATTGTTGTACTGTAATTTGTGCTTCAGGGATCTCTCTCTCTCTCACACTCACTCACTCACTCACTTTCTCATCGTTCTGTGCAATTTGTGCAATATTGTTTTGATGTATCTGCATTCATATTTACTGTCTATATCAATAAGCAGGGCTTCTTAATCAGTGACTGTGTGTTAGCGTGTACATGCAGGTTTGGCTATCTGCGAGGCCAAATGTTTCACAAACATCCAGATAGTTATAATGAAACATGTCAAAAACTGATTTGTAAGGACATAATAAGTGCTCCTCTAGTAACAGAAAAAGGAAAAAATCAATAAATCTGTAAAATCTAATAATGTCAACAGGTTTGTGTGGGGATAGCAGATAGAAATTGTAATAAGACTGGAAGGAAATCAATGGAAGTCAATGAGATTATTTTACTGATGTAGTGAAACCAGTTTGTGTAAGAATGAAGGATTAAGATTCTTCACATGCATTCTCTACATGTGCATTTACATGTTTTATTTGACATTATTTCATGACTGGAGTGTTTATATGTGTGAATGTACTGTTTATGTACAGTATATGCAGTGTGAGTGTATTTCTGCATGTTTTGGTGTGTTACAAATATTTAGCTTCTTAGCTGTGCGGTCCGTGCATAATGCTGCTGAGGTGCGTGAGCTCCTCACAGCACTACAGATACATGTGCCAAAGGCAGCATCTGTCTCTCTCCCTCCATATAATTTGCTCTAATGATGCCTAATGATACATGCGTGAGAACACACTTCTCCACACACACACTTACGGAATACAATATCAGATCGTGTTTGGACACGCCGATACATCAGAACATTATTAAAAACACTTTCACACTTACATTATAACAAGAGAACACACAATATTAGGTTTTTGCACACACACGGTAACATCAGAATGCTCAAAGACACTAGCGTACACACACAGAAAGGATCTTTAAAGAGCGAATAACTAATCTTTTTTTATAACATTCTTTCTTATTCTCTCTCTGTCTCTCTCTAACTCTCTCTCTCCCTCTGTAGTCTGTATAGGATTAAAATGCTCTCTAGCACGAACCGGTTTTCCTCTTTATAAAAATCTCTTCTTGATTCTTCCTTTTTTAGGCATTCCATCATCTCTCTTCCCACACACTCCCACTCCTGTCTCTCCCCCCATTTCTATCCATCTCTTCCCAGAGGATATTTTCAGTTGTTTAAATAAATGCAAAAAAGATGAAGAGAGAGAGAGAATATTCTTTTGCGTGATGTTCCTCTTGGTTTCTTTTGTATCCTGTATTTTATTTTATCACCTTGGCCTCTCCGTCTCTTTGGCAGGTTTGTGGCTGAATATATTGGCTGCTTATTAAATCACTCGTGTTGTTCCCCCTCATCATGCGACTCTTTTTAGGGCCCTATCACGCTGATCAGAGAGCTCTGCGTCCCAGGTGTAATGAAAGCGAAGCGCCTGGCAGATAGCAGCAGAGATGCACAGTGAAGAAAGCCTTCTAATACCACACATACAGGCTACGGTGTGCCAATTAACCAGCCCTGCAGCCTCAGTACGCATCTGAATGCGCTGCAGTATACATGCTCAGCTGTCTACTTGAAGAGCCGTAATTCTTATCATTTAATGTAAGGCGAGGGGGTCAAGTTGCAGCATGGCGGTGGCAAAGCTTGGGGTGGTTTGTGGATTGTTGAGGATTAGAGCTTCTATTAAGAAGAATCAAACAGGTTATGATGAGTTCAAAAGCCAACGGCTTTGGCAGCCTGGGATTGGCGTTGCAGCAGTCAAGATTCATATTTCATAACATGATGCGGATATTACATGATTGTTATCACAGGAGAGCATCACAGAATTGTTGTTACCATTAACCCTCTGATGTCCTCCACAGCTGACAGATGTTTATAAGGTGCTTAAAGGTACTATGTGTAATCTTCTGAAGGATCTATTGACAGAAATGCAATATAACATACTCATGTCTTCAGAGGTGTATAAAGAGCTTATGAAGCCTTTTTTTATTACCTTAGAATGAGCTATATAGAATTCGCCATGTTATTTCTACAGTAGCTCTAAACGGACAAACTGCTCTGCAGAGCACAGTTAGTAAATACGTGATCTCCTTCAGCAAAGAAGCGAAAACGCGACGACATCTTAGTTCTGTGTAAGCCACCAAAGTGCTTCGAAAGGGAGGGTTTGAGTGAGCCGTTGGTTGCAATTCCCACCCTCACCGCTAGATGCCACTAAATTTCATAAACTGGATCTTTAACTATTTATGGTGGAACATTTTTTTTTGTATTTAGTTTACTCATTATGGACTGAAAAAGTGTAATTTTATGGAATTTACTGTTTTATTCTACCAAAAACTGCATAAGTTTCACATATTCTTGAAAAACGGTATTAAAAAAATACATGTCAGGTATGAAACATGTACATTTTATTAAACATCTGCCTTCCTTCAGTCCATCAAATCACTCATATATTGATAAAATCTGTAATATTTTCTTATAGGTGAGAAATTGTAATTTACACAATTGTTGTACACTATGATTTTAATGGGCATATTTTTTTCCGCTTACCTGCAACATAGAATGTCAACAGATCATTTTAAAAAAGCATATTCTTGTTTTGAAGGAGAGAAATGAACATTGATTTAATAAATTATGCATCTAGAGGGTTTGAAATAGCACAACAAACAAAGCACTCAACAACAAGGTACTGTTTGTTTTAGAGCTGCTGTAAGGTGATTGAAATTTGCAAATGTCATGCAGTTTGAATTGGACACAGGGATTAGTGATTGTGTCTGTTTCCTGTCATTGTTTTGTTGCACAATAGGCAAGAAAGGCTTTGGACCATTGTTAATTTGCACGTGTATTAAGGTACATACAAAAATTGAACTCCTCTGTTTAACCTTTCTTTCAATTCAAGAAAATAAAATAATAATAAAATATGTTTAAATACATAATAACAAAAAATTGTCATAGGACGAACTTCATTGGAAATTTTAGAAAACTAGATTAAACGCCTTTAAGACAAAAATTGTGCCAGTGTAAATTTTAATTTGTTACTCTTGTAAAACAATGTTTCACTTGAGCGGACTAATGAACTAAAAACAAATGTGCTACATAAATCATTTCTGTGATAATTTGGCATGCTTTCAAATTCAAATGAGTTTGCTGTATTAGCTTTCAAGTGGAACTGATCCCAAAACAGATATAGTTTGCAACAAAACAAAGCAGGGTATTTTTATAGACACAGCTCAGGGAAGAGCAACAGAAGAGAGCTACGTTTTCTTTACAGTGACACTGACACTAGTAGACAGCAAAGCAATGATGTCACATTCCTGACCTAGCTGTCACCATGGTAATGAGTTGCAGCACAACATTACCAACTGTTGCCGGAGTGCGTGTCATTCTCGTCACTTTCTCACTTATTAGACTCTGTACACCGGACTGCTCATCTTGTCAGAGAGGAAAGCAAATTGAAGTCATTTGGATCGCAAACAGGTGGGGCGGTTGTTGACCTGTGGGGGGGAGGAGAGGCAGGAGGTCTAAAGAGTGGAGCAGTTAATGTGTATGAAATTAAAACTAGATTGTTATCATATCAATTAATTAAAGCCACTGGTGTCTAATATAGAGCTGAGTGTCATTATTCCAGCCTAGCAGAATTACCCATCGCATTTCTCTGTGAGCAAAAAGAAAACAATTTACAGGTGGTGGCAAAAAATTAATAGATAGATAATTGGTTTGGTGGAAATAACATGTAAGAAAAAGCATCAAGAAGAGAAACGTACGGTATGAAAAGACCAAAGCTATGGAGGTTACAGAAATCAGGAAGGAAAACGGAATAACATGGCATTTAAGCACGAAGAATTAACAAATGTAACTTGTGCATATTTTTCTATTTCAGTCTTGACTTACAGAATACATTGGCATGAGCTATGAAGACATATGGGCATGTGTTAGCTTTTAATGCTGTGTTAATGGTGTTTAAAAGACTTTTAAAGAATAAAACCACAGTTCTTTTTAGTCCACGTTTCTATTTGAGTCTGACTGTAGTGTACAGAGGAAATAAAGCAGTGTTCATTAAACCAATTAATGGGGTTAGACTCTTTCTTATGTTATTTTTTCTAGTCTATATATGCGATTTACATTAAAGGATTTTCAGAAGTCTAATAAAAACCAGAAAGTGAGACACCCCTGAGAAATAGACACACTCTCACGTGAGTAAACACACGCACACACACACACACTGTGTGACATGACTGCTAACCCGAGTGGTCTCCTGCATGAAAACACACACTCACACCAACTCCACATTCTTACTGTGACAGCGGGGGCTGACTAGATGCCCAAACCAATGAGAGACACTCTCACAATTGCACACACATTTGCACACTTGCACAGCTGTCAGTGGAGCAGTTTCTGACTCCATACACACTCCGCACCCATCCATCCTCGCCTACACATGCATCCACACAACAGCACGCATGCACCATGAAGAGAGGTGGTCTATGGTCTCTGTGGTCTCTTTTGGAATTTCCAAAGGCTTGTTGCTAGGCAACAAGAGGAGCATCTCCACAAGTACCGATACGAGATAGGGAAAAGGATGGAGAGATTGACGGGGGAACAACACTTTAAATGTAATAAAACTTCTCCATAAAGTTCTTAACAGCCACGTTACTTTTAAAAATGTGAAATCGAAATATGATTATTTTCATCTTGTTTATCGTATGTCATCCATCACCATGCAATTCCAGTGTACACTTAAATAAAACTACATCACAGTTCAGTTATGAGCATATAACTCATCCTGAATTAATTTAGCAATAGACCCTTAAATGGCGCCTGTCATTAAATGCAGCGTCCTTTAATAAACTGGATGGTTTAAATATATGCATACAAAAAATAAAGACAGCGCTTTTAATTTTTTTTGCTTTAACAGGTGTATTTATGTTCATGTTTGCTCTGTTGAACAAAGAGAATGAAGAAAAAGGGTGATGCCGCAGCGTGTCTGTGGGGGACATAAATGGATTATGTTGTGTTACTGTCCAAGCAAAGTACAGGGAAGATATTTTGAGGGAATGTGCGATTTCCGTGTATGTGTGTGTGTGTGTGTGTGTGTGTTTGTGGGACTTGATATCAGTTTCAAACGTGATTGCAAATCAGACTATTTTTCTTGAACTTTGTTATTTAATAAAAACAAGATGTTAATCTTGCAGTTTATGTCATCATCATTATACTTTTTTCAGCGTTTTTTGTAAATCTTATCAATCAGGTTACATTGAAGAGTATTCTGTAAACCAAGTGGTTCTGGTAAGCTGTTAGCCTTCAGCTGACTGTACACCACACAAGCTTTACCTTCCAATCTTGATAACATTCATCGCACGTTTGGAAAGAGAATAAGGGCAGAGAGTTAAACACTTGTAAACCTTGAATGATTCCCCTGGCCCACTAACTGATTAAGTTTTAATCTAATGGGTTGATTCTGTGTGCATATCTCTACGTGCTGAATAAGCTTAATAGGATTCATAAAAAATTATTGAATTCAAAGTGCCCACATTGCTTATCATGGTCAAAAACTAATTTCAAAATGCTTTGGTGGTAAATTCATGCTCAGTAACTGGATATGTTTCAGACAGTTCCTGCAGCTTTGTTACGGTATGTGCGTATAATTGTGCATCCCATGTATAGATAGTTTGTGTTTGGCTAGTAATATAACAATTTATTTAAGATATAATTAATATAAATATTACTTTGTATTATTATTTTATTGTATATTCATTGTATTAAAACAACTCAACAGTTATTGATTCTTTGTGGAGGTCTACCGGAAGTTAAGTTTGGGCCACATGTTTTGTGTTGTTGCTGCTGAAACTCTATTGGAGTTAAATAGTTTTTTACCTTATTATTTTTACCGTTTTGTTAATCATGTGAATACTACGACTTATGGCATATGATATAAAGACATATCCATTCAGTTATTGAGCTATGAAGTAGTTTATTTTGTTCCACTTCACCCGCCACTTGACAAAGGGACCAATAAAAAATTATTTGCTTTGAACTTGCTCTCTATACTGTATATACGTGTCCTTATGAATAATCCTGCAATTTCACATCATATATTCAGCTTCACTTCTCTTGCCGTTTCTTGCTATTGCTCTCACTTTCACAAAATTAGATATAGTTCCACCAGGCTTTTGAGTGAAGTCGTGGCAGATTGTTTCCTAGGTTGTATGTTAAGTGTTGAACACATGACAGTCTAGCAGACTGTGCGGATCTAGAAGTAGCCTACATTACACGAGCAATACTTTGGTACATACACAGTATTTCTTTAATTAGGAATATTTTACAAATTTACTCAATTAGAATTAGAAACAGTGTAAATGGCAATTATTACTCATTTGGCATGAGCAGATATCTGGGTTGCATAGCCTACATGTTTTAGCGAGGCATTCGTTTCTGTGCAAATGTAGCCTATTAGATTCTCAGCTGTGCTTCATGTGCATGTGGATGGAAAATATTAAAGAATCATGGTGTCAATGGTTTGATTAAGTCTTTATTAAAATAACTTTAAAACATCTGCCATGGAGTACACATTAAAACGTATTAACCATCACCCAAGTACATCAGTTCAGGTGCGAACAGGTGCGAGCCCTGCATGGCCCAGCCCACTCACAAAAGTGATACCCGGGACCCAGGTGCTTTACTCAACCCACTCATCTCATCCGAACCCTGAGGCTGAGGTTCAAGAACCAGTCACTGCCGAAGCTCACAGCCCATTTCTCGAAGGGACACCCGTGGTCGGTTGCCAGTTATAGCCGTCCGATTGAATCTGTAAAAACAGAACATTTAATATTTCGGGCTCAGATAGTTAAAGCATATATTGTTAGCTTGACGAACCTTTTCAGTGTCACTCTTTGCTTTTCTTTTCAGCGTTCTGGAGTTTTACCATTATTTTTCTCTCGTGTCCCGCGGCGTTGTGTTTGTTCGTGTTGCAGCTCGCCTCCTTCTTCGTTCTGCCTTTGCGACTGGCGCCCTCTACAGATCACACAGCGAAAACACGGCAGATATGTCAACTATACGTTCCTTTCCATAAGGCACAACTTTGGAAAAAGTTCAACTTTATAAAGCATATAAACTACTTACCGGTATATCGATCTGTTAGGTTGTAATATTCATATTCATCATAGTATTGGTCCTCAAAGCTGGTAGGTTCAATGTTTTTCACGTCAACGTGGCTACTCATTTTTCACACTTGAAGGCAACAGATTTGAAATCAAATAAAACGTTTAAGAGTAACAAACGAGAAAAATCTCCTAACAGAAATGAAAACAGCTTTACATGAAAAGCCTGTATAAAAGTAGGCGATGTTCAGTGGTAGACCTGCTCTTAGACTTCTCTGTTATTCTCAGCTCAGCGTTGTTTATGTCTGGGCTCGTCTCTTTTTAAAGAAGTCGCTCCGCCCTCGTTTTCTTCACCTCCCCACTTGTAGATCGGTCAACATGACCACAAAGAAAGGTTGCATCAGAAAGTTAATGTTTGATCAGTAGACCTAAACCATTGCCAGACAGGATGTCATTCATATCAGATGGCCTTGTTTTTGTTATGACTTACACTTTTACATTCACATGATAAAAATGTAAATTAAAAAAGCCATGAAAAAAGCAACTGTTTATGTAATAAGAATGGCAATAATTGCATGTGTTTTTCATTAGCGCATTTTTATAAAGTATTTGCTTTCTAAAACATTCTGTGTGTGTTACTACATCATCTAAAGATTAGTTTAATACAGTTAATGTTTCTCTAATGCTTACACCTGCCTTTGTGCTCTGACTTCTCACGTCCCTTTGTGGATTACCAAAACTAACCTGCTCCTCTATTCTAAAAGACATATTTTACACATTGCCTTCAGGCAAGATGTGTGCCTTCAATAGCCTTTTGTGTGGTTGTCTGTTTTCTTTATTTTCTGTTTTGGTTATTGGTGCCGATCTACCCCAAACCATTAACTCTGTCCAAATCTGATTACTGTATTGTGTATTTTGACTGATGGTGTTTTAATGAGATCTAACAGTATTGTCTTTGAATTCCTGCTAGCAAACCAGCAAAAGAAGTGTGTCTTTTGTTTGTATCGTAATGACATTGACTGTATTCTCTCGTGTTTTAATTTGTAAATTCACATAATGATTTATTGTTTATTGCTTGTGTGAAAATACAGAGGCACTATTACAATGCGTAATAAAACTTACTGACACATCACATGCTTGTGTGATGCAACCAAGCAAAATAAAACTTTAAAGCAAACAGAATACAATCTGTCATCCATTGATGGATTCCACATCATCTGCTGCAAAGTCCAATCTGTTGTACATAATCTTCTAGCAAACATTGATTTTTTCATAAATGCAAAGCCTACCAGACTTAAAGATGTGTTACTACTAATAGCATTTGCAATATGCCAAGCCAACTCACATATTTGTATATGTGTACTAAATTCTGCTGGCAAAATTCATTTTTACATGGCAGCTATTCAAAAGTATAAATATTCAACGATATACTATAGTGGATTTATATAGCATATGTACATGTAAGTAAAGTAAATAAAAACAGAATATAGTAAGTAAAATAAAGTGGGTCAAAGTTATCTTGTATCTGCTGTTATTAAAGTACATAGTTATTCATAGTTAGTTCAGAGTTATTTAGACTTTTATTGTGCATGTGCATATATTGTATGGGGTCTGACTTCTGAGAATATTTTTAGTTATTGTAATTTACAGTAAGACTCCTGTGGTTTTGTGTTAAACACCAGCTGCTGTAATTGCAGTGTAAGAGCGCAGCCGACTCAGTTTTTCTCCTGTGCTCAAACATTCCATGGCGTGGTTCTGTGATGAGTGTGCATGAAGTACGTGAGAAATGAGGTTGCTAAGATAGTCATTGGCAAGATACGAAAGAGATTACACAGCTCTTCCACCTCCAAAGACATAAACAATACTGAAGTAGTACATACTGTACAGTCAGTGTGTCAATACAAACACAAGTGTTTTTCTGTTTGAGCACATGGAGCGCTCTCATTAAGAGTTCTTAATCCTTATTATCTTTTCATTAATAAAAGCAATTTTATTTTTTAATCATATTTTCCTTTTAGGTTTTTCTCATACCGTTTTACCTTGCACTCTTTTCTTGGCTCGCAAAATCATATCATGTGAGAGTGTTCTGTAGAGCAAATATTTACAAAGTTCTTATGTGGGCCAAAGCTGTGCTTTCAGCTATGACAACACAGTCTGTGTTTCTTTCAGTCTTTCTGTTTTGTTTATCACACTGTTCTCAAAGCTTCTCTGTAGAAAATTAACTTCACATTATCTCATCATTCATGTTCTTTGGACATATTAAAGTTCAGGTCAGATAAATTTGTTATTATTTCTGTCTGAATGACCTACTGATTTCAGGTTAATATTTATTTAACAGGTGCTCATTCCCCCACACCAACAAGAGAACTTAGCACCACCCTTATGAAAAAACATAATGGTTTTAATACAACTAAAAAAAATCCATGGTTACTTTAACCATAATCACAAATTAACCATGTAGTAACCATAGTTCAACCAGGGTATTTAAAATTGTGGTAATACAAATGGTAATCAATAGGTTATGTCATGGATCATAGATACACTTCTATTATTCAGTACAATAAAACTATGGTAAATTATCGTAGAGCTAACAAAATACATATATGTACTATTGTGATGATTAAGACCACACGATCCTATCTTTCGTGGTTAAATACACCCTAAATGTCATAAGTGACAATATATTAAACTAACTAATAAATTTTGGCATCGAATCACATTTGCATCACTTGTATTTGTTTGTGTATATCTTGTTAAACTGCGTTAACGAGTTTAGCAAGGCTTGTAAACACGCTCCTTACCACGAAGTTCGAGTTGTGCCTCAAATCAAAAACGCGTTTAAGTTTGTCCTTTTGACGTCTCCGTACGAGGGCTAGCAGATAGGCTCACCAAACATAGCAAAACGAAAACAATACCTAGAATTTTCTAACAAAGGCGAAACATAGTACATAAATTATTTTGTTGTAGTCAGTGTACTAAAATAGGAGGCGTATTTGAAGTTTATCGACGAACTGTGTGGTTAAAGGTGAGATTCACGGTTCTCGTGGTTTAGAGCGCGCGTGGAGGCTGTTCAATGAGTGGCTTCTGGTCAATGTCACTTTAATAATAATGTAACGTTACTTTATTTAGATTTTTAGATGCATTATTAGAATTGTTACATTATTCATTGTTATTTATATTGTTCATGTATTATACTTTTTTTTAAAATCCCAGGCATAAACCCAAAACCCAAATTGTTGGAATTCCATATTGAATTCCATATTTTTCCGGTGTACTATAACGTTAATTGTTTGTTGTTGTCGTCACAGGTACAATGGCTTTAGTATCAGCAGACACAAGAATCGCAGAGTTACTCAATGAGCTACATCAACTCATAAAGCAAACTCAGGTGACCACTTGTACCACTTTGGGTTACGTGAAATGGGAAACATACACTTTTTATACATGTGTGGCCCATATCTGTGTAAACCCTGTTTATACCCTCATCTCTCAAAAAACAGGAGGAGCGGTCAAGAAGTGAACACAATCTTCTCAACATCCAGAAGACACATGAAAGGATGCAGACAGAAAATAAGAGTAAGACATGGTTCCATGTTATGTGCTCCCCAATGAGCATTTTTAAATTATATAAAGCATGCTATTGTTTAATGTGTTTCATATACACGTAATTCATTATGTCTCCAAAATTGGAGTTCTTCCTCTTTCATCTCTGATTTTTAATCTAATATTTTTGTTCTATGTTATGTTTACTTTTATCTACCTCCACAGCATCTCCATACTATCGGACAAAACTAAGGGGTCTTTACACTACTGCTAAAGCAGATGCTGAGGCTGAATGCAGGTATGTTTATGTGACTGTTGTAGCATATATTGATGTATCACTTTGTCTAACTGCAAAGGTGCGTTTTCTTATACCCAGGATGTTTGTTGATGTTTTCATTTCAGCCATTTACCATAAGGAACAGTTAAACTGCAGTTATATAGCCCCACCTTGTGGTAGTTTTGCCTCGGGCTCAAATGCATCAAATTCCCAAAGAAAACTAACAGACTGACAGGTGTGGTTTCTTGTTGAAAATATTGACTTATAGAATTTATCTGCATCCCTCCTTCAGTATACTTCGACGGGCGCTTGACAAGATTGCAGAAATCAAATCCCTTTTGGAAGAAAGGCGAATTGGTAAGTCTTGGGTGCCATAAATGTGGATGTGGATGATTTTAGAAGCCAACTATTTACTCCACCCTTTCTGCAGCTGCCAGGATGGCGGGAGTGTACAGTGATACCGACCCCCCAAGAAAGACCATGCGCAGAGGCGTCCTCATGACCCTGTTGCAGCAGTCAGCTATGACCCTGCCTCTCTGGATTGGCAAACCTGGAGAGAGGTACTTTTTCTGTATAGAGTTTTCTTGATTTTCTGTTACACTATATTAAACATCTCAAATTTATATTTCACAATTCAAACATCTCTTGCTCTTTCAGTCCGCCACCACTGTGTGGTGCTATACCAGCAAATAGTGACTATGTGGCCAAGCAGGGGGACAAGGTGGCGGCCCGTGTGAAGGCCGTGGACGGTGATGAGCAGTGGATTCTGGCGGAAGTGGTCAGCTACAACCACTCCACCAACAAGTAATATATCAGTTGATTTCAGCCAAGAGGCCACTGGCTCACTTTTAATTTTAAGCTATCAGATTGCATGGTGGCATGAAATGTTCTATCAAATTGCATGGTAATAAATATTTGACGGTGATGTCAATCTTTTTTAATCAGGTATGAAGTGGATGACATTGATGAAGAGGGTAAAGAGTAAGTATAGTTTCCTCTTCTAAAAGTAAAACTAATACGTCACAGATAAATCCATAACATTAGTATTATTAAAAGTTATGACAAAAATATGATTATTGTTCTTGAATCCAGGAGGCACACACTGAGTAGGAGGAGAATTATACCTCTTCCACAGTGGAAAGCAAACCCCGAGACTGACCCAGAGGCCCTGTTCAGTAAAGATCAGCTGGTGCTGGCCCTCTATCCACAAACCACATGCTTTTACAGAGCCTTGATCCATACGCCACCACACCGGGTGAGAGACACAAGCCAGAAAAGCAAGAATTGAAGTGTAGTATAGAGGGTATGCATTGACTTAACTTTCCCACGTGAACACCCCCTTGAGTGCCAGGACACATTCCCTTGAGTGGTAAAACATGCAGCAAAATGGCTGCTTTCAATAGGAGAAACAAAGAAACTGGGATTAAAACACGCAATTGTTTGCTTAAATTAAAAGCTGTTGGACTCGAAGGTGATCCTTACGACTTACGAAGGAACCAGGTGCTTGAACACTATGTTGCGTTTTCTAATTGCGTTTGCGATATTGCGTTTTGCGATATTGATATTGCGTTACAATATTGCGTTTCCTGATATTGTAAGCAGCCATTTTGCTGAGTGTTTTGCCACTCAAGGGAGCGTGTTTTGGAGTGTTCACATGGGAAAGTGACGCCACGTGCATACCCTCTATTATAGGCATTATATATACACTTCTATATGATCCATTTTATGCCTAAAATGTATGTGCAAACCCAAACATCACTCCTGTATGTGCTTGTTAAATTGTTTGTAAAGGTGCATTTCTGAACCCTTAGAAAATGGTGATTGAATTAATATTTGTTATTAGTACATAGAGACGCAAGAAATGATAAGCTAGACTGTTTATACAAGTATATAGGTATTTCCCCCATAGATATACAAATGTTACTTTCTTTCCAGCCCCAGGATGACTACTCCGTGCTGTTTGAAGATACATCTTATGCCGATGGCTATTCTCCACCTCTCAACGTTGCCCAGCGATATGTAGTGGCCTGCAAAGAGAACAAAAAGAAGTGAAAGAGACACAAAATAGAAACAATAAAAACCTTAAAAATAATACAATATGGGACATTGTTTGCAAAGAAACTAATTGGTAATGTAAACTGCATGGTCATTGTGATTGTGGGGTCGAATGTGAATTTAGAGCATCCAGTCTTTTTGTTGTATTTTTTTGTGTATTTTTCCCAGTTACCATGTACATAGTGTTGGTATGTTTTATACTGCATTGTTTTGTATGATGTTCACGTGAAGCATGGAACCTCACTGCAGGTGAAATGTGCTAAAATAAAACCCTCATATATGAATGAAAGTTACACAAATCATTTGTTTTTGTTTTATTTGAAGACCAATAATAACATCTACAAGAGTGGTTAATTTTAAATGGTAGTTGGCAGGGTTATTACGTGTTAATTTGGTTCTACATAATCATTTTGTTTACATATTTGGTGTTCAAATTGATCAAAATCTTAAGGATTAACATTATTTCATAGTAGTATTGTTTAAAAGCGGTTGTTATTGTTTTGAAAATAAATCTCCACTGGCTGAAAGCAACCTTCGTTTTATGACGTCACTCCGTGCGCGCGCATGAGAATGAGCTCGCGGAAGCGGATCATGGCTGAACGGGTGAGATGTCTCTACTGTTCTTAAGTAACGTTACAAGTTTAAAGAGTTCTTCTGGTCCGCGTTCGTGGTTAACTTCACTACACTTACGAATGGTGATCGTCAGAAAACACCACAAAACATTTCACGTCGTCACGCTGTAACAAATAGCAACGTGTTCATCAGTTGGTGATTGTTCTCGTTATTAGCATTGCCTGTAGTTAACGTTACCGCTTGTTTCGCATTTAACGTTACCCTCCCATCTGTTTTCATTTTGAAAACATGTTTGACAGATTTAAATGAGTAGTACAACTTGAACTCATTTGTCCATTTCATTTTCCGGTTTATGTTTGTGAGCGCGTGCAGCTATTAGTAACGTTAGTTATTATGTTACAGTTAACGTACAGTTACGTTAGGCATCCACAGACTGAACATGGGATACAATTTTATTCCAGATTAGGGCTGTCCCAATGTCAGATTTTCACTAAACTTTTATTGTGGCCACAGAATTCACGATGACGATTTTACTGTGATATCCTTTAAAAAATGTTTTAAAGTAAACACGTAGTGCTTTTTTTAAGTTCATCTTTATTTGTTTTAATTTGTGTCTCATTTTTGACCAATGAATCGCACTCAAATACGAGTGCAGGTACGCAGAGAGAGAGAGTTTGTAGCCATTGTAACTCTTAAGGATAAATATAAATGGTAGCTGAAATATTTTCAATATCATTATATACGTGGGTGGTGTTAACACAATAATGACTATCGTGGTTTGATATCACGGTTATTGACGATCAATACCGATGTTCTGTGACTCCTATTCCAGATATCAGACAGTGATGAGGATGCTCCTCTATCAGGTCATCCGAAACAACGTCCCAAACGCAGATGTATTATCGACCCCTCATCTATCACAACAGTACCTGTTTACTCCAACAAGGTGGGTTAAATGCCACAACCGTGTATCCTTCAAGTCCTTAATGACCACAAATTGACTTATGGTAAATCACATGTTTATTATGCTTTAGGTAAACAGTTCCTTAAATCTGAAGTCAGTAACCTTCCAACAAACCAGTCTCACAGGTAATGCAATTGTGCTAATGTAAGTAAATAATTTATAATCTGACCTTCATGTAGCACTGCTTCTCTTTAAGTGTGAGTTCATTACCCAATAGACCCTTTTTATATATATTTATTGATTATTTCAAAACCTCTGTAGGTTCAATCTAGGGCTGCAACTAACGATTATTTTAATTGTCGACTAATCTAACGATTATTTTTTTCGATTAGTTGACTAATCTAACGATTTTTTTTAATCTAATAAAGATTTTTTGGATTAATCCTTTGGCAAACTTTGCAAATAAACAATACGTTCTAGTATTTTCTTACATTATAAAGCAAATCATACTTTTTACTCCACTACATTTTATAAATAAATATTGTTGTTTTAACATTTTAATCCGTGTTTACATTAAAATCACCATCTTCTTTTAATTAAGTAGTTTTAATTTTAAAAGTAAAAAAATACTGATTTTTTATGTACTTAAGTACTGTATAAAAGGTAAAAAAATGTTTTATTGCACTAATGCTTTTTGTTGTCCTTATGTTGTTCCAATTGCTTCCATTGTTTCCCTCATCTGTAGGTCGCTTTGGATAAAAGCGTCTGCTAAATGACTAAATGTAAATGTAAAAACATTAAAAAATGTGTATATGAAATACTAGAGCATGATATATGCTCTGTATTTTTTTCCTCCAAGTAATATCCGACTCTAATTTCAGTCTCATAATATAATTTAGTAAAAGTAAAATACTACTATCTGTCTCTGTTTATTGTACAAAACTATCACCGTATAAAAGACTCTAATGCAGAGTGGCGTTAAAGCGAGCCCGCGCACCCGGAACTCAGAATAATGCGCTTAATGCATTCGCTTCGTTATTTACAGTTATGCGCATCCCGGACGCACAATGATGCGCTTAAAGCACCTACTCCTTCTGACGTCCCGGGGATCATTTTGCTCCCCAAAGTAAATAATAGTTAGAACACAACGAGAAGAGATGATATGTTACATGTTTAACACATAGTGCGTTGCATCAAACCGACAGTATACAGTTAAATCAGAGGTTTAAAAAGAGTTATTTCGTATGAAGACGCAACATATTCAGACCGCTTCCAGTGCTTCTAATAAGCTAAGCTATACTCAGCGAGTAACGTTAACTCACGGTCTCTAGCAAAATACATTTTAAACAAAACCATAGAATATCATCTTGTCATTATGAAGAATAATGAAAACATTGGAACATCTTGGAAAGAGTAGCGTCCTGACCGTCACCGTACACACGCATGCTGACTGGAGATTGACAGACAGCACCAGCGGAGGTCAGAGTTTCTTAATTATGCTATATTGGTTTATTCCTCGCATAAAGCTATCGAATGACATAAAAAGTGCATTGGTGGTTTCATGATAGTCAGTCCCCTTTGAAGCTTAGTAATTTATGCAGGGTCACAATCTGCAAAGGTTCACATACACTAACTTACACTAGTACAATAGCGTTAATGTAAATCATTAATGTAAAGCGTAGTTTTACATTACAAAAGAGTAAATTACAAAAAAGTAATTTATTATGAAAGTCTACATCTAGGTGCCCCTCTCCGTCCGTTTGTGATTGCGTGTCCATGCTGTGATGATCGCATTCCGAGGGTAACCTTAGGGGGAATTCCTCCGTCCATTCACTAACTTACTGCGTCCGAGGCTCTCGATCGCTTTTTGTCGGGTGAATTATACTTTCTCTTGTTCTGCTGATTAATTTACACACGCCCGGGAACAGAAACTGCTATTACAGCAGATAAACGTAAATAATACGAAGCGTCGACGCATTTCCGCACGTCGACGTATTTTAGTAGTCGACGTAATCGACGACGTCGACGCGTCGTTGCAGCACTAGTTAAATCTAATGTCACTTTTACTTTTTTCTTTTAAAATGCTAGAGGAAGAAAAAGGTGGTCCTCTTTGGTCTCCTTCTCCATCCCAAACAGAGAAACAGTCAACCAGCATTCATCTGAGCGACTCAGAGGAGGAGCCACAACAGACTAAAGCTCAGTAAGGAATTGGGCTGGGTTTCCCGAAACCTTCATATCACTACGTAGTTCTTAAAGGGGTCATATGACACGACTAAAATGAATATTATCGTTTGTTTTAGATGTAATGCAATGTGTATTCAAGATTTAAGGTTAAAAAACGCTGTATTTTCCACATACCGTGCATGCTTGTATCTCCTCTTTGCCCCGCCTCGAGGTGTGCTATGATTGGCCAGTTAACCAGTGCGTAGTAATTGGTCTAATACTGCGAGCGTGTGACGGAAATGTAACGCCTCTTACCATATTTGGAACATCAGGTTCCAAAGCAATTGTACTGACAGGTACGCCCACCTTACTTGCGTATAAGTTAGGGCGGTCTTTGTCAAATCATACCACGAACTGACTTAGATTTGTGGGGGTGTGGTTACACGAGGCATTTCAGGCAGGTCTGGGAGAGCATTCGCTTTTAGATAGAATGCATCTTTTGTTCCGACACTTTAATATTTGCAATTTTACGTGTCTAATACATGCATGGGCAATTTATAACACACCAAAGACACCCAAAAACACGTATTCGCACCATATGACCCCTTTAAGAATATATTGCTACCACTCTTAAGGTATAACTTAAGAATGACGTATTGCTAAGAAGGTTTCGGGAAACCCAGCCCTGGACTGATTTTGGCTAACCACATAATATAAAAAGTCTTTCTTGTTAATAACCTTACTTGATAGATTACCATTTTAATTATCAAAAATATTAATTTTCAAAAATTGTGTCCCTTTTGCTCTAACTACATTGTACTGTTTATCGGTTTTATGCTTTATCAACCGCTTAAGGTCTCTAATCAAAATGTGTCTTATAACAGGCTGTCAAAAATAATTGATTGTATGTATTACCATTTTTGCTTCTAATTTCTGTTATATTATATCTTAAGCTGTGTCTAAACTTCCTCATCTTCAGGGAAATTCTTCGGTCCCCCTCTCCACCCCCTCCACCATGCAGTCCACCAGTCAAACAGAGCACACAAGCAAACCGAAAAATCAAGTGAGTGTTATCATAAGTAATGATCTCTCTGTGACATCATCTGATGTCATTTTTAGCATGACTTTTCTCGTTGTACTGTTGTATTTGAATGCTTTCAGGCCAAACAATAATATTAGCTTTCAAGGAGCATAAGAAATTATCAGTATTAGAAGTAATAAAATGAACAAACAAGGGTTTGACATTTTGTCTTCTGTGCTGTCCTAGAGAAATCAACAGGAAATTGGATGCTATTGGCTCTCTTGTGTGTCTTTCACCTGCGTATCAAGAACCTGTCGTTGAATATAGAAACTCCCCTTCTCCCGTAAACGACTATGATGAAGATGATGAGATCATCATCATTTCTGACACGAAACGAAAACGCCCCCTGAGTACTGAGGACAGAGACGTGGCACGGGAAATTTCACTAAAATTCCGTTGCCGAACAGAATTGCACAAAATCCCAATACTTTCTGTAAGTGGAGTTAACATGTGTCTTGTTTTTTTTTCACTTAGACTGTAGATAGAAATGTATTCAAGCTTCCTGACAGATGAGTGTTCTTACATTTATGTGATTTTCAATTGCAGACAGCTCCTTTGAGTAAAGCTGTGGAACAGCTGTCGATTAAACTTCATGTTCTGCCCAGCCAAATCTTGTTATTAAGGAAAGATGTTGATCTTCCGGTTCACTCCTCAGTCAGTGAGCTGGGACTTGGCATAGCTGACATCATAGGTAATAGAAAATGTCTTCTGATTGAAGGTTTTTAACTGTCAAAGTGCATTCATGTCATTGCTTTTATACTTCATAGAACTTTCTGATCACCATTTATCTCTGCTGGCTTTTCCAGACTGTGTAGTAACAGAGGATAAACAAGAAGTGAGAAAAGAATGTGATGTCATTACCGTACGACTTCAAGGCAAAGAGAAAGGATCGGCACAGGCCTATTCAGTGAAAAAGGTACGTATGTCACTCTAGATGCATGTTGGTCCTGTTTTTGCGTAGAGATTTTTATGAAACTTACTTACTGTAATTTTTATTGAAGACTGCTCCTCTAGGATCCATCCTGTCTCAGTATGTCTCTGGTCTGGCTGCCAGTGCTAGGCGGAAGGTTAAATTCCTCTTTGATGGGTCAAGGGTCGCACATAATCAGACTCCAGCTGAGCTGGACATGGAGGATGGTGATGTCATTGAAGTTTGGGCTTAACTGTCCGTGTTGTTTGGTGTACTACCCAACACCATGTTCTATATGTAATGTAATATTTGTAAATGTCTAAAAGAATGGTTTTTGGAGGTCAGACCGTCTTATCGACCATGCTTAAAAACATACCACAGAAATTCTTTTTAGGTTTCATATACATTATATAAATTTGACGTCCTTTTGTGAAAATAAAATTCAAGGAATTTTTACATTGTTTACATAAACCAGATTTATTTAAGAATTTTTAGAATGTACATCATTGTTAATATAGTGTTGACATGATTGAAAGAAATTAATAAATTGAGTTTTCTTAACATGGCACTTCATTTACTGTCTATGACCTAAATGTGGATCTAAATCCCAGGTGTTAGTCTTTATTCATGTGAACTGATGTTATCTCACGCTATTGATCAGGTCAAACTATTAATCACTGCTTTACCAATAGGTCATGCTGATAAAACACTACTGATTTCACTGCTGGTTTTGTTAGAATATTTTGTTAGTGCTTGATGAAGTAACGTAATAAACTATAAAGACCAAATTAGTTGTAGACCATCCAAATTTAGACCATTGTCCCAGTCACAAATTTAGAAATAAATACCAAAGTCGAAATAATTTTTGGTTACGTGTTAAATGTTTTTTCTTCATTGTATTTCCTTTCATTTTTACTTTATTAGCGATATCAATAATTATACCTCTAAAATATTGCGACAACCACACAAGGCGATGTGTTGACTTGCGTGGTCTGAGTGGGTATCACGTGACTGGACAGCGGAAGTACTGCGTCATACCAATATGGCGTCGTGCTGAGCTTGTAAATGGACAACAAAATAAAGTCGTTCCGCTGCACAGTTCGTTTTTAGAGCCCTTCACCGAAATTCGAAGATGTCCGCACAGGAGGTAAGGTAAAGATAACACCCTGAAACGTCTCGACAATTCAGAGGGATCCAAACAGCGTCCGGGGAACAACTTGAGGACGCGTCTGACTCCGCTTTGCATTTTCCAGGTAAACAACAACACAGATGTTTAACGCACTTATACACAAAACAACGCATTTCACATGGCGACAGTTCATATCGCTTTATTTACGAGTTAGGGCTTTGCATATGGAAATGATCTGGAATGTTGTTCCTTGGTTTTCTTGTTTATATGATGTTTTGCTTTTCTTAGTGTTGTGGAAATACTGTGCGTGTTTTAAACAAATGTCACTCTGTGGTTTTGCCTTTTAACAGAGAGGACGCTTTAGAAAACGTCGAACTTTGTGTTTTTGTTTACTTCAAACAGTGTCAATGGCATATTGGCTAACGTAGTTTCATGTCTCTACATAGACTAGTATTGGTCAACAGCAGTCATCAGACGATCAGTGATCTGTCAGCAGAAATAGGTTGGCTTGAGTTGGATTCAGCTGACACTCTTATCTAAGTAAAAAAAACAGATTGCACAAAGTGGATAAAGATTATTCTGTCAAAATAGGTTTAGAGAATTTTTATTCCTTGGTTGATGTAAACACACCTTACTATATGCCCAGACTTCCAGGTGTTTTAATAATAACACATGCAAACTTTTTTTATTAAACATAACATACTCTGAGCCTTTCCCCAGTCACTGTATTCACATGACATTGTGGATAGAAAAATTGACATCACGTGCTTGGTGACTGCGCCTACTTCCTTCTTTGAGTGTCTGCCTTTTGCATGTAAGATGCACTCCTGATGAATTAGATTAGATTAGAAGCGCACTTCATGCATTCTGTCCATGAGGAGTCAGCTGTAGGTTAGTGCACTAGAACAAAGCATTCTTTGCCAGCGTTCCAGTCTGATTTGTCTGTAAGTGGATCATCTTACTCGCATGGAAGTTGCATTCTTATGTTTGATCATAAATGTAATCAATAGTTTGTATTTAGTGAATAGTGTCACACAATGCTTTTGTTTTGCCTCTGGGAGGGGTGTATGTTTATGACAGGCAGATCCAACTATATTTTGATGGATAATTAGTATCTTTATATATGCATTCTTAATTCCAAAACATTTTGCTTGTGTTGTTTGAAAGATTTGGCCTTTGCTTTATTATTCCTCTTCGTCTCCCTCCTCCTGCAGCAGTGATGGCAGATGCATCTGCGGACACCACGCCCTTCTTCTCAGATGATAACGAGGAGGAGGGACCTACAAATAATGGGGCGGTGCCATCTCTGGAGGAGGAGGAGTCTGCTAGTGGGGTGTCAGATAGGAGAGCTAAACTGACTGTGGCTGTACTCTGTTTTGTCAACCTGCTGAACTATATGGACAGATTCACTGTAGCAGGTAACCAGTGCCATCAATGTTTTATAGACGTTCAGTTCAAAGTGTTGGCAGTGATACTGAACCAAACATCACTGGCGTGTCACAAAAAAGCATAAGACAAAAACACATACCTGTAATTCAATTCAATTCAATTTTATTTATATACTGCTTTTTTACAATGTTGCTTTGTTTCAAAACAGCAGAAATCGGCAACAAAAAAACAAATATTTAACATGCATAAAATTCCATATGGATGGAATAGAATACATCAGAATGCGTTGAGTGCTTGAGTTCTGAGTAGAACTGTTAATAAACTTTTGTTGGTTTTCTGCAGTAAATGTACTGCATAAAGACATGAATCGTAGAAAAGAATAATAAAGTTGTGATATCTTCTGTAACAGGTGTACTTACAGATATTGAGCATTTCTTCAACATTAGTGATGGAAAATCAGGGCTGCTTCAGACAGGTGAGGATTCTTGTCTATGTGTGGGATTTACTTGTTATGAAAAGATATTGTTTTATTTTACGTTTTTCTTTTATCATATTTCCCCTGACTCTTTCTTCCTCCTTAGTTTTCATCTGCAGTTACATGTTCCTGGCTCCTCTGTTCGGTTACCTCGGGGACAGGTATAATAGGAAGGTGATCATGTGTGTCGGTATTTTCTTCTGGTCTCTAGTGACACTGGCCAGCTCCTACGTCAGCAAAGAGGTAAGTCCTGCACTAACCCCTTAAAGGGATTCTTCACCCAAAAATGAAAATTCTGTCACCATTAACTCACCTTAAATTGTTCCAAATCTGATGAACACAGAGAAAGATATTTGGAAGAATGCTTTTAACCAGACAGATTTTGCCCCCCATTGACTACCATAGTAGGATAAAAAACAATGGTAGTCAAAAGTTCCCCAGAACTGTTTTGCTGTCCTACATTCTTCAAAATGTCTTCTTTTGTGTAAAAAAGGTAATTTTTCCTACTATGGGAGTCAATGGGGGGCAAGATCTGTTTGGTTATTACATTCTTCCAAATATCTTTCTCTGTGTTCATCAGAACAAAGAAATTTATAAAGATTTGGAACAACTCGAGTAAATGATGACAGAATTTTCATTTTTGAGTGATGTATCCCTTTATGGCGAAATGCTTATTATATTTACTCAAAAACAATTAACCTTTTTATTCAAACACCATTTGATTTAAAAAAAATTTTACACATCTGTATAGTAGTTGCTAGTAAATGAATCCTCTATTGAATATGTGTTTTAATGATTTAAAGTGTGATTTGGAATAATGAGATAATCTTTTTTTTCAGTATTTCTGGGCCTTGCTGTTGACTCGGGGCCTGGTGGGAGTGGGGGAGGCCAGTTATTCCACAATCGCTCCCACCATCATCGCTGATCTGTTCGTCAAGGAGAAGAGGACCAACATGCTGTCAATCTTTTACTTCGCCATTCCTGTGGGCAGGTGGGACTACAAACACAATCAAAACACCTTTATAAAGCAATGACATTGTTTCTACAAGGACTTTTCCCATTGATTTTCATAAAAGATTTAGTGAGACGTAGTGTTGCTTTCGTCAACGAAAATTATGACTAAATATCGTCGTCAATGAACCTTTATCACGTGATGAAAACGAGACGATTTGCGAGTCCATGTAACTAGATGCGGAGCGGAATCCTGTTATTTAAATGTCATCTGGCTGTTCAGTGAATTATGTGCACAGTATTTATCTGCGTCTGCACTGTATGAGGATATGAACAAATGAACTTCATCTCCAGAGTTGCTCTGAGAGTTTATTTTACGAGCGTTTACTGTTTGAGTGAAGCTATTGTCAAAGACAAAAACTCAAGTCAACTCAGGTCACAAAAACATGATAGTATCTTAAGAATTTTACTGCAGTTTACGAAAGTAAATACTATAGTATACTACAGTAATTTATGTGGACAAATATACCACTATTGTATAGTAAAAAAGGAAAAGCACACAAATTAGAAAAATTTAAATTTTAAAAAGATGTATCGAGAGTCGTTTTATCATCGCATCGCAGCCCTCTGAATCGTAATCGAATCGCATCGTGAAGTGCCTAGAGATTCCCACCCCTACCGTAAATTCAAATCAGAGCGTCTTTCGTGTCTGGAATGGATGTATTCTTGAGTTTATAAGGTAACAATAATATAATAAGATAACCTTGGAAAATTTTGGTTTCGTCTATACTACTAGGTACGTATACTGTATTGACTGGGTTAAATAGAATTGCATTACTAAAAAGAGACTAAAATTCAATTTTCATTGACTAAAACTAAGTAAAAATAGTCATGGATAATTCTGACTAAAATAAGACGAAAATGCGCAGACATTTAGTCGACTGAAACTTGACTAGACTAAAAAGAGTATAAACGTGACTAAAACTAATAAAAACTAAAATGACAGCTTGACACAAAGACTAGACTAAAACTAAAATTAAAACAGGCCGCCAAAAACAACACACTATGGCATATCATTGCCTAGCTCATTGTATGTAGGTCTGTGTTGTTGAAAGGTACATACATCATTGTTAAAAGTCGGTTACTCTGTAAAGAACATGATGGGGTTGATTAGGATAGTATTCTCATTAACATCTGCTGCTTTCTTCCTTCAGTGGTATGGGTTATATAGTGGGTTCAAAGGTGGTCTCTGTGGCAAAAGACTGGCACTGGGCTCTTCGGGTATGTCTACAGCACCAGATCTCTCACCAATTAATTTATATATCTTACATCATACATGTGTCTATAATGCTTTTTTGTTTTGACCACTGAATCTGTTGAAATCTGATCTCTGTCTTTTGATTTGTTTTGCTCTTTTTTTTAGGTGACCCCTGGTCTGGGGCTGCTGGCAGTGATCCTGTTGATGTTTGTGGTTAAGGAACCAAAGCGTGGGGCGATCGAAGCTCATCCAGAGCACATGCTGCACAGAACTAGCTGGTTGGCAGACATGAAAGCACTCTGCAGGAAGTGAGTCATCAAGAGCTCACGTTGCCTTTGAAGCATCATTTATAAGTCACGCCCTTTGCCTTTAGTTTTAAGCAGGGAAGTTTTTTATATCTGATCTTGTTGTTGGAGCGAGGTTTTTTTTTCTGCAGATTGTTGGGCAGATATTTAGTCATCGTGTTGTTGACTACTGCCATGGCTACTGTCAAAAATTATCCAAATAAAACAAATAGGCTGGTAACCTATAATAACAAGTCGGATATTTTTAACAGATGTATGGGGGATTGAATTAATTATGGGGATTCACATATCATGTAAGATCACTGAGCATCTTGTGATTAGTTGCATTGGCTGAATGTTGCTTCTTTCCTTTCTCTACCTCAATATCCCTCTCTCTCTCTGTTTTTTAGCCCAAGTTTTCTTCTGTCCACATTTGGCTTCACAGCTGTGGCATTTGTGACAGGATCTTTAGCCCTGTGGGCCCCTGCATTTTTATTCAGAGCAGGGGTCTTCACTGGAGAGAAACAGCCATGTTTGAAGGACCCCTGTGACAACTCTGACAGGTAGTCCCCCCAACTCACAAACAGACACAAACTTGCTCTTTAAAGGTCCAGTGTGTAATTTTTGGAGGATCTATACATGATCCTATGATCAGGGCTAGTCAACTGGCTGCCCGCCAATCATCTTTACCTGGCCCCCCTTAACATTTCAAATAAGTGGAGAGACTTTAAGAGCGGTGTTTAAGAATTGCACGTCCTGAGATGCCACATCTTTGAAAGTCCAAAACGCTGCTACATTTAATACGAAAGTAATTCCTGCGGCTCATAACGATTGACGTCTTATGAAGCCATTTGATTGGTCTGTCCAAGAGACGTTATTTACAACGTTATAGTTGGCAATCCACAGCCACAGGCAGTCGGTTTGCGCACGCCAAAACGCGTCTTCTGCCCTTGAAAGTAACTGCAGGAAGGGTACTACACAACGTGAACTGTTGTCTCAGATAAGGGGAAAACTATTTTGTTTTTATTACTGCATTCATTATGTATGATTTAAACAGCTATATTTACGAAAATAGATAACGTTATTCATAACTTGCACTTCAAAGGATCTGCCCTTCTAAGTGCGTGGAGCACATGAATGCGATTTGGAATTCACCCGAAGATGCGAAAACAGCCATATCTATGATAGTAGCGTTCAGTTCCTTGCACAGACCAATTGATTCGCTTTATAAGACGCCAATTTAATGTCAAGGGGCAGGGATTACTTTTGTGCTGAATGTATTAGCGTTTTTTACTTTTATTAATTCGACTTTCACTAATTCAACCAAATATCTTCATAAATATCTTATTGAAAACACAATGCCACCCCCATCTTGGAAGTACTGGGGGTTGAGTAAATTAACAGGAATTTCATTTTTGGGTAAACTATAACGCATTAAGGAATCTAAAATACAATTAAAAAGACAATATCTCTTTTAATTAAATATAATGAAAAGGCATACTGGAAGCAATATTTGAGTGCATGTTTTAATATATGATCGATATGTAACAGCAGCTATTTATACTTTTGGAATCTGGCCCTCAAAGAAAAGTAGTTGAAGACCCTTGCCTTACATAATGAAGAGTTATGTTTTTATTACCTTAGAATGAGCCATTTCTATCTACATACACCGCGGGTCCCCTTACATGGAATTCACCATGCTGATTCTATTGTAGCCCTAAACGGATAAACTGCTCTACAGTGCGCATTTCATAAATACATTATCTCCTTCAGCAAAGAATTGATCTTAGTTTTGTGTCTGCCACTGTAGTGTTTCAGAAGGGAGCGGTGGAGAGAGTCGTTGGTTGCAATTCGCAACCTCACCACTAGATGCCACTAAATATCATAAACTGGACCTTTAAAGACTTTTCTCGCTCTATTTTGTTCAACTTATCATACAGTCTACATATAACACAGTAATAATATTCCTGTACTCTCCTGTAGCCTGATATTTGGAGGCGTCACAGTCGTGTCTGGTATCCTGGGTGTGGCGAGTGGTGTGCAGGTCAGCAAGAAACTCAGGATTAAAACACCACGCGCTGATCCGCTTGTCTGCGCGGCAGCACTCCTCCTCGCCGCTCCTTTTCTTTATCTGTCTGTCATGTTTGCTCAGGCTAGCACAGTTGCCACATATGTGAGTCCTATTCTTTATCCAAATCTGTGCATGTGACCTATCCCAGTCACCCTCATTTATCTTATCTAAGTCAGTCTTAACTAGTTATATTTCCCGGAAATGTTTGCAGTTTTTACTGATACTGCAGTCTTATTCCAGTGGTTGGATGTAGGGCAGTTTTTATGCTGACTGAGTGGTTTTGTACACCGATGATGACTAAATGCATGCACGTGCGTGTTTGTTTTCTCGTCAGGTTTTTATTTTCCTGGGCGAGACGTTCTTGTGTATGAACTGGGCCATAGTTGCAGACATTCTGTTGGTGGGTTTCCTTTTCCATTAAACTGTTATATAGAAATATAGAGCATACAGACCACGTGTTTTTTTTTTATAACAGCAAAACACATGGCACAGCCATTGTCTGAGTATGTGTCACATTTTCTTTGTTTCCCACTCTTTTCAGTATGTCGTGATCCCCACACGGCGCTCCACGGCAGAGGCATTTCAGATCGTCCTCTCACACCTGTTTGGTGATGCTGTCAGCCCTTACCTCATAGGAGTGGTACGTCTCTCTTACTCTCTAACTCTCTCTTTCTCTCTCTCACACACACACACACATAGAGGGTTTTAAAGAGGTTATTCATCAAGATAGTGATTAACATTTTGTCCTTGTTTCTTTCATAGGTGTCAGACTCAATGAAGACGTCAGACTCATACATGTGGGATTTCCGTTCTCTTCAGATGTCACTCCTGTTGTGCTCCTTTGTGGCAGTGGGGGGCGGAGCTTTCTTTCTGGCTACTGCCCTCTTTATTGAAAAGGACCGACATCTGGCTGAGAATTATGTGCCCTCTGGTAAGTGATGACATCACAGTCGGCTGTAAGATTAGAGTTTTGGTAAATTATTGATGACCCCTCTACACAGGCTATGATTTCTGTGAAGTCTGGTTTGCTATTATGTCAATGTATTTCAGTTGAAGGAATTGATTTAATTCTACATTAATAATCTTGCTCTCACAAAAAAGGTTGTTTTAATGTCAATTGATATCTATTCTTTGTTTTTTGAGGGATATCAAATATTTTAATTGATGGAGTAGCACACACTCTGTCTTGATATGTAAAATTTTGATCTTGGCCCTAACCAGAAAATTGAAAATAAACAATACTCCACACTCTGAGGAATATAAGGATATGTGTTAATAATCGTCTGTTCATGTTCTGATTTTGTCATGTAGGGCCACGTTGACATGGAAGTCTATTATACTGATGTGTGTTCTCTTATTTTTTCAGATGATGCACCAATTGTTGTTCCAAAGAGAGGCAGGTCCACTAAAGTCTCAGTTGCAAGCGTTTTAATTTGAGAAGACAAAAGAATTGGAATGGTTTGTAAGACGGGGACCAGCACTGTGATTGGTCCATCCCTAGCCAATCCTGCAGCAGTGTCAGACAAATAATCACTGATTGGACAATCCCCACCATGGGGGAATTTTATAGTAATTTATTATGCTCTGTTTTTTTGTTTATATCCTTAACATCAAACCATTGATTTGGAAGCATTTCTAGTAACAAAAATGTATGATTGTCTTTCCTCAGAGTTTTGCTTTTCGCTCATTGGAAGTCGAAAGGCACATGGGGAACGTATATTGGTGACATGGAAATGGTTATATTTTGTTTTACCTTTAATTGAGATGCAGTCGTGTTTTAGATTTCAAACCATGTGAATTGTAGATCGGGTCTGAATGGATTTTTCAGATTGCTGTCTGTGGGGTCAGAGGTCAGTTAGACAGATCTGTCCTCATAACCAATGATATAAACTGAAAACCAAAGCACTGTCAAAATAATATAGCATTTTATCCACCAGACTATGACTAAAAACAAGCAGAATCAGACTTAAGCAACGCACTGAGGCCTGTCTATGATCTGCCCTTGCTTTTATTATATTCTTTCATGCAACATTTCAGCTTTTTATGGTATTTTAGGATGGAAACAAAAAAACACTAATGCTGTCTATTCATGATTCAAATATTGGAATTATTCTTGTTTTATTATTTTATTAATATTGTTACATTACATGTTTGTTGCAATGGCCTGGCTCCTGGCATGTCTTAAGAATGCTCTTTTAACTCTCTAAACTTTAAGGATTTCAACTGAGGGCAGGCTCTTGTGCATTCCTGTGTTTTTTCTTTGTTAGATTTATTTCCCAAAGGCAATACATTGGGCTAATTCACAAGATGTTGCTTGCCAATCTTATTTTGTAAAAAAAATTATATTAAATGACAAATTTTGATCTCCTTTGTGTCGTTTGTCATTTTGTCCTGTCCATGTTTTAAACTTTCTTATCCTTTTGTACTTTTCCTAGTCTCACAGGGCTCATCTTAATAATATCAAGTCTTTTACTTTATCTGCTTCGCTTCTCTGGATTGTTTTCGTTCACACTTTCTCTTTCTGCAGTGGCACAAATGTAGATCAGAACTTTTTCAGTTGCTGTGGTTTTCCTGTTTGTAGGTGGGATATAGAGATGCAAAAGTCGTTTGGTAAATGTGCTCAGAAAAATGTCTCGTGAAGGAATTACACGCTTGAATCGAAACGATCGTTCTTTGTGTGGTGGAACATTCGTTGGATGTTGTTTCGCTCGTGTGAGAATATACTTTACCTGTATCGTTCCTGTAATTTGTGCTTGTTTGTGTAGGCAACAAAAACACCACAAAATGCCATGAGAGTGGGTGGCAAGATTGAGAAATTATGACTCACTGTCCGCCATCATGTAGCTCAGAGTAACGGCAAATTAAAAGCAATTTTTCATTAAGTTTATTAGAACTCTTTTTTTTATTTTTCAAGTTATTAATATTCATTTGTTGAGAAACTTGCATCAATTATGGCTCTTGTTGACTCTTAATTTTTTAATGATTTATTATTGTTTAACACAAGATCTAGACACCATAAAAGTGCTTGTTTTAATGTATAACATTCTCTGCCTAAAGTAGGTCAATGTTTCTTTTAGTGACATTTTTGCGTCGTTGCCTTTAGATGACAAATCAAATGAAAACAAACATGCAAGGTGACAGAAAAGACATGAAAGGTAGATAAAGAGGATGGTGAAATGAACGGCAGAGCAGCCACTTAGAGAGCCAAAAATGAGAAAAAAAGATGCTGAGTGGTGCAGGTGACGGAGCGGCTCTTTCAGTCGGCCTATGAGAGGAGAGATAGCAAGTGCAGCAATAGGAGAAACCCAAAAGTAGAGTTCTTTGCGGCAAAGGCCTTATAGATGAGGACACATTGTAACGGCTCACACAAAACAGTGAAACTTAAGGTTTAGATTACTTAAGCAGATATGAACATATTAGAAAGCTGAATATTGGGATTGCTGAAATTTGGGTCAGGGACTAGTGAGGCGGGTGGACTAGACCCAAGAAGGGGCAAGCTGTGTAGGTGTCAGAATTAAAAAACATGATGGCATCCTCAGTGTGAGCTGTGAGTTAGGTGTGAGTTTACAGTCTGCAGCGTATGTGTGAACTGGTCTCCGGTGTGATTCTAGATTTCTGCTGAGCAGAAACGTGTGGTGTCTTGACTGACTTGTCTGCTGCTACTTATAGGGTAAGCAAAACTTTTAAATCTATTTGGTGTGAAGTAAATCAGTGGGATACTTTGCATGTAGAGTTTTTTTATGATATGATGCATATACACCCAGAGAAATAGGCCTTTATATAAGCAATCCTCCATATTCTGTCCTTCTAAATTATTAGCAGACAATGTAACAAGTCCATACCTTTCTGTCCATACTTTGCTTTTTTCTGCGTTAGTAACCTTAGTATTAGTGACATCCAAATCTGGTTAAACATTCAACGGTTTATAACATTTGTTAAATCTTGGTTTGTTGCTAGGTTTCTTCCTCATCTTTTTAAACATCTTATCTAACTAATTTGTTATTCATTAAATTAATTATTGACAACTGCAGGCTACATATTGTGAAAAGTAGAAATAAACCGCACTGAACTGCCCTATTAACACAAAATAAATGTGTTAATGCATGTTTATGTAGACATTTTATTTACTGGCCAGGACTCGCTGACTTGACTGTTACTGTTACGCTTATTAATATTATGATAATAGTTTGATTAAGATCACAGGGTCAATATGTCTTGCAATGTCACACCACAAATTACACCTCATAACACTTTATCAGGTCAATTACAGACCACTTACATCATTCCTGCCTTTGACACCACCGCCATCTTTTCTCATTGAAGCAAACTATATAGTAATATAGTGTGATTTACATGTGAGTTCAGATGCACAACCCTCTAAATCCATCTGATGACTTTTCATTTAATGAGCATTTTTCATCAGGCTCTTACATTTACATTCAGCAATTCTACAGATATTTCAGACCTGGCAGAATGTGGAATTTAGCAGGTTTTAAAGCAAAATTATTTGAGTAACGTATACATCCACTCAACATTTAATCTAATTTAAATATAAATGTAATAGTTTTGCATCTGAACTCTTCATACGTAAAATTTTTCAAATTTTATATATTGAAGTATAGCCTAATGTTTTTAAAGGATAATCACTACAATTGTCTGTAATGAGCTCATGATTTGACATTTTAAATTGTTTGCCATTATGTACAGCTTAGGGTGTACTAGACTACTTTAATTGAATTTAGACTAATTTAGAGCAATTGAAAGAAAATGTTGGTAGAACCGCCAGCACTAGAACTTGACAGGGGAATAAGGGAGGCCGAAGCCTCTCGTAATATGTCGTCTTTCTCATCTAACTGCAAAATACAGGAAATCCGTTTCCTGGCAGTAAATGCAACCACAGACATTCACTCTCTCACACACACACACACACACACGCACACACACACACACGTACGAAAACTTGCAAAGTGGATGATGCTGAGTGAAATCTCACAGATTGAGAATCTGGTAAATAAAAATAAGAGAAACTAACACTTCATCTAAGAAGTGCAATGGCTCAGAGTATTCAAAATGTCGGAGACCGGAAGATATGTGTGTGTATTACCGCAAAAATCACCAAAAGGTCGATGATGAAGTTCACAGTGAAGTGTCAGCGTTTCCAAAAAGACACCAAAGTACACCACAAGGCATAAAATGATACATGTACTAAGGTTTAGGCTAACAAGACGTTCAGGTATTATCAAAATGTCTGAAAAAGACTTGAAAAATGATTCTCTAAAATCTTTTTCATCAATAATGTCAGGAGGCCTATGAGTTCCGTGAGACAAAGTTGTCGGGAAAGGTACAACGGAGTTAGTTTTGCTTTAATGTCGACGATTGAGATTTTATAGAGCTACACAAGAAGGTTTAAAAAAGTTGTAAGGCATCAAAGACCAGCAGCCTCAGCTAACCATCTCATACATCTATACACGTTTCATTTGCGAATTGTGAATAAATCAATTTGTAAAATGTACGAATGTTAAATATAACCGACTTCACTGAACATCACCTGATTTTTCATATGCGGTTTTATTACTTACAGACGTGCTCAAATTCCACAAAAAACGAAGAATGCACAATTTTCTCTGAAATAACTTGAAACTGACAAAAGGAATTGGCATCCACCATTGTTTATTCCATATTTATTAGAAATCAGACTTTGCTTTTGATTTTTTAGTCAACATAATATTGTAAATAATAAAACAAATGAAAATGTCATGGACAAAAATGATGGGACCTCTAACCTAATATTTTGTTGCACAACCTTTAGAGGCGATCACTGCAAGCAAATGTTTTCTGTAGCTCTCAATGAGACTTCTGCACCTGTTAACAGGTAGTTTGGCCCACTCTTCCTGAGCAAACTGCTCCAGCGGTCTCAGGTTTGATGAGTGCCTTCTCCAGACTGCAGTTTCAGCTCTTTCCATAGATGTTCCATAGGATTCAGATCAGGACTCATAGAAGGCCACTTCAGAATAGTCCAATGTTTAGTTCTTTAGCTGTGTGTTTTGGGTCATTATCCTGTTGGACGACCCATGACCTGCGACTGAGACAGAGCTTTCTGACACTGGGCAGTACGTTTTGCTCCAGAATGCCTTGATAGTCTTGAGATTTCATTGTGTCCTGCACAGATTCAAGGCACCCTGTGCCAGATGCAGCAAAGCAGCTCCAAAACATAACCGAGCCTCCTCCATGTTTCACTGTAGGTATGGTGTTCACTTCTATGAAAGCTTGTGTTTTTCGTCTGTGAACATAGAGCTGATGTGACTTGCCAAAAAGCTCCAGTTTTGACTCATCTGTCCAAAGGACATTAACCCAGAAGGATTGTGGCTTGTCAATATGAATTTTAGCAAATTCCAGTCTGGCTTTTTTATGTTTTTCTTCCTCCTGGGTCTTCTTCCATGGAGCCCACTTTTGCTCAAACTGACGTACCTTCACCTTGGAGTTCAGCTTGTATCTCTTTGGCAGTTTTCCTTGGTTCTTTTTCTACCATCCGCACTATCCTTCTGTTCAATCTGGGGTGGATTTTCCTCTTGCGGCCGCGTCCAGGGAGGTTGGCTACAATTCCATGGACCTTAAACTTCTTAATAATATTTGCAACTGTTGTCACAGGAACACCGAGCTGCTTGGAGATGGTCCTGCCGCCTTTACCTTTACCATGCTTGTCTATTATTTTCTTTCTGAGCTCCTCAGACAACTCTCTCCTTTGCTTTCTCTGGTCCATGTTCAGTGTGGTGCACACAATGATACCAAACAGCACAGTGACTACTTTTCTCTGTTTAAATATGCTGAATGACTGATTACAAGATTGGATACATGTGTGATACTAATTAAAGAAACTAATATCACTATAATCCAATTGTGTATTATCTTTTCTAAGGGGTACCAACAAATGTGTCCATACCATTTTAGAATATCTTTGGAGAATAAGCAATAATTCATCTCTTTCAACAACTTCTTTGCTTTATTCTATGACATACCAAAGGCATGCAAATATACATGATACAATAGCTTTTAATTTCATCACTCTTAAGGAGAAATGAAGCATTATTTCATTGAGCTGTAAGGGTACCAACAAATTTGAGCACGTCTGTATGTGACAGTCATTTTTCAGTTTCCTGCTTCAAAAAGTCTAGCCTAATACATCTATTAATGGGATGTTCTTGCTTTGTTCAGTTATGGACTCCATTGCATTGTTGTCTGTGGTAGGCGTGGCTGTCCTCCTGTCAATCATCTTTGTTTCCAGCCTTTGCATCGACTGCTGGCGGAGCAAACAACCAAGTAAGACAAAGGGTCATGACCCAAAAACCTCCCCTATACGTCTGAAATAAAAGACAGTTTTTGTCTCATCTGAGCTGCATGATAAAATGAGTTTGAAGGTTTATTTCCAATTCAAATAAAAAACTCACACTCACACATCCCAATCCCAATGCTTTGCATGTGTATCATGACTGGAATCATTTTCAATTTCTTCTACAGTATCCATCCATCAAAGGACCAGTGACTCCAGCCCAGAATACAACCCAACGTAAGCAATAATATTCTTACATTTTAATTACCAATCAAAGAGCCAGTAAGAGTATAAAAGTGTACGTAAAAAACCCAGTGTTGTCTCTCTCTCTCTCTCTCTCTTTATACAGTGCAGGTTTTGTGGTTCGGCATCCCCAGTCAACATGTAAAGACTTTTCATCTCTTTTAACACACAGTGAAATGTCTGGTTTATGTTCAGCTAAATGTATTTATAGCTACTTGAATCCAGTAAGGTTAAAAATTCTTCTCTCTCATCAGATGCACCCCATCCAGACCATCACAGAATCACCACCATACCTTACCAACTACCCAAGTGAGTTCTGATCTCTTCTCAAACACACACACACACACACACACACACACACACATATATATATATATATATATATATATACAGACTTGATTATGTTTTGTGTTAATAATCACTTTCCCTCAGTTCTCTCAGTTCTCCATCAATGACAGCAGTGAAGGCCCCCTCGTGTCCTCCCTCTGAGAGTGAGTTTCACGAACTTAACTTTAAGACAATATAATAATAAACAAACTCTAATGTAAAAAAACATCACATTATTTATATTAGTATTTATGATCACAGAATATTAGTGGAAATGTAAATGATTTTACATAAAAGAAATCTGTCATTGTTTAATCACACGTATATCATTAAGCCTATCTGCTTTTTTTTCAAAAGCTGGGAGTCAAGCCAGTTACGTTAACCAACATGGTGAGGAGAGAATTTTTGTGAATCACCAACTACCAAATAAATGACACATTTTATGTAGATTATTCTTTTGGTTTGAGTAATTTACACGTGCAGCAGTGATTTGTGTGTGGTAAATAATTGTGATATAATAATTATAATAACTGTTTTTTTTCTGATTTAGACAGTGAAGATGAGCCATACGTTCAGCCCCCAGATGAGCCAGATAATAATTACATGTAAGAGCAAATCTATTCGATCCAAAATCAGTTACTCAAAACAAACACAAAAACATTTAACCAATGGTGGTGTTTGATCTCATTTACCACAGACACCCACCTGAAAACATATGGGACATGAGCATTTTTCATCAGACTCTTACATTAACTTTCAGCAATACCACAGATATTTCGGACCAGGCAGAATGTGGAATTTAGAATTGACCACAGACACCCACCTCAAAACATATGGAACACATTAAACAAGTCTATTCTCTTTTCCTCAGAATTGTGATTGCAGATTCCCCGAACAGAACCAGCAGAGCATCATCTCATAGCTCAGGTCAGACTGGGAACATTTAAAGCCTTCATAATAGTATAAACCTGAATTTTACATGTCTAATAATTATTCTCAGCCTACTAAATACCTTTTCATACATTTACCATGACAATCACAAGCTCCCCAAACACACCAAAGTGACTATTTGTTACAATAAAACGGTTACATTCACACAAACAAGCAGGCTTTTTCAAAGTTCTAACACAAAGGGATCTGGATCACCTTTTGTGTTTCTAAAATGATGTGATAATGACATTGTGTTAACTTTGTAGGAGAAAATTACATTAATGTAGAAAACGAAGACGCGACCAAATCTTCATGTGACACACGTGCCGGGCGCAATGACTCGGACTCAGACTGCCCTGATTATGAAAATTTCAAAGACAACCTCCACATCGGAAACCAAACCCCTGGTAAATTTGAAATCAAATGAAACACTACACATGCTATAATACTATTTACGTTTGTATTAGTCTTCATTGTGAATAAGGCGTTTTAAAAATATGTTAGATATATAAACTATATATAAAGAAGCAAAAAATATATGATAGATTGATCACCAGAGATCAGATTATAAATGTAACAACACTGCTGATAAAAACAAAAGAAACCATCACAGAAATGAATGGTTTCCATTAAAATACCATTGTGAACCATTAGCTTTTTGCATTCAAACCATTACAAAATTGTAGTGTTTTGGGCATTATTCCAAAAGGATTAATCTGACAGATCACGAGAACGGTGCGCTTTTCATGATTCTAACACGAGCGAGTTTATTCGCAGTTTATTAAACAGACACGGTGTGGTGTCATTTGCCTGTCGAAAAAAGCGTTTTACATCTTTAATAACTGTCAACAGCTTTAAACAGCCGTCCAAGTTAAAAAATATATGAAAATGCACTTTATTTACACGCCACCATCACGCGCACTCTGAACTCATCGGGAGAGAGAGAGACTTGCGCTTTTATTCTAAAATATGACAGTCTGAAAGACAAACATACTTAATATGATCTACCTGTTTCTTAAGATGATGTAGAGGTAATTGCTGCTGCTTCCTGAGTGGACGTTTGCCTACTTTGTAGATATTAAGCTTTTGTGCGCAGCCTAAAATTTCACTGTGCAGGACCTACAATGAGTCTCACTGCGCTCACGCGCGCAGCTTCAGACGGAACATTGAAGTCGGACGAACCGAATAATTATTAAAATGATTGAGGATAAGAAAAAACAACGATCCTCTTCGTTCTGTTTCACAACAGCTCTGTCCTATGGCAGCATAAACAGTGATGACCGGGGTAGCTCTGATTATGTCAACACAGACCCTCATGCATCATAATCAAGGTATAACACTTTCACGGTCTATGCTCTTTAAATATCTCACACATTGTATCTCATATTTCCTAAACCATTTTTCTTCTCTTCAATTTGTTTCTTGGTTAGTATACCGTTTACTTTTTACCCGAGGATGACCGGACACCAGAAGCCTAGAAGAACCTGGGGAGTTTTCAAATGCTCTTGTGTTGGAAGTTAGAGTGCACGAAGAGCATACAGAATTATTGTCATCTAAAAAAAACCCCTCTTAAACCCTTACAACAGATCTGCTGACGATACCTGAGAATGTTTTTAATAGTTTTTCTTTTAAGTATTTTTACTGTTTACATTGTACTGCATCCTGGCCTTAACTTTTAATATGACCACACCACTTTAATGACATTTTTTTACTTTTTGAATATGCCATGTATTATATACAGCTTTTGTCAAATGTTAATATCTATTTGTTTGGGACTGGGGGAAATAAAGCATGACCAACTCACTTGCTGTCAAACATGAGCGTGAACTGTAAATGTAGATAAGTTAAACCACTTAACATACCAATGAAACCCTGTATTGAAATAGGGAGATGTTTCAAATACTAGATTGACATTTAATGCAGGATTTACAGTATCAGGGTATATAAAACTAAAATCTTCAGGGTAGACTGGTCAGCACTGAACTTAGTATCTAGTGTGTGTGATTAAGACAAATCATTCAAGACAAAACAAGTAGGGAGAGTTTAAAAATTTATTTATTTTTATACACTTTTTATTTTTTTGTTCTTTTTTTAAACCATTTATTATTTACTATAATAAGGGGGTTGAGGATAAAGGGAGAGGTCACTGTATTTTTTTATTATAAAAAAGTCCTTCGTTCTTTCCATTTGAGTTTTGTCCCTCTCCCCACAATTTCCCTCAGTCCGTTTTAAACACTATGTGTCCCCGCCCACTCAAATTAAAAAGAACACAAAGAAAAAAATAAAATGAGCACATTCAGTCTTGCCAGAGGTATGAATAAAAACAAAATCTTTCCATTCTTAGAACAGGTTTAGAGTATGTACATATGAGCGTGGTCGCACACACAAGTGTCCAGGTGGGGGTGCTCATTTGTCACACTGTGGTGATGGGCTCTGTTCCGGTCAGGCTGTCAGTTTCCAGGGTGGAATTGGTGGGCCTGCACCTGCACTGGTGGGAGAAAAGGAAACAAAAACAAATTAAAATCAAATCTCAGATACTGCTTGTGTCTGAAAAGCCTTACGTATACTTGCCACCTCAGATGTTCTCTGGTGCAAGGACCTTACCCTGAGGTGATGTGATGAAGGTGTAGGATGGAGGGTGTCCCTGTTGGGGTGGATGTGGTCCATGCTGGGGGCCAGAACCCTGCTGAGGTGGAGGACCATGAAGCAGCATCACTGGTGGTGGGCCATGACCACCTGAGTGGTGAGGACCTGAGAGACCACCTGGGACATGACCCTGAGAAAATGTTGATGTCAGCTGAAGAAATAATTATGTGAATTTGTAATTAACTGTGAACATATGAACACTGAGATCTCAGAATTCTAAAAAGAACACAAATTACATTACTGTTTTGCATGCAGAAACAGCTGTTACCTGTGCGAGCGGTCCTATGGATGTGTAAGGATGAGGCAGGGGCTGGTGTCCGGGCAGGCTGTAGCCCTGAAGTGAGTAGGAGGCCTGTGGGGAGCTGTGTCCCGGGGGTAGATTAGGTGGTGTTGGTGCTGACAGTTGCCCGGAGTGATATAGAGACTGAGGCTGAGGACCGGACTGGCCAGACTATAGACACAGTGTCAACACTTTAGTAACAGGTCATTTTATTCATTTCATACACTTACTTAATGAACATCTAGTAAGTTTAAAGATGGTGTAACATGCTATTTCATGCATTCTGACTTCTTTACACTGTTAAACGTGCTGGCTTCTCATGCTTAACATGGTCAACTTGTTAAAAAACGAGTTGGACTTATGATGTAGTATTTCTGTGCTTGATACACTCTCCCAGTCCCAGCACTCCAACTTGTTTCGGAAAGTTTTTTCACAAAAGATGCCGGCCATGAACTGCACACGTTAAGTCAAACTAAGTCATATGTCTGAGTTTTGTTTGGCAATCGGCGCGTACGTGGATAATGTAAACAACACAAAGGGATAAAACGATGATGTATTGTGTGCTCGTTAGGGTTGGGAATCGAAAATCAATTCCAATTTGGAATCGGAATCAAAAGGCTAGGAATCGGATCGGAATCGAAAGGAATAGGAATCGGATACTTGAGATTAAAATTTGAATTCCTCTTATCAATTCCTGTCTGCATATTTTTGTGTTGCATGATCTGCTGATATCTCAATAAAAGCCCTTATGAAAATTATCTATATTTTTTACTATAGTAAGCATAGTTTAGCTATAGAATTTGCATTAAAGCACAGGAATCACAAATTAACCATAGTTGCATTATAGTAACTGCAGTTTAACCATGATGTTGTTCAACTATGATAATATAAATTGTAATAAATCAGAAAAGGTGTGTTTCTATGAGTAAATATACACAAAACGGTGCTCATAAATATATATATATATTTTGCAAACAAGTCAATAAGCAGGCTACATGACCATACAGCAGTGTTGGGTAAGTTACTCTGAAAAAGTAATTAATTACTAGTTACTAATTACACATTCGATAATGTAATTAGATTACTGTACAAGTTACTCTCTTCAAAAAGTATTTAATTACTTATTACTAATTACTTTCTATATCCTATCAACCTTGATTAGTTAAGTGATTCAAGGACAGACTTGAAACGGCACTTTTAATTCATTCAAATAAATAATATAAAACTACATAAAGTATTATTAATATTTTGCAAACAAGTCAATAAGCAGGCTACATGACCATACAGGTTGATATCTAAATGTTTTACTTCAACTGTGGAATCGAAACTGGGAATCGATAAGAATCGAAATCGATAAGCAGAATCAGAATTGGAATCGGAATCGATAAAATTGAAACGATTCCCAACCCTAGTGCTCGTGCTGTAGTTCCGTACCCCCTGCCTGCCTCCAGCAACTCGTCTTTTCCCAGAAATAATCGTACAGCTGTATCTCTCTTTTATAAATTTGATCAAACTAAATATTCTTCGAAGATACGAAGTATGCAATACTACTCTATAGGTACTCAAAATGAATATGAAATTGGCAGAAACTGCGTGTGTTACCCCATCTTTAATGACAAACGTGTGAATGTACCTGTCCTGGACTGGGAGCTGGGTGTTGAGGGGGCGGCTGGCTGCCTGTGGGGGTGCTGGAGGGCTGAGGGTGGTGGATGGAACCAGAGTGATGAGAGAACGACTGTGGAGCTGAAAGAGTACAACACATGGCTGAAAATATTGCAATGAATCAAAATCCATTAATACTTCTGCAACTTTAATTCTAAGCCTTCCATGACCTCCAAGTCTGTTTCTCTTTCAACTCACCATACATCCCCTGCTGAGGACCTGGTGGTCCTTCAGTCTGGCCAGGATACTGGGGCCCAGGGTGACCCAGCGTCTGCGGGTGCCCTCCTGAACCCAACATCCTTGGTCCACCCTGGAGCATAGAATACACCTGGAGAGTTGACAGAAAAGGATATACCAAAGTTGTGGAGAAGCTGATCATTTAAAATATGAAGCACATCCACCTTGAATGGACTGGACATTTCAAACAGTATCATTTGATCAACTGAAAGTGTGCATGCATGTACCTGTCCAGGGTAATGGGTCATGGTTGGGATGACCTGGTTATACTGCACATAAGGTGGAGGGTACGGAGAGGCCACCAGAGGAGGACCGGCTGCTGATGCTGCAGCCTGGATCATAGGGGGTGCTGAAGAGCTGTGGTCTGGACGAGGGTTCCCCACAGGACCTGAGACAGGTAGCGAGAAATGAATGAGTGTGTATGTGTCAGTCTTGAGCGGTTATTATGCCACTTATGTGTAAAATACACATTACCTTTAGCTCTTGGGTATTTTCCTTGACTGACTGTTGTCATGGGATATTGATACATCTGATGTGGCTATAAACAAACAAAAAAGTATTACCATTTAAAATATTTCCCTCAAGTAAACATCAGATGTGTGCAGGGCAAATATGACTGTAGCATAGACACCTGTACGGAATGACCCTGCATCGAGACGTAGCTCAGATATTGCGTGTTGTAGATGGCTCCCTGGCCTGGTGGGGGCTGTAGCACCACTGTGGGGCTAGGCGGGGTCGGCCGTGGTGGAGTGGGAGTGGCCGATGGCTTCACCTGCATGATTGGGTCAGGGATGATTGTTTATACTTTTTCAACAGCTGTGTAGGAGATGCTAGACATTGGGAATGAGTGCTCTCACCATGCCAAGAGAGGCCTTGGTGGGGTTGAACTCTTTGGCGTTGGGGTTCAGTGTAGACTTCTTCACTTGACTGAATAGGAAAGCCATATAAAATGTATTCAAGTTAACAAATAACATTAAGCAAATACAGCAAACGCAGCCCTACAAATGTTCAGGGTTCTTACACCTTTTCCAACTTCAAAATCCAGCACTTTAAAAGCACTTTTAATGTGTGTTTTTATACTTTTCCAGTCACTTACAACTGCGTTAATTACATGCTGACATACATATACTGTATGTTCCTTTGTAGATAATCCATAGTTATACTGTATGCCAATTATATGTAATTATACTATATACTAACTATACTAAATTTATTCCATAAAAGACTTGAGCAAATTGTCATTTAACTCACAAAGCAGACATCCTATACAGTACTGTGGGCACTTATTTGTAATTGATATGATTTGACCACATAAAACAACACAAAAGAAACATGGAAAGAACATGGGTGCGAATTATAGGTTGCCGCCGCATCACATAGAGAATCGATCAAGTTTTTCTTTAAATTTAAAACAATTTTTGCTCATTAAAATGCAATTAATATAATACTGTTCTATGTCATTTGTTTTGAAAATTTGTCACCAAATGTGGGAACAGTAGGTTGTAAGCTTTCAATTGATATATTTAGTTTGTCAATATTACTTTAGGATAAGACTAAGGAACTGTTTTAACAGTATGGAAAATGCCCCACCTGTAAATTTGTGACGGTTCAGAAGAAAAAAAAATGAACTGGTTATCATATTTTTCAATCTTAAAGATATTTGTTTAACATTACGTTATAAAAGTTCCCTTGATTGTATTTTGTTCAAACTTTTGTGTAGTGTTAAAAAACTAAAACAGGAATGTATTTCTCTGTTTCAATACACAGCCACTAGATGGCGCATCTACGCCATTTATACCACACAGCACCCAACCCCCAACCCGTCACAAAAACATTTTGCACTTTACGCGGGTGATCCCAGCGAGCTAAAAAAAAATCTTTATTTATACGAAAAAAATCTAATCCCTGATATCGTTAACATCGTATTAGCACTTTGTTGTTTGATGAAAGAAAGAATTCGCGACACTGCAGAATTCAGTCGGTGAGCACACACACACAACTTGATGTAGTTTTTAAGTAAGATAGGCTAATTTCTGCCCGAGTCCCTGTTCATTTCCGACCATATCTGGCAAAAAAGACCTACAATTACACTTTACATCCCTCTCGAAAATTAATTAGTTCGCGAATTTTTCCATCTACCTTAAACTTAATTGGCCTAATCGAAAATTTCGAAATAATCGAAAAACTTACCTTTCATGTGGCTTGAAAGTAGGCTGCACGATATTTTATTGCGGTACCACTAAATCCTATTGCAATCGAGCTGGCTGCGATATGCAATGTGTCAATTTTTTAATGCGTAGCTTGTCCGTGAAGCACGGCTCTGAGATCAGTAGGAAATGCTGCTCGATCTAAAAGCAGTGCGAGTTTGAGTCGCTTATAATGTGCATTTGAAAAAGCAACACCCGTCAAACATGATCATTATATACTTTATTATCATAAAAATACCCGATGAGGCTTGAGTAACAGTGATAAAAAGATGTCCATAGGCATAGATTCTAGAAGGTGTCATGGTCTTCTTCTGTAGTGCGTATTTGGAGTTTCCGCACGAGAGCGCCCTCTGGCTTTCGGATGCAGCAGCATTTTCCCGTACTTCACTCAAAAGCTGTGCATAAATCACGTGATATTTATCGTCGGTTTATCGTGACAGCCCTAATTGAAAGCGCAGCTGGCCCCATGGTTAAGAGCTGCACGTCCTTTTTGCATACTTTGCAGGTGGCCACTCGAGGATTTGGTCCACGTTTTAGCCATAATTTGTAATTTTCGTCCTCCAGCCAAAGAGCATTGAAACGGCAAACGCCCGGCATATTTTCATCTCCTACTCTGCTCCAACAGAGGGCGCACATCCAAAAGACTGGCAGATAACATTAAAGCCACGCGCCGATTTTTTTCGTATTTTCGTTATGTGCAAAATGTATATTTTATTTCAAAAGAAAAATTCTCCGTAAAATTGCGAATTATTATGAAAGCAACGAAATTAAAGTTTTAGGCAGTTTTAAGCACTTGATCCCAAATCCAATCACTTTTCTAACCTTAAAATGACTATTCAAATTCAATCATTTTACAGGATTTAAAGCACCCGTACCAACCCTGAATGTTGTACTCACTCAGCCATGCCCTCTGATCTCTCAGATGTTTCCATTTTGCCTTCCTCACTACCTGGGGTCCTCGCAGGCTGGGGAGTCTCAGCCGATTGCCCATCTGCAGTTGAATTTTGCAAGGCAGGGCCAGGCTGAGCAGAAATGGGCGTGGCTGGTGGAGGAGTGGCGGTTGCCATATCCTCTGCATTTGTCTCTCTACTTCTCTCCTCTGGCAGAAGCTCTAGGGTTGTGGGTGGGGCCGTTTTTGATTCCGTAGGTGGGATGGTGTCTGTTTGCGTATTGTGGGAGGGGTTCTGTTGAGCAGAGGCTGCAGGCACAGTTGAAGTGTTGGGGCTGGAGCTAGATGGAAGCTGAAACCAGAGGGAGACGCTCAATTTTAAAGTGACCCAGGAGAAGGCTTTGAGCAGAGGACGCTCTCATACTCACCCTAAAATCTTTACCGAACCTGCGAAGCTCCTCCATGTGTTGCGATCTCTGCTGGCCTGAATAGAAATAGTCAAAAATGATTAGTCACATGACACGTATGCAAGTAGCCGACGTTTAAACACTTTAAAATGCGGGTCAGAATTACCCTTGCTGGGTTTTCCTTCCTGGGGACTAGCTGGACTCTCCGTTCGTTCTTTAGACAGAATTTCATTCACTAAAAAGTCAAAGGAAAAGTAAGATAGTTGGGCACATGTACAAATCACACGCAGCGGGTAACCACTTAGGTTTATATCTCACCATCTACAGGGAACAGAGGGGTGGGGCCAGTGGGTTTGGGGGTCACCATGCTAGCTGAGGTACCCAGATAGGGGGAAGTGGCTGAAGGGGGGTCCTGGGAAGGAGCATCTGGTTTAGGGGACCGAGACACTGGAGAAAGACAGAAAGGAAGGCATGTTAATTGTGAAAAAGGAAGTTCCTGTAATAAACAGCATTTTCGTTTAATTTTAACAATAACAGCAACATTGAATTAAAGACTGTGGCACCAAATGTACGGAATGCAACATTTTGAACAAGATCCCTAAAGATACATCTTGTGTGCACTCATGCATGTGTATTATCACCTGTAGGAGACGAGTGGGAGTTTGAGTTACGCAGGTTTCTGTTGTTCTGTCCAGGCCTTTGAGACTTGGGTGACATTCTGGATGACACTATAAGAGACGAATGGAACATACATGAGTAACACACACAGGCACACGAAACATAAGTATAGGCGCAGATAGACAAACAGTTTACCTCCATTGACAGGCCGGCCAGCATCAGAAAGAGATTGCGGGTGCGAGAGCGAATGTGGGAGTGTGTGGGGAGAGGGAGGGCTAGAGTGACCCGGCTCATTAGGGCGGGGCTGTGTAGGTGGGCTACAGGTAGAGTACCCTCCTCTGACAGACAGAGGGCTACTCCTATCACTGGGATGAATGGGCTGACTGCTCCCAGATGGGAGGGGCCTGGGGGAGGAGCTTGAAGGTCCAGGTCTATTTGTTCGATTGGGAAGGGTGGAAACGGCTCCTCCTCTTTCACCTCTTCCACCCATCTCTCTCTCACGTGCCCGCTGAGGTAGAGGAATGTATTTACCCTCCCTAGAACAAACAGAGACAGCAATAGTTATTAAAACACTGATACAAGTGTGACTGGTCAAGAGAAATGAGATCAAGAGAGTCAACATGTGTCAAACCTGTTTCCAGTACTGGAGAATCCAGGGCTATCTCTTCCTCTCTCCCTTTCTCCATCTCTGTCCCGCGCCACAGCGCTGTATTTGTCTTCTTCAGTTTTTCCATCGTCGTTCTCTAACGACACCCGGTGGCGATACTGTGAACTTGACTCAATCTCATTGGCCAATCGGGCGGCTCGAGCCTCTCGCTGCCTGAAGCCCTCTGAGCTGCCCCGCTCTAGAGGCACCCTAAGAGAGGAGAAATCATAATTGAATTTTTCCCAACATAACAAGCACTGCTTATGCGAAGCAACATAAGAAACAACTTACGTGTACATGGAGAGACTGGAATCATAGGTGGACTTCACCCCATATGTCTCCTCATTAAAGCGAAACATCTCACTGGCATCCCAGCCATTAGACTGACATAAAAGAAGTGACATGAAATATGTTATGCTACCTGTAACTGAACTTCAGGACTGTACTAAATAAAGACTATGTACTTTTTTATACTAAGACGCATGTGGGTAGAACTTACCGCGTCTGCTTCTAGATCATAGTTTTCTCCATTACTGTCACCTCCATCCCACCTTTGAAGGACCTTCTCTCTGTGGTCGCCGTTTATTTTTGTTGAGCTGATCGCAGAGTCTGTAAAATTATCTAAAAAGTACACAAAGCATTGAAAATGGACCACCTATGACACCAGACACAAACTGTAGACTAACCACTCTCCAGTCACACACCTCGGGTAGCATAGTTGAGGTCCACATCCCTACAGGTCATAGTGATGATGTCACTCGGGCCAAAGATCATCGTATCGGTGATCTCCTCTCGCCTGGGGTGAGCAGGTGTACCGCCGCCACCGCCATCCCCCTCCTCATTTTTCACCTTGTGCACTGCGTCCACTGCCAGTTCACACTAAACACAGAGTGAGGTTTCATTGATTTTATATCGTAGGTAAACTTTATAGATTTATGGGTGTCAAATAATTGCCAAAATATGCTACGTCTTTAGTGTAAGATTTAGAAATCAAATTTAGTGCAGTTTATCTGGATTGTATAGAATAAGGCACTATGTATTTTATTACTCAATAGGAAAGATAACACATGTATACGATAAATTAATAATTATAAAGGCATATCTACTTATTTTAGTTTATGAGCTATATGGTACTCTTAATACTTGACATTGCAGTACTGTAAGTTATTGTCGGCTCTCGTTTTGGACAAATGTTCTGCGTTTTTAGGTTGCTTTGGGTACAAATGTAAATGTAATGTAAATGACAAACTCACACGGGAGCTTAAAGTCTTGAATATTCCCTCATACACACTACCATTCTTCACCATGACATCACATCTGGATCCCTGAATGAAGAAGAGCAAGTGATCAGAGTAAGAACTCAAATTATATTACTACTAGTAAAAAAAGACAACAGTTCTTTTTTATTTAAAACTGGCTACTAATTAGAACTAAACAATTGCAATTACAGAACAAATTACTTCATGCCAAAACTCACCACCACAGCGGTGAGAAAATGTAGCATTCGGGAATTGTTATACACACCATCAAACACCTACACAAAATAAAAGTCCTGTTAGATGCACTCAAAACATGATTTCTTTAAAAAAAAAAAAGTATTCCAGCGCTTGTCTCACTATATTATTGCATGAGCCTGCTGGGCCAAATATGCAGTGTTATTCAGATGATTTTCAGTCTAAAGATGTCTATAAGAACAAATAATTGAAATACGTACAGGCGGTGAGGGTGAAGATGTCTTCACAGAATTTCTGTTCCTAAAGACACAACAACAGTTATTAAAGTTTAACATAATTTTTTTTAACTTTTCTACAATCATAAGAACTCACGAAAAGCCAACAAAATCGAACGGTCAAGCTTTTGTACACTAATATGGTTTCTTAAATTAGTTTTCCAAGCAGGCAGCTCCCGGGAAATGGCTCCGGTGTTGCCAATATTGCTCTTCCGAAAACAACTGCAACACGCGTTTGGTGTAACAAAAGGACAACCATACAGAAGTAAAAAAATTACAATATTTGGATTGAAGCCGATTACATAATCTAACAAAAGATCATCAAGTAAGACAAATGTGTAAATGTCAACAGAGCGCGTGTTTTAATTACGTCAGAACGCAAAGCGGGTTAGCGGCGCTGGCTAACACTACAACCTAATGCCGTATCGGAGACAAACAGCTTGACATTAATGTGCGCAAACGCACGCGATCGGTCCCCCAACACAAGCAAAAACCCCGATTAAAACAAACACGAGGTTTGTACTTTTTTGTCATATGCATCCCGGCTCTCCTTTGAAGTCGTCTTTCAGAAATGGCTCAAATTGAAAGTCAAACACAGCACACAATCCTGAATCATATGGGCTCGAAAACAACAACAAAACACTGCTGAGCATTCTCCATGCCCCGCCTCCGAATGTAGTTATAGGCCCATAAAGATAGCAATTATATAAAAGCGAAATTCTATTGGTTTACATTATTCTTTCTGGGCGGCTGTGTAATGGTGGCGACAGTCTCGTCCATCATTGGCCCAGAAGCGTGTCGATCAAAAATGGTTTGCAACGATTGGCCGGTGATACTGCTAATTTAACAAAGATCAATGCAATTGGCTTTCGTTAAGATAATGAAGTATGCGTTCTGAACACGCCCACTTTGACCGGTAGGCCCCACATTAACATGCCAAGCCCCGGACTTTCTGAGAATAGTACCCGACGTGCGATTACCTTCCAGGGATGGGTCTGTTAGAGTTACTCCCCGGAACTGATGGGGCCATGGAGCCTGACGTCCCATTAGATGTTTTGCGGCCGCCGGGTCCAGGCTGCTGTCACAAAGCAAAACATGTTGATACAAATTATATAACTTACCAAACGTCCAGGTATATTAAAGAATCTATCTAATGCAACGATGGTTAGCCGGCTTACTAGCACGTTAAGTATTAAAGTTGCTAGCTTAAGGGGTGTGACAAACTTTGGATCTGAAAATCATATATGATCCAAAATACACAATTAAAATGTGTGTAATTTATTTATAAAGCATATCTAGCGATATTCAAAAGTGCTACTCACATTCTGTCGGCGAAAGGACATAACTAGCCGCTGAGTTGCCCGCTAAATTTCCCCTTGTTGCCTATGACAAGCTAGTAACTGGACTAGCCTGTCTACAGTCCTATTTTATATTATATCGCCGGGTTCTCAAATCCGCTCGATCCTGTTTTTTGTTACAGCCCAGTCCAGTCTAGTCTGTTATTGTTTCATGAATAGAACATGAAGAGGAAAATAAGCCTTATTTTTCTATTAAATATGACACCGGCACCACGTCTCGCGAATTAGCCAGCGATCAACGCAGTGGGTTTTTTCAACATTCCTCGATTGTCATTGGACCAGGTCGTGAAACGTAGCGTGAATACGCAATGGCGTACAAGATCCACATCACGTCGACAGCCACACGCTCACATGCTTCGAAGCGCCTTGTTAATTTAATTAGCTACAGTTTAATAAAGTCAAATGTCACTAAACATTATTAGCCAAACACAATTCCTTACGCGACAGCCTTATGCATTTGCAGGTATCTAAATGTTTGTTTTCAATATTTCAATGTCAATATCTTTTATTAATGTTTGATATTTTTGTTTTCCCAAGAATAATGTTCTTGTAAAGGATGTCTGTTTTTTTGGTTGAAAGCAAAGAGTAAAGTAGCTAATCAAATAACCAAAAATCGTGACTGACACTGACCACGCAACTGTATAGATTTGCGGTCTCTAAATGGTCGTTTTCATTTTTCAAAGTCTCTTATTAATATGTTTGTTTTTTTCTTTTCCCAAGCATATTGTTCTTGTAAAGGATGTCTTTGATTTTATATTGGAAGCAAAGAGCGAAGTATCTAGTCTAATAACCAAAAATGTAACTGGCCACGTTATCTCAAAGGTTTCCACTGAATCGCACATATATTTTTTTAAATGTACTTAAATCATCATGGGATTATGAGCACACAATGGATTTCTGGAAGTAAAGTTCTGTTTATGACCATACATGTCATCCATCCATCCATCCATCCATCCCAATTACACAAACACAACACAAACATTGTTTCAGTATAATTATATTATATCATATTATTATTATCATCATCATTAAATTCAATGTAGTACCTGAAACTAATTACACAGAGTGGGCAACAGTGTCCACCTTAACACACGGCCCCAGCACAGACAGAGAGATAAAGAAGAGAAGAGAGAAGGCACAATAATAGGTTTAAATAAAGAATAAAATGGAGCGAGAAGCGCACAAAGCAAACAAAGAGAACAAATCGTACTGAATGATCCGTGGGATTAAGAAAAGAACATCTGAAGAAGTTGAGACAGAAAAAGAGAAATGAATTAAAAAGGAGATTACAGATGGAGGCACTCAAATGAATGGCAGGTGCAGCAAAAGACTGAGGCAAAAAAAAAATGAAGAATGACTGGCACAAAACAAGAGGAAATGGCAAGTAACAACACGAAAAGGCACAGGAAGAAAGGGACTATTTTTTTCCTTTTTTAAAACGTTTTCCTGAAATCTGTGGAAAGCGAAGCAAAGTTGAAAGAGACCGCAGTGGGGGACAGGGTTAGATTAGAAATATAAAAAGGCACACACACAAAAAAAGAGAAAACAGATCTCGGAGAACAAATATTATGTGTCAATATAATAAACAACAAAAATAAAGGCATTTTGAAAATAAAATAATACTATTATTTGGACAATTATTAAATTTAAAATTATTATTAGCAGTTATTATTGTACTTGACAACAAAGTCCTCTTTTAAACAAAGAGCATTCTCTCTCCCTCCTCTGGACTCCACCTCAATGCAAATAAATGCACCTGTAGCACAGCAAGGCTGTGAAACTACAAGTAATGGGAAAATTAATGAAAGAGAGAGGGAGAGCAGAGGATTCGTCCTGGCTCTGTATGTTGTGCTCTCATTCATGGAGAGGAGCTGGGTAACAGATCAGGACTCTGAGGTAATAATGGAATCTATAGAGATGTTTAATATTTTCATTAACCTTAAGAAGTAATACTAGATTTAAAAAAATTGGGCTTTTGGCAAAGGCAATGCCTGCTATTCAACTGAAATTAACAGTAAGTATTTAGTTATTACTTTGTGACATTCTTAGTTTGTCAGTGGCAGAACACAAACAATGCTCCAGTATAATAAGAGTGCTGGTGGGTAACAATCTCTGAAGTAAAACTATCCACTCACCTGAGGAAAAAATAATAAAAACCATTCCTGTTGAATAAGTGTGATGGGCCGGGCAACACTAGACTAATGAATAAGAGAGTCCGACACAATGTAACAATCTGAATTTGCGATAAGGGACACACTTGTTCCTCCATTCGTGAAACAAGTATTTAAAAACACAACACCAGTGTGGTACCACCATAGGAACTGCAGTCTGAAGAACACTGGCGAAGCTCTCGTACCTTCCTATGCAGCAGCACCAGAGAAGGAACTGTCTTTAGTATTGACAAACACCGGAGAACAGATTAGTAAAAGCTGATTTTCACAATCCACCCTCAATTTACTTTAGTGTTTTACTCAAAGTTATTTAGTGTTTCAATGATGTACCGTCAATATCGTATATGCTTATATTTATGAATGTCTCACTCACATTCTCTCCATCTCTCTCTCTCTCTGTTCAATAGTGTTAATGACTCTGGAACACACTCTGTCAGCTCTTCGGGTAAAGGAAAAATACTGATTGTGAAAGGCTCTCCTCTTCATCTTCGTATCCAACCTTGTTCTGCTTAAAAGAAGGAGTACTGGTTGTCGATGGCTCTTGCCCTCCCTCCTTCCCTCTCCTCGCCCTCCACTCCTTCCAGTTGGAGGAGAGGTGGATCCCTATCGCGTTCTTCGCACTCCTCCGCCCCACTGCTGGCTCCACCTCCTCCCGTGGCCTCCGTTTCGCTCCCTCGGTCTTGCGGTGGGGTTGGGGGCGGAGGGCGTCCAGGAGGCAGAGGCGGTGGCTGGGGAGGACTACGGGGTCTGCTGGTCAAGTCTGAGAGGAAAACGGAGACAGAGAGGCAACAAGGAAAAGGAAGAGAGTCCAGTAGAGGAGGAAGAGAGAGGAATGAGGTGGAGAAAGCACACAGAATTAACTGTAAAATGTAAGTAGCAGTGTTCATTGTAAAATACAAACAGAAGAGACCACAGAAATAAAGCTGTGACACATGCTTGTAATGGAATCGGTCAACACATTGCGCAAAGACTGTTTACACCCTGCCTCCACTAAACAGGCGTAAAGTGTCATGGATTGAGAAATGTCTGCTCAGTCATCACACAGGGACTCACTGAAAATGAGACGCCCCTCACGTTTATATGGAGACAGAGCTAACTGTCCATAAAATGTGTGACATTTAAAAGACGTCTGTTTTATGACTGAGGCAGGCTATTGTGAGCGAATGTTCAATGAATGTATTACCCCGTGACACACATTTCAGGATGGATGTGTGCAACTGAAACCCAGCTGTGAATGAGGAAGTTAAGCAGACAGATGTGCACTGACGTGAACGGATGACCTGTCTCACCTACACAGGATTCTGTCTTCTTTTTCTGTCTTATTCCTTACATCCTGTTTCTCTTTTCAACTAAGTCAACATGAAATCTAAATCAATCCTATTTACTTGTATAAACATTCCTGGTCTTAGTATACAGGTGATGGTCATATAATTAGAATATCATCAAAAAGTTGATTTATTTCACTAATTCCATTCATAAAAAGGTGAAACTGACAACTAATGAAAACCCCAAATTCAGTATCTCAGAAAATTAGAATATTGTGAAAAGGTTCAATATTGAAGACACCTGGTGCCACACTCTAATCAGCTAATAAACTCAAAACACCTGCAAAGGCCTTTAAATGGTCTCTCAGTCTAGTTCTGTAGGCTACACAATCATGGGGAAGACTGCTGACTTGACAGTTGTCCAAAAGACGACCATTGACACCTTGCACAAGGAGGGCAAGACACAAAAGGTCATTGCAAAAGAGGCTGGCTGTTCACAGAGCTCTGTGTCCAAGCACATTAATAGAGAGGCGAAGGGAAGGAAAAGATGTGGTAGAAAAAAGTGTACAAGCAATAGGGATAACCGCACCCTGGAGAGGATTGTGAAACAAAACCCATTCAAAAATGTGGGGGAGATTCACAAAGAGTGGACTGCAGCTGGAGTCGGTGCTTCAAGAACCACTACGCACAGACGTATGCAAGACATGGGTTTCAGCTGTCGCAGTCCTTGTGTCAAGCCACTCTTCAACAACAGACAGCGTCAGAAGCGTCTCGCCTGGGCTAAAGACAAAAAGGACTGGACTGCTGCTGAGTGGTCCAAAGTTATGTTCTCTGATGAAAGTAAATGTTGCATTTCCTTTGGAAATCAGGGTCCCAGAGTCTGGAGGAAGAGAGCACAGGCACAGAATCCACGTTGCTTGAGGTCCAGTGTAAAGTTTCCACAGTCAGTGACGGTTTGGGGTGCCGTGTCATCTGCTGGTGTTGGTCCACTGTGTTTTCTGAGGTCCAAGGTCAACGCAGCCGTATACCAGGAAGTTTTAGAGCACTTCATGCCTCCTGCCGCTGACCAACTTTATGGAGATGCAGATTTCATTTTCCAACAGGACTTGGCACCTGCACACAGTGCCAAGGCTACCAGTACCTGGTTTAAGGACCATGGTATCCCTGTTCTTAATTGGCCAGCAAACTCGCCTGACCTTAACTTGTGAAGAGGAAGATGCGATATGCCAGACCCAACGATGCAGAAGAGCTGAAGGCCACTGTCAGAGCAACCTGGGCTCTCATAACGCCTGAGCAGTGCCACAGACTGATCGACTCCATGCCACGCCGCATTGCTGCAGTAATTCTGGCAAAAGGAGCCCCGACTAAGTATTGAGTGCTGTACATGCTCATACTTTTCATGTTCATACTTTTCAGTTGGCCAAGATTTCTAAAAATCCTTTCTTTGTATTGGTCTTAAGTAATATTCTAATTTTCTGAGATACTGAATTTGGGATTTTCATTAGTTGTCAGTTATAATCATCAAATTAAAAGAAATAAACATTTGAAATATATCAGTCTGTGTGTAATGAATGAATATAATATACAAGTTTCACTTTTTGAATGGAATTAGTGAAATAAATCAACTTTTTGATGATATTCTAATTATATGACCAGCACCTGTATACTGTATATATCAGTGCAGGTTATTTTTACTTGGCTTTGTTTCGGTATTTAAAGGGATATTTCACCTAAAAACAAAATTTCTGTCATCATTTACTCATCCACTGTAAATCAATATCTTTCTTTCTTCTGCAAAACACAAAAGAAGATAATGTTAAAATGGTTGGTAACCAAATTGGACCAACGTTTTTTTGTTTAGCAACATTCTTCAAAATAACTCTGTGTTCTGCAGAAGAAAGAAAGTCATTCAGGTTTGAAATGACAAGAGGGTGAGTAAATAATGACAGAATTTTCATTTTTGTGTGAACTACTCCTTTAACATGCACTTTCCACAGTCCAATCAATTCCCAATACACACTTTTCTTGTCATTGACTATCCTGTAGTTTTGAAAACAAAATGGGTTGCGAACATCGTTTAATATTATATATTTTAAATGAGCCACAAATTATTACCAAAAGGTTTTTTGCTTTTGTACCGTGCGCTTCTATATGTATGACCTTTGTCATGATTGGCTTTCTTCTGCAAACCAGCATTATTTTTATCACCACTACTTTCTGTCTCTCTCAGACCCTGTCTGTCTCTCTCAGTTGAATCTGGTCTCACTTACACACAGTCAGAGATGGGGGTTGATGGAGAGTCAGGGTGGCGCGTGGTGATGACATCACAGACTGTGGGGCGGCTGCCTGCCCTTTCCCGGCCTGCGAAGATGACCCAACGACAAACAACAACAGAAAAAGCCAATCAGAGCTTTGATATGCAGTATGGGGAAGGCCAGAGGCTGAAGCAGGACGGGAGGAAGGAAGGGGAGCAGAGGTATGAATTAGTGTGTGATGAAACAGAAATAAAGCAATGGTGATGAGAGGAAGAAAGAAATAGGATGTCAGGAAAAAGAATGGGAAATTAAACATGAGGTAGTGGGAGAGATAAATGTTAAGAATTAAGATGTTTTAACAATGTGAAAAAGAAAATGAGTCCGAAGAGATCCAGGGGTGTGAGGAAAGAGCCGTTTTGAAGATTTAGGGAGGGATTTGTAGGGGCCATACATCAGGAAGCACTCATGCACACATACAAATCAAAATTCACAGAAAAAATTGATATTGATAAAACTACAAAGCCATGCACAGGCAGGCAACAGCAGACTCTGGCAGCAGTGAGGGATGTGTGCGTGAATAGTCAGTGCAGACGCTTGCACAGTGTGACCTTTCAAAAGCATGCCATGACTAGTGACAGGAAGTGACCTCATACACAGGGTGAAGCCCACATTTAGTCATATCTCTGTGACAGGTGCGGACAACTCATGCGGTGGCCATGTTGATTTTGATAGGCACACATACACAAATACACATAATTCACTCCAGATTCATCCCACTTACATGACACACATACAAACAAGCTTTGTGTCAAAGTTCCAGGATTCAAATCAAGATGAGTAGTTTGACAAAACTAAAAGTTATCTTTTCTTCCAACCTTTTGTCCTTCTTGAAGGGCCACTAGGATCTCCCCAAAACAGCCGTTTAGATGCAAATCAACTTTAACATTTATGTCTCTGTTTATTTTAATCTAGCAAGTGTTGCGAAAACATGTGTGAAAGTATATTCTCCATTTTTTGAGAAAAGACCATTAGAAATAAAGAATCTTTATAATTCAGTCAATCAGTTGTTTTCAGGGAGATGTAAGTGGCACCTGCAGTCACCACTCACATGAGAACATTTTCAAATAACTGCCATCAAAAATAAGTGTTCCTCTACAGTTTTTCTCCGCTGTGAACTCTCACCCTCAGAGGTGAGCCCTTCGTTTCATACCTGGTTGCCGGACATTTGTAGCACCCACAAAGCTGATGAGGGTGACGTCAGAGGCCCCCCCAGATTCTAGGGGAATGGGGTGCACACGGAAATGCTCCAGCATGTCGAAAATGGACTGGAACCAAAGATGCTGCACACGACACTGTCCGTCCTCATTCAGGGAGAGACGTAAGTGCTGAGAAAACAATGTCAGAATAAAAGCAAAACAGAGTCGTGAGTAAATACAGCATGCATTAAATTGCTCTCCACTTCTGACTGTGTTCAGTCTCCTCATTTACACAAAGCAACCCCCTCCACATGCACACATACATCATACCAAAATGTTTATAGGTCAATACGCTCTTTTCACATGACGTCACGCATCTTCCGTTCTGCCGCGAAGCAGTGTATCATTACTTCCGCTAGCACTCCAGTTCATAAGGTGGCGATAATGGACCTATAAGCTGATTTGCCAACCGCCAGTAAAACTCAAGAAGTTACTTCCGCTAGCGCCTCAGAATGGAGTTTACCAAGTGGCTTGCACATCTGCCACAAATACGTCTAGGTGATGTACAACGTCTTGCAGACAAATTTTTGCTAACGACAAGATCAAAACTAGAGAAAGGATACAAATTCTTCGTTGAACAGTACCTGTTTGATTATGAAGGTAAGTGTTTTGTTTTCTTTTTGTGTTAGCGAAGGTGCTAGGATAAGTACTTGAATACGTGTTCTGTCAGTTTTTTTTCTCACTGTTGTTAAATTCCAGCACGACGGCAAAACGGAAGTTCTTCTTCGTCTTCTTCTTCTTCTTGTTTGTTGCAAGACGGATGTTATGATACACGGCTTTGCGAAAAGGCGGAAGTTAAGTGACGTCATTGTGAAAAGGGCATATTGACGTGACGCTCATTTTTTGTGTGTCTGTGGTTTAATACGCCCTTTTCACATGACGTCACGCATCTTTTGTTCTGCCGCGAAGCAGTGTATCGTTACTTCCGCTAGCACTCCAGTTCATAAGGTGGCGATAATGGACCTATAAGCTGGTTTGCCAACCGCCAGTAAAACCGGCATACAAAACTCACGAAGAAGAAGTTACTTCCGCTGGCGCCTCAGGATGGAGTTTACCATGTCCCTTGCACATCTGCCACAAATACGGCTAGATGATGTACAACGTCTTGCAGACAAATTTTCGCTATTGACAAGATCAAAGCTAGAGAAAGGAAACAAATTCTTCTTTGAACAGTACCTGTTTGATTACGAAGGTAAGTGTTTTGTTTTCTTTTTGTGTTAGCGAAGGTGCTAGGATAAGTACTTGAATACGTGTTCTGTCAGTTTTTTTTCCACTGTTGTTAAATTCCAGCGCGACGGCAAAACGTAAGTAGTTCTTCTTCTTGTTTGTTGCAAGACGGATGTTATGATACACTGCTTTGCGAAAAGGCTGAAGTTAAGTGACGTCATTGTGAAAAGGGCCTATTACATTTAAAAGGGTTAAAATGTCCAAATAAATTTGCTAATTACTTGCATACATTCTCTTTTCTGAGGACCAAGACTGATATTCTGGTTTTAATTCATGATGCTAACTGCTGCATGAACTGCTGTTAGAAACTCTTTTTAAAAAGTGAGATAATTTGACATGTATATATGTAATATTCCCATCAAGGCCATAGGTGTTTACATAGGTGTCCATTAATGGCTGTCAAATTTGATTTTAAATTGAAATCTCAAATAGTGTAAGCGATTACACCATTGGACTTCTATAACAAACCTTTATGTTCGGGGCCAATTTAGTCAAATATCACTAATTTATGACGCTAATTAAAGATGTAAAATAAACTAAAATACTATTTGGAACTATTTTCAAGGGCTCCAGACTGCGACTAACAGTTTTCGAGACACTACTATCTCGAAGTACTATCTACTTTAATGGGGGAAGGCAGATATTTTTTAAATCGCTGGCAAAAATCACAATTAAACAGCATATGTCCTATCAATAATTAAACCTGACATGAACTGTACCATAACTTGGGTTTGCTAAACTTAAATTGCGCTAAAAATCCCCCTTTTCGAGATCGCTTCATCTACTGTGCATGTGCACAACCTGGCAAGTGCCTCACGAGAGCCCCGCCCCAGAGAATCGTCAGTCAATACTGATTGACGATTGGCTCGTATCACTGGAGGGTGGACTTCCTTCGCTAGAGCGGCAATATTGAGCGTTGCATTCCTCCCCATTAATTGTAATGGCAGTTCTGCATCTTGTTAATATTAATATCTTTGCCGTGACCTACCCGCAATTAATCAGAATGTTATTTTTTGTTACTTGAACCACCTGCCCACGGATATAACTGCGGCATCACTAGACAACACAAGTCACTCTTTAGCTAGCAGATAAATTCTAGCTATTTGTGCTAATCTTTTGTCCTATGACTTTCAGTGAATGATATCTGATAGTAGATTTTACTAGATAATTTACCTTAAAGCACTTTAAGCACAAAAGCAGTTTCTTTACTTTCTTTGCTTAAATCAAAGTACCGCGAGAGTGATTGGAAAAGGTTGCTTTTGAAACACTCTCGCGACACGTTAATGTCATACGCCGATCGGTCTGCATGCGAAGCCTCGGAACAAGTCAAACACACTTAATAACAGACAGGTCTGACTCGAAATCAAAACTTCTAATTGAGCTAGTGGGTGGGTTACCCGCGCTTTGACGCTCATCCAGATGCGCTACGATTGTCCGTTCATTTCTGCTAGCATTTACAGGAACAACATTTTTTTAGAGTGTATAGCGTTAAAAGCAAACTGCATAGTATGTTTTATAGACAAATGACAGGTGTACATCTACATCTCTCAGACAAAAAGATGATTAAACTGATTTCCCTGGAAACAGTCAGGTATGCATGTAGAATCACTTTAAATCTAGCAATGAATGTCTATCCGTTTTTCTATCCGTTACAGCACATTAATAACTTCTACATTTTTAAAGGTATTAAAGGCACAGTATACTTAAATATGCCTTAAAATATTATCTTCTTAAATATTTTGTCATCATTTACTCACCCTCAAGATTGATCCAAACCTGTATAAATTTCTAGAGATTCTAAAGATTTCTAAAGATATTTGGAAGAATGTCAGATCTCATTCCTCATTGACTCCCATTGTATTTATTTTCCCTACTATGGCAGTAAAGGGAAATGAGATGTGAAGTATCCTTTAATGGAATGAAAGATCACCAAAGTCTAGAACAGGGTTCTTTACTGTTAAAATAAAATTAATTTTAATAATTTTTTTATATTTGTGTTCTGCTTGCATTTGCTGTGCCACAAGCGGTTTAGCTCAAATTATTATTGATAGCTCAAAAGTATCAAAATTTTCCCCACCGACTGGTGAAGTTATTGTAGGCAAGAATAAAATGAATAAAAAGTAATAAAAGTATTTTAAAATACAAAATACAGTCTCTCAAAATATTTAATTACAAATTACATTTGACTTTTTGTGTTAAGGAAAATACAAATGACAAAATACTCAAAAGTAATTAAATACGTATTTCAAATACATTTAATTAAAATACTGCCCATCTTTGGCTACAGCATACCTGTCAACACTCCCGTTTTTCACGGGAGTCTCCCGTTTTTCACACCCATCTGTGCATTGTTTAGCTGAGTGCATAGTTTAAGTGCATAGTGTATAGTATGTCATTTGGGACACAGCTATAGATACTCAACCCCATGTGACGCGGTCTACAGACGCACACTCGCAAGTACTCCAAGTGCGCAGTCCTCAAAATCAGTTCATACACAGTAAAACACCTTTTATACAGACACGCAGTTTACAGAGTTCTCGTTAGCCGGCTGTAAAAGCGCTGTTATTCAGAGAAACCTCACAGCTCGAGCTTGTCTAACGCAGCTTTTCTTACTATTTCACTGTATATGATTAAATAATTTTACAATTAAATATACATCTAAGCGTAATTATGATGAAACATACATTTTGTCATTTTGTTTTGAAGCATCTAATGTAGTGTATTAATATGGTTTTTAGCCATTTTTACATGATTTGACCAAGATTATTAAGAAATTAAAGTTGTTTTCAGCATATGTCCCAATAAATGTTGCAAAAACACATTAAATTTTATATTTACAGATAACTAATATATTTAAAAATAAATTATTCACTTTTATGAATACGTTTACATTCCATCTAGGTGGATAAAATGTTTAATATTTCTCATTCTTTGCCAGTTACACAATTTGACATTTTCAGGAACCTTCAGTCTTAACTTTTATAAGAAATGGTGCAAATGTTATTTGTAATTACAAAAAAATCTATATAAATGCACTAATTACATTAAAAAATATCTGATACATACTTTTGAAACCAGTTTTTAAACGATTTTTAATTTTCTCACCTTACCAACCCTGTTTTGTCACTGACCCTTATATACCAATATCAGTGAAAGTTTGGATAGCAATTGCGACAATACATCTTTATATAAAAAGTATAAAAACTTATCGGACAGATTGCACTTTTTTACCTTTGCCTTGCCCTGGAAGTTGAAGGTGAGAACGTATTCTCCACGGCGTGTCTCACTTTGCCGGACGAGGAACACCCCATGGCTGGCCATGCCACCCGACAGCACCAGCTGGGCCGCCTTAAGACGGGAGAGTGTGCCATGGAACCACTGACACTCGCTCAGAGGATGTTCTACAGTCTCCGACACAGAACCTTCTGAGAACAGGAATGACCCTGTGGGGCACAGAAGCAATGTGAGTGAATGTGATTTGGTTTCTGTAGCTCAAATGGTAAAGCATTAAATAGGTTTCAAGTCAACACACAAACTGAAGTTTTTTGGATACACTGCAAATCATTTTGGACTAAAGCATCTGAAATGCAGAAAATGTACATTTTAAATAAATATATTTTCTTATAAATTCTTTCATTATTTATCCACCCTCATGTAATTTCATGTAACTATGACTTTATCTATATGCACTTAAATTCGAAGTGTCCATTAAAACTCATTCATTGTTAATGGTTTAATGCAGCATAATACCTGTTGCATCAGGAGTTTCAGCAAAAGGCGTGCCGAGACCTGCTCCGCCCCCACCAAGTAATCGATTGTCCGATTCATCAAGTGGGGCACGTGGTGGTAACTCAGGAGGTAGAGGCTCCAGTTGGGGAGAACCCCCGACTCCACCATAGCACACTGGATTAAAAACACAAACACCTGATCAATTCTCTCGTGTATATATATTCAATACACACATTTGTTTTGTGAACGATCATTTCAGCTTCCTCATTGCTATTTTTAAACCACTTTTAACTAGACTCATTCAAAGATGGGAAAACACATGTAGATGGGTGCAAGCACATGCCCCATTACACATGCTGTCCTGAATGCAGTTAACCACAGCTTGATGACATCATCCCCACACCACTTACCTTGAGACAGACGGTCGCTGAAATCCGGCGTTCCGCTGAGGTCAGTGAGAGCACTGCCACAAACTCCCTCGACATCCTCTTGCTCACTAATGGGAAGGGTCAATAAGCACATTTGACGGGTTCCTGCTGAGTTTATTATATAATTATGTGGTTTCACTATTTAATAACCAAGTTCTACCTCAGACAAATGGCATTTCTGATGTCGCTGAGCCAAGCTCTCATCTGAACTGCATCTCTGGTCTCGATCACGTACTGCACCTGCCCTTCTAACTGCAAGAAAAAAAAAAACAAGATCAAATGTGTGGTTTAATGGATGCAATGTGGTCTCATTTACACTATAAGGACTAAAAACAGAGGAACTTGGTCATACTCGCAGAAGGAAGGTATTCTCTTTGTCTGGCACCTCTATGGCTGTAGTGCTTCTAACATCAACAATGGAGCAGCATGGGATAGTCAATCTGGGCTTGGAGGACTACAAACAAGAAAAAAAATCATAAAGTCAAGTCAAGATCTAATCAAGTCTGTAGAGCTTAATATATATATTTACTGTCACTAAAACAAAATCACCAAAGTATACTGAACATGAGTTTTTCGGAAACGTGACATTTTTGGAATTTAATTCCCTCACCTTAGGTGGGATGTAAAACTCCAGGAAATATTCCAGCCCTCCATCCCCTCTGTCCTTATCTCGCTCTTTCAGAACTAGGCGACACTTGTGCCAACGGGCCCCCCGTCCACCAACAGCTCCCCCCATGGCTGAAGGATGCACTGATGCAGAGTTGCTGTTGTCCGTACCGTGGTGCAGCAGTCCAAACGAGAACCCAGGGAATCCAAGAGAGCTAGAAAACTCATCCGAAGATGAGCACACGGTCACTCCTCCCTCCCGGACCAGCCTGCCCATTTTCCTAGGGGCACCAGCGCTGCTGGGGGGCAAAGCAGAGGGAGATATGGCCGAGGTGGGTGGAGCAGCTGTGGACAGAGTGGGTGGCGGTGACCGAGACAGTCGCAACTTCTCCAACCGGTGACTCCATTTCTCCTTCTCCCCATCTCCGTTACTCCTCCGCCAATCACGGGCCTCAGAAAAGGAGAGTGAAGTTGCGCTGCTGGATGATGATGGAGGCAACGATGATGATGAAGAGTGGGGCAGGGAAAGAGGGAGGGACAGAGAGACAGGAAGAGAAGAGGGAACAGCCTGGGAGCTGGAGTTCCTCTTGCCATCTTGCAGGCCTGTAGTGTAGCTGTAACTGGAAGGAAGAGGGGCGGAGTTACCCGAAGTGCAGTTCTGAGGGGAGTCGCTGGAGGAACTGCGCCAGTGTAAGATGCCTCGCACGCTCCCCCTGACACTGCGACCCACGCTGCGTAGAGAAAAGCGCTTTTTTAGTTTGTTTTTGGAGTGACCCCCCATGGGGGTACCATTGCCTTTTGACCCAGAGCTTGCTGGTGTGCCAGAGGGGTTGGGGCATGTTGGAGTCTGGTTGAGATCAGCTCTTTCTGAGGTATCCTCACCTTCTGCCTCATTGTCCTTCCCTACAGCATCTGCATCCAGCTCCTCTCCAGTTACAGGCCCCATCCAGCTGTCCTCTTCTTCTTCCAGGTCCTTGTAGCCAGATGGATTGTGAGGATACTGTTTAACTGTGAGTCCTCTCTCCTCCCTCCGCCCATTATTGCCGCCCATTGAGGACGAGCATGAAGATGAGGAGGAAGGGGGGAGAATTTGTGTATGGGCATACGAGTCCTGAAATGCTGCAGGGTTCTGAAATCTTTCCGCACCGCGGCTTTCCTCCTGTCCATGTTGGGGCAAAAGAGGTTTGGGCGGGGCCCGCATGTGAGTGGACGGGCAGGGGGTAGTGATCTCTGGTGGCAGCAAGGACGGGGATGTTGCATCCTCTTCCAGCGATGTAACATCTGACTGGGCGACCCAGTTTCCTGTTCCTTCCCTGCCAACGCCAGTCCCCTCGAGTTCACTCTCGAAATGTCGAACAAATCTGTCAGTGAAGCGGCGACAGAAAGCAGCAGCAGAATCAGGGGAGTAATGCGGGTTCTCCTGCAAGAAGGCCCGAAAATGACGGGCGAAGTCACCGGCGGCTACCCGTGCGTGGAGCTCACAGAACTCGGTCCAGCTAAGACAGGGAGATGGAGATGGTGTGGGCGTGTCAGATAATGATGACAAGGGCTGACCAGCAGGAGTCGGAGGAGGCAGTGGCGGGGGTCTTGTGGAGAGGGGCAACAGTGATGGGGATGGAGGAGACGGGGAGGGAGATGGGGAGGGTGGGAGAGGAGACGAATTAGCCGCAGCCCGGGGACTGGGCGGAGTTAAGAGGGAGCCATTCATGACTGACAAACAGATTGATCAATTTAAGACCAACTGATCATCAAGGATGTTGGATCAAGCGATCGCTGCGATCTATGTGGGCATGGGGGATGTAGGCTCTGTTCATCGGGCTATAATTTTACAACAGACGTGAATATTGAATACTTGACCTAAAAATGACTGATAACTGTCTTCCCCCATTTAAAAAAATGATCTTTTTTGTCATTCACCAGTTTGATGTTCTAAAATAATTTACATTCTACACATAACAATGTGTAAATGTATGTACAAGTGGCTGTGCGCAAAAACAAATGTCAGGAGCACCAGGTCCTCAGGTGTTTTTTAAGGTTCTGCAAGGATCCTGAGGTACAGATTTGTGACCTAAAATGACTGATAAATACAGAAAAATAATATTAGAATTTGTGTTATAATAAATTATTTACAGTCTACACATTTAACACACAAAATTATTCTACATGAACATGTATATATATACAAGTATACATGCATATATATATATACAGTATATATATATATATATGCAGGGCTCGACATTAATGCATGTCCGCTTGTCCGGGACAAGTGAATGTTTTGTATGGGCAAGTGAGAGATAACTTTACTTGCCCGACTGGACAAGTAACTTGAAAAAAATAACAACAGTGCGACATATATGTAGAATAATAAGAATATGTGCATTAGACAGAGCTGTGTAGTGCGTTTGTCGTGGTGGTGCTTGTTGTGTGTGACAATAATCAATGGCGCATCGCACCGAGTCCATGTAACTACATGCGGAATCCTGTTATTTAAATGTCATATGGCTGTTCTGCGTGTCTGAATGAATTACGTGCACAGTTTAACATACAACACGAGTGATGGTCGAGAATTTGTCTGCGTCTGCACTGTATGAGGATATGAACACATGAACTTCATCTCCTGTCAGAGTTGCTTTGAGAGTTTATTTTACGAGCGTTTTACTGTTTGAGTGAAGCTATCTGCAAACAAGCGTCTTCCCGAAGACCCGTCAAAATAAAAGTCCCGTTAAATTGAACACTCAGACAAAAAACACTGTGGTGTACTATAGTATTTGCTTTTGAAAATTGTAGTGCCCTTGTAGTGAATTGATAAACACTGCATACTATAGTAAAGTTCAAAAACACTATAGTATCTAAGAATTTTACTGCAGTTTACTATAGTATACTACAGTAATTTATGTGGACAAATATACCACTGTTGTATAGTTAAAAAGGAAAAATACACAACTGAGAAATATTCAAACAAATTTAGGTAATCTAAAAATGACACGGCACAAATTTATTCATCTGTATGAAACATTAATGTCTTTTGTCAGTTACCTGTCTATTCATGATGAACTGCACTTGCATATTTTTTTTTAATGATGATAACAGACGATTTATACTCCTACAGTTTGGCCTGAGCTACCAAACTTTAAACCTTTCTAGCACCAGTGCTATGTGTAAAAAAAGTTAACCTACAGCCTTAACACTAATAATAATTACTGCTTGCCTTTGTTTTATAGCAGTCACAGAGAGTAGGCCTATAACCAAATTCAGGCGGCCAAAGCGGACACTAGTTAAAATGCTTAGAAGCAAACTTTACCAATCTAGATCCGGAACAATTATATTAAGAATTCAAATGAAATATCTTTTTTTTTTATCGTTGGACAAGTAATTTTTGTACTCGGACAAGTGAATGACAAGTTTACTTGTCCGAAGGACAACCACATGACAATACTTAATGTCAAGCCCTGATATATATATATACACACACACATGTGTGATCAGGGATCTACAATAAAGGAATAGTTCACTCAATTTTTCAATCCTTTATACGCCCTTATGTTTCCAAACTCCTATGACTCGAACGCAAAAGATATTTTGAAGAATGTTGGTCACCAACAACATTGACCCTTATTGTATGGATACAAAACCACTAAAACATTTCTCAATACATTTTGTGTCCCACAGATTAAAGATTCGTTTACATGATTTTAACTTCATGATGGTGAGTAAATGATGACCATTTTTTTTAGCTGAACTATCACTTAATTTACATGCAATAATGTTATATTAAGTTTCAAAGGCATCACATACTTTCGAAAAATATATAAAATGTCCGCATTTCTATTCTAGATTTTGCAAAGAGTTTAGAATTGCATTTTAACGTTTTATAGTGTAACGTTACATAGACAAATAAACTATAGGTATAATCACCGTGTTTGTTTCGCACTGGTAAAAGTGCTGGTGATGAACGCGTGTTTTGGTTGAACTACAATGTGTTGCGAGACTCAATCTTGCACCTGATTTCAGAAGAACGTGCTTGTCATAACAGAGCTATCTACGCCACACAATTGGCGAGTATGAAGCATTTGAACGCGAACCAAACCATATAGAACACAAAACTGAGTCGGTGTACATAAACCGAATACGCAGAAATGATGCTCATAAGCCTCGGTAATAACGAACCATCTTCAGGCTAGTGTATAACTCGAGGCCGATGCTGCTAGCTGCGTAACAATGAGTAGAAAAGCACCACAGACCTCGATGTCTGTCTTATCATTTGCTTTTACTACATGACCGTGAGATTCGAGGAATACTACAAAGCATAGCAACACAAGTCAACATAGCTAGCTGTCTGGTTGTTAAGTTTAATTGTCATTTGCGCTCACGCTCATAATGTCAACACACCGAGCTAACTCAAGCTAACTTAGCTTGTAAACGTAACCTCATAAAAACGTTGGCCAGTTTGCTAACAAGCATGTGCAAAAGAAATAAAATGATAAATTAACTCACCTTTTGCACGTAAACACGCGATTTGTGTTAAAACCAAATAAGTTGAGGTACAAAGGGATTTTTGAATAGCCCGTGGTGCTAACTAGCTAGCCCAGCTCTGCTCATAAATTAACGTTACCAAGTTTGAGCAGCTGGTCAGCTAGCAGGCTGTATTGCTAAGCAGACAGTGTGTCTGCCAATGTTAACACTAATATTCATTCCTCTCCGGATAAGCTGTCCCTTGTTGATGCTAAACTTATTGATTTATTATTTGATCTCTACTTATGCATGAGGATTTTGCAATTGGTCTTGTTGCAGGTATATGAATATTTCTCTGCCTGCTGTCCCAATCAGTCTCTCGCGATATAGTGGGAGAGGGAGTTGGTTGGGGGACAGGGAGAGTGGTAGAACGGGGATTTTCAATAGTAGAAAAAAGATTAGGAGGAAAAGGGCCATAAATATTTTAAACAAGTTGTTATAAAGATTTATGGAGGAAGATAAAGCATATTTGATTGTCTAATGTCCCAAGCTTGATTGGCAATTTTTTTAAATGACCTTGTAAAGTGTTAAATAGTGTAATACGTTTTGTATTAACTTTTCTACAGAATATTTTGGAGAACCAAATTGTTTTAAGATGATACATTTGGTTTTCTTTCAATCTTCTCTTATTGTGCTGCTGTGACCATTTTTTTCTATGGTGTTCAAATTCTCCATTCATTTTCTGTAAATCAGAGCGTGTGTATCTGTGTACCCATGGAAATTTCACAGGGCAATGCCAATAGAACATTCTGTTTATTTTTGTTTACATCAAAGGGGTAAGGAATTTGTGCTCCAATGTGCAATAAAACTCAAATAAACATTCGTTAGATTTAAGTATGGTGCCTAGGCATTTAGAAGACTTTCTTGCAGTAAACATTCGAGTCTCAAAGAGAACAGTTGCAAAAAAAAACGTCTATCCCACAAAAATGATATTAAAAAGGATTTTTCTTCCTATATAATACACTAGATGAGCGAAGCTCTGAGAATTCAGTCATGTTAATGAGTTGTACATTTAATAAAGAACAAATAATGGCACTACTGTAGCAAGATACTGTACATTTGTAAATTATTTACAGATATAAATGCAAATGTTTTAAAATGTGATTTTATAACCCTTATTTGTAGACTGAATTCACATAATTTACGTATACCTTTTTGTTGTCTTTGAAGTTATTTTTGTTCATGCATCATCATCATTCTTGATCATTTTGGAAACCCACAAATACATTTAACTGCTTTTAAGTACTGTTTCTGCATGCATGCGTGCAAACCAGTGTTGGGCAAGTTACTCTGAAAAAGTAATTAATTACTAGTTACTACATATTCAATAGTGTAATTAGATTACTGTAGAAATTACTCTCTCCAAAAAGTATTTAATTACTTATTACTAATTACTTTCTATATCCTATATCAACTTTGAGTTAAGTGATTCAAGGATAGACAAGAAACGGCTCATTCAAATAAATAATATAAAACTACATAAAGTAGTATTATTAACTGACAAAGTATTACAAATGTGAGAATTATACACTAAAGCACGGATTTTACAGTTAAACTTTGATTTTTTATGTCAATTCCACTATTGCACACATGTATTACACAAAGTATTTAGTTTAATTTCATCATTCATATAAAATTAAAATTACAAAAAAAGTTAGAGTAATCCCTTACTTTACTTTTTCAAGGAAAAGTACTTAAATTATAGTAACTAATTACTTAGTAACTAAACCCAACACTGGTGCAAACACATATTGTTTGTAATCACCAGAGATACAGAAAGATCCAGATATACCCAGAATGGTCAAGAACAAAGCAGGAACTATGCAGCAACTGCCAAAAACGTTTAACAGAAGAGAACAGCTGCTTTAAAGCTTGATTTTCCAGCTAATTTATCAATCCATTAATGTTTACTTTAAAACAGAAATGATAGAAACATGGTATAAATATTCCTTTTTACGAATACAACACCCTGAGGGTTATGCCAGATTTTATTGTTTTTTATTTAGCCTAGTTAAATGGTACTGTAAAAACAACAGATATTGAGACACTGAGGTCCTTCATTCCCAGTATTTAGATTGTTTAGCATTTGTGACTATAGTTTGACATGCTTAGTGTTTCAAAATCATTGTCAGTCTTTAAATTATAAAACTAATATGTAAATTCTCAGAATTTTTTCTTTTAAATAGGAAAATGTCCAATACAAGTTAAGTTGTGTGCAAACATACTTTGGACCAACCACAGTTATGAAAAGAAACTAGAAAAACGTTTTTATCACGTTTTGGATATACAGTTTTCTTACAGACAGGTGTATGTAACAAGAAACTCGATTGTCACCTTTTCACTTGCATATAGTGCCCTCTATTGACAAATGCTTGGAAAATTATGTTCAGCAAGCGTCTTAAGAATTAAGAGTTAAGAATAATGACAAACTGGCATTAGGTGGTACCAATTCAAGACTAAGACTCGAGTGTGTCGAGACCAAGAAAAGACAAAGACCAGAACAGCCCTTCTCAAATTCATCTGAAAGACCCACATAACCCTTACCATGAAAAACTCATAAGAGTAATGCATAGGGAGACCACCACCCAACAAACCAAATATGGGACACGTAATCCGTTTGTGTGGGACAATGTAGGACACCATTGAAAGGTAGCACGAAACTGACAACGGAATGAAAACCTTTTAATATAATTTTTTAGCTTATAAAAATGATTTGTTTTTAGTACATTCCAACTACAACATAATTAAAGCATAGATAAAATGTTATATAACATAAAACAATTTTAATGGCGATTTCAATTTAAGGGTCACTGTCTCTTTTAATTTTGAGCACAGATTAGACGTGGAGTTATCACGTTGTACACTTTGAAGATTTTCTCAAAAAGAGAGAAATAAAGAACAAACAAATAATTAAAAAGAGTTTCTCTTTTAAAATGTATTATTGTTAAACAAGCCACACAGTTTACGATGACTTTTTATTCGGCAAATTGACATGGGAGGATCGCCACCCGATCTACTGACAGACGTTGCAGCCTCTTGATGACTGAAATCACCGCCTTCTTCTCATACATTGGATAAAAGGCTTTAAAAATCACGTTTGAATGAACTTGTTGGACACTGGTGTGCACCGGATTGCTGCTTTTGACACTGCGCTGTAAAATAGTTAAATAAACAATAGTGCAAACAAGTGTCTCGTGTGCGTTTCGGGTTACAGAATGTGTTTCTTAATGTGACAACTAAAAAACCAACAGACTGATGAAAATGCGGGACATTTTCTCAATATGCGACGTGCGGGACAAGGGGTGAAAGTGCTGTGCGGTACAGCGCAAAGCGGTACGTCACCCTAGTAACGCATAATAAAGTACATCATGCAGAAGTGAATTTTATGTGTAGGAATTTTCTTTTGGTTTAAATACCAACACTAAGATTGTGTCTAAAATACTATAAGATATAAGAAATATAAAATGTACACTATATATAATTATAAGAGACGCCCAGAGGGGTCTTGGATTATTAGCTGTGTCTTGTTTCGGAAGGCTGTGTCCTTGTGTCCTCCTCTAAAGGATGCGGTACACAGAGGATCCTCAACTTTGAATTAAACAAGACATCCTTTGTAGGACATGCTGTCAGAAACAGGAAGTACCACGTTGCTATGACAACACGTTTCACTAGCACACCTGTCAAATTAATAAAAATGATTACTACATGATTTTAAGAGGTACAAAGTTGGTTACTTTCTACCCTAAACAAAAGAGTTCAACAAATTTTTTGCCTTACTGTTTTAAAACGTTTAAAAATCGCTAAACACTTGTAAACCTATTTACTACATATGCCTGCTAAAATAAAAAAATGTGACACAAATTGTAAACTGTTAACGTTTTAACACCACATATTTGATTGAATGTGCAGCTGCTGCCGTTTATTCAAATAACAGACGTTGGCCGACGCAAAGAATTGCGGGTTATCTCTAGCAACGAAGTCCTGTGTCCTCCGAATTCTCGTGAAAGTAGGTCGCATTAGAAGGGTGCATACGGAGTGTCCTACTTGCTTTTATGAAACGAGACAGCCTCGATGACGTGGCGGGCTTCAAATGAGACCTCCGGAGGACGCAGCCTTCCGAAACGAGACACAGCTATATGGTTCCCACGCTTGCCATACTCTTGGATATTTTTTGTTTCCCTAACATATTAAATCCTCATGACATTGTACACACACAAAACAAACAACTGCATTCTTCGTAAAAAGTAAAAAAGACACCCCGATATTTGGCAGGTTCTGAACGAATGCTCCAGAAAGTGGACGAAGTTTCTTCTCACAGCATCCAATGGGCGGAACCTTTCACGTTTTTTGCCTTTTTATTGGTCAACTCCGCTCTAGCGTTCGAGAACCGCGCAGAACACTCACCGGGTCTGTATCAACAGCAGCGCATGCTGAGGATGAGAAGAGTTTCCACAGAGCGAAACTGATGGTGGCATTCCCTGACGATATTAATTTATTCTCAGAGTTTGGTAGTAACTGATTACTTGTAATCTGGATTATATAATCAGATTCCAAAAATCAAGTACTTGTAATTTACAATTGAATTAGGTTACATTTTAAAATACTCGTAATCAGAGTACAGTTACTTTTTTATTGTTACAGATTACATTACATAGATTACATTACATATTACTTTTTTATTTTTTGGTAACCCTACAACTTTAACTGTTAAGACAACCAACTAACCCACGATAGCGAGTAGGGCTGTCACGATTATTAAATAATCGTCTCATCGCGATTGTTTGACCTCATCGTGATGGTTTCAGATCATCGCAATTATTGCACATCTCTATAGAAGACACTAGGGGGAGCTGTAGTGCATCTGTATATTGCATATTTTAGTGTATATATTGTTACTAAAGCATGGTAATACTTGTAANTTGGTAACCCTACAACTTTAACTGTTAAGACAACCAACTAACCATAGCGAGTCTAACATGTTTTTGTTTACAAGCATTTTGTTTACAACCCACGATAGCGAGTCTGACATGTTTTTGTTTACAAGCCTTTATGTTCGCCATGTATTGTTCAAGAGCTGTTAATCTTCACAATCTAGCAAATACTATGATTTGCGCGATTAGTGTAAATCACAACATTCATTGCGAAACTGCATTAGTCATACTGTAAATCCAAACATATTTGTGCTGCTGAATTGTCCATGCCCAGCATTCACAATATATCATCTATTTTCAAAATTGTGGTTCACAAAGGTAAATAAATTGTGGAAAATATTGATATATTCTTCATTGTTTAAATTGGATTTTGTATAAGATAATCACAAGCACAGGCGGGTGATAAATTGAATCTTTTTTTTTAAAGATTTTGTTGTTTTGCGACTGTGTGTACCTGTCATTTGTAATCCAGTCTTTCTGTTGTGAACATTTACATTTCCTATTAGCAAATTGTTATTAATGTGTCGTGAATCACAGGGAAGAACCCAATTGCAGGCAGCGGGGATGAAGGGGTTAACAAAGACTTTTATTAATAAACAACGAACAAAATAAAAACCCACGATGGGGAAAACAAGACACGATAACAGGGAAACACAGGAACATGAACTGACTACACTAAACTAACAAAGACTAAATACAACACTACAATAAACTAACACTAGACTAGACTTACTTGACTTGGGGAAATATAGCAGATAACAATAAGACACCATCATCAGGACATGGAACAAAGCGCACAAGCACACAGGTAAGCGCACAAGCACACAGGTAAGCGCACAAGCACACAGGTAAGCGCACAAGCACACAGGTAAGCACAAAAGCACAAAACGAACTAGCACAGGAAAATAGACACGAGGATAATATATAGGGGGACAGACAGAGGATAATTAACACGGGAATAGGTGTAGGGGACGATAAACTGAAGGGAAGTTAACGAGAGAACGAGAGGGGCGGGGCCAAAGACGAGACACCGGAGAGAGAGTATATGGAAGGCCTACAGGGCCAAAACGCCTCTCTCCACATAAAACCTAAGGCTTTGCAATGATCCTGCCACAAGACTAAGAAAGACATGACATGATGGGGCAGAATCATGATATTAATGTGGCTATAAAATAAGGAGGGTTATATGAATCTATATTATGTACACAAAAGATTATGGTATTGATTATAAATTTATTGTCAGATTGCCGTTGCAGATTTTGTTTTGCCCATCACTGCATGAATATTACACCCATTTGCATTGATTTGTTACAGTATCTACAATTGATATCTGCACTGTGAGGCCTTTTTTTCTATTCTTTAAACATTTTTATTACATCTGATGTCACATTTCACTCATTCTGTATAAAGGCATTTGACTAACTTCTAGTACTTCATGTACTTTTATAAATAAATGTAATTTAATTTAATATAATTTTAATGTTTTAAAATTTAACAAGAAAAGTGTTGTGGACAAATAGATACACCAGGTAAAGATAAAACAGACACTTGTAAACTAATGTAATCTAAATGTAATCAAAAAGTAGTCAGATTGCATAACAAGAAATGTGTAATCTAAGAGATTACGTTACTGACTACAATTTTGTCATGTAGTTTGTAATCAGTAACTGATTACAATTCCCAAGTAATCTACCCTCTGCTTATGCTTATTCCTGTTGAAGAACCGGTACTCCACAATACTCCAAGTAAGAATATTTTAAGTCTTGTTTTTTTTGCTTACTTTACAAGTAGGGTTTATTGAGGTGTATTGAGACCCCTATTCACCCCACTATTTCATAGGCTAATAGGTGCACGACACGTTGTACTTAAGTACAAATATTTTGTGACTTTGATAGGAATTTATAGGAATTACATACAAAATATATTTTAAAGCTATACTTTTATAGAATATTTCATTTCACATGCTATATCTGTTAGATGACAAACTGCACTTTTAAAGTTAGTGTGTGGTATTTATGTGTATGTAACCTAATAAGCTTTTGTCTAGAACTTTCCTTATATGGGCTGGTTTCACACTGAATGATTAATATTCATTTTTCTTAGAAGTGCTGCTTTTTGTGCATTGTATAAAATTCTGTATGAAATGTAATACTTTTTTGTGTTTATTGTTTTTAATAGCCGATTAGCTGTTACCTACCCGTTAAACGAAGATGTCATCTGCAAAAGGTGTTGGCATTGGAATTGTCCTGGGCACATCCTACTCCTGTGTGGTTGTGTTTCAGCATGGAAAGGTGGAGATCATTGCTAATGACCTGGAAAACAGAACAACACCCAGCTATGTTGCCTTCACAGACACAGAGAGACTCATTAGAGATGCAGCTAAAAAACAGGTGGCCATGAACCCATACAACACAATGTTTGATGGGAAGTGGCTGATCAGCAGAAAGTTTGACTATGCAATTGTGCAGTCTGACATGAAGCATTGGTCCTTCCAAGTAATCAACGATAGGGGAAAGCCAAAGGTTAAAGTAGAATACGAAGGAGAGACCAAATCATTTTACCCTGAGGAAATCTTGTGGTCTTGGTGAAGGAGATTGCAGAGGCTTACAAAAGGTGACCGATGCAGTTATCACAGTGCCTGCCTACTTCAATGACTCCCAGAGGCAGGCCACTAAAGATGCTGGAGTTATCACTGGCCTGAATGTTCTCCGAATCATCAACGAGCCCACAGCTGCAGCCATTGCCTACGGGCTGGATAAAGGCAAAAGTTCAGAGCGTAACGTCCTGATCTTTGACCTGGCTGGAAGCACATTTGATGTGTCCATCCTGACTATTGAAGATGGCATCTTTGAGGTGAAAGCCACAGCTGGAGACACACACCTGGGTGGGAAGGACTTCGACAACTGCATGGTGAATCACTTTTGTAGAAGAATACAAGAGAAAACAAGAAGGACAACAATCAGAACAAGACACCCCCGAGGAGGCTCTGTCCAGCTTGTGAAAGAGCCAAGAGAACTCTCCTCCAGCTCTCAGTCCAGCGTTGAGATCGACTCTCTGTATGAGGACATTGACTTCTACACATCCATCACCAGAGCAAGGTTTGAAAAGCTGTGCTCAGACCTCTTCAGGGAAACTCTGGATCCGGTGGAGAAAGCTTTGAGAGATGCCAAGATGGACAAGTCTCAGATTAATGACACCGTTCTTGTTGGTGAATCAACACGAATCCCTAAAATCCAGAAACTTCTGCAGGATTTCTTCAATGGAAGAGAGCTGAATAGGAGCATCAACCCAGACGATGGGTGACACATCTGGAAACGTTCAAGATCTGTTGCTGCTGGATGTTGCTATTCTATCTCTGGGTTTTGAAACAGCAGGAGGAGTTATGACTGCCCTCATCAAACGCAACACCACCATCCCACCAAACAAACCCAGACCTTCACCACCTACTCAGATAACCAGCCCGGTGTCCTGATCCAAGTATACGAGGGAGAGAGAGCCATGACCAAAGACAACAACCTGCTGGGGAAGTTTGTGCTGACAGGAATTCCACCTGCACCACGTGGAGTCCCTCAGCTTGAAGTGACCTTCGACATTGATGCAAATGGAATCCTGAATGTGTCAGCTGTGGACAAAAGCACCGGCAAAGATAACAAGATCACCATCACCAATGACAAGGGCCGACTGAGCAAAGAAGAGATTGAGAGAATGGTGCAGGAAGCTGAACAATACAAAGCAGATGATGATCTTCAAAGAGAGAAGATTGCTGCCAAGAACTCGCTGGAGTCTTATGCCATGAACATGAAGAACGGTGTGATAGATGAGAACATGAAAGGCAAGATCACGCAGAGGTGGACGAAGTACACAACTTCCTTACTTGAGTGAAAGTACAGATACTACTGGTCAAATATTACTCCACTACAAGTAAAAGTTGTAAAGACAGATTCTTACTTAAGTAAAAGTACAGAAGTACGTGCTTTTAAAAGTACTCAAGTATTAAAAGTAAATTTCCTTTATGTCAGTTGTGCATTATTTTATTGTCGTATACCTTATGCCTCTGAAGCAACCTACTGAATACACAGAGTAGCTCACAGTATCAGTTGTATTAAAGGAGTAATTCACTTCAAAATTTGCCCCCATTGACTTTCCATAGTCATTTTTATTCCTACTATGGAAAGTCAATGGGGGCAAATTTTGCAGTGAGCAACTCCTTTAAGAGCTTTATATGTTTAGCACATATATGTTTAATTTAGATATAATCCTGTATGATCATTTAGCCTAATTATCCTCATTAGCCCCCTAGGCCTATATGTATTTATGAGCAGTGTTCTTTTATTTTGAATATTCCCTTTACCAGTTTTAGCAGCAATTTACCAGTAAGTAGTAAGGTTCTTGTAAATAGTAAAGTGTAGAAGCCATGTGTTTGTTGGATTTATTACCATTTGTCTTACCATAATTTAACTACAAACATAAACTATAGCTAGTAAAATGAAACTACGGTATTTTTAGGTGCTGTAGTTTTACTAAAGATTATTAATTGGATATGGTTCCTATATATAGAAAATGGTAAATTTGTGGATACTGTGGTTTTACTGCAAATACCATCCCTGCGGAAAAAAACAATGAATTTTTTAATTAGAATGAGATTTTTTAATTAAATTCCCCTTTGTAGTGTGTTTTGGGTTTTATTCCAATAGGATTTACCATCCCACCAATAGAATCCATCACACATACAAGTAGACAACAAGTATCCATAGTACAATTCCCATTATAACCATTAAAAGCCATTACATTTTATGTTGTATTTTGGGCAGGGTTCTATTGTTTTTATTTCAACAGGAATACTTCAACTATAGTTACTTCAGTAAAAACATCATTCATTTTCCAAATCGCTTTAAATGATATAGCAGCAGATCAGAAGTTAACACGCACGTGTAGCTCAAGGTGTATGTGATGCTTATTTACCGTTTAGCCGTTATGCCGATCATTTTCATGACAATGTTTCTACGATCTTTGACTGATCGTAACCCACAGATGATTACGCCACACTTTAACATGTGCCTTTTTCGTCTAATATTGTTCTAATTGCCTTTTTAGAGCGCTATCAACAGTGTAGCAGCGCCTACGTTTACATTAGTTTAGCGGGGCAGATCCCAGAGTTGCCAGATTTGCATTAAAAAATATGCCAAATGGCCATTCAAAGCTTGCCGGAAAACCGCGATCTTAGAAAAACTGAAATACTTGGCAACAGTAAAAGGTCCTGGCAGATCGCAAGATAGATAAATTGCGAACAACCAGGTGGCAGACAAGGAAGAGTATGTGTTATTGTTCTGTGGGTATGCTTCTTTATTTCCAAAAGTTGCTGTGTAAACCCTGTGGTGGACCATTTATTTTGATTGTTGTGGATCAATACAATGATTCTCTGTTATACATTTAGTTTAGGTGATTGTTGATTTGAGTTGTTTCTTTGAACTGAGTATATAGTAATGTTGTTAAATATGTTGTTCTTTGAGAATTGGAGATGGAATATTGCATATGAAAAATGTATTTCTGTTAAGAATATATATATAACAGATTTAAGTGTTGTCAGAATGTTACTGTTGTTTCATCTGCATGTTAAGAAAAATATGGAGAAAGCTTTCTGAATGTATATTTCAGTTGTAGCTTAAGTGCAGACAATACATTGTATTAAGTTCCATATTTGAAAATGTCAGTTTATATGTTTGTTTCATGGTATATTTCTGAATATTTTCAATAAACTTGCAAATTAAATGGCTGTTACACTAGACTGCTAATTTATCATTTAAATCTATAATGACATGAAATAGTTGAAAGTACTGGTTGTGTAAATATTACCTTTATCTTACAATATACCTAACAGTGAAACATTCAAACAAAAATGGTAAAACATTCAAGAAATATGTTTTTTTTAATTGCTTAAATGAAAAAATATAGCAGGTTATAAAGTAAAAAAACAACACATTTGCAAAAACAACCAAGAAATTTGAAAAGCAGGCTCATCTTACAAAATGTTCACTCACAGAAAAAAAAAACGTTTATGTGCCATGTAAAGTTGTGCAAGGTCTACAACTTGATGGTCCGAAGATCTCAGTAAATCCTTATTTTTTATATGTTTAACACACTGTACCTACTTAAATTCATTAAACTCTGACACTGTTTCAGATAAAGGTATCAAATCAACTGTAAAATATTCAGAATATTATTCCCTATAATGCACATGGCTTGTTTTTCAAGATTATGCCTGTATTGCTTTTATATACAGTACTAAATCCTTATTTTTATATGTTTAATACACGGTACCTAAACTCATTAAACTCTGACACCGTTTCAGATAAAGGTATCAAACCAACTGTAAAATATTTAGAATTTTATTCTCTACAAGTCTTGTTTTTCTGATTATTAATCAGATATTTTTATATACAGTACTGATTCCTTATTTTTATATGTTTAATATTTAATATTACTTAATACTTAATTAAGTAACATTTTATATAGTAATATTTAGTAATAGTAATATTTAGTAATATTTTACTTAATACTTAATATTTTAAGTACACTGTACTTAAACTCATTAAACTCTGACGCTGTTTCAGATAAAGGTATCAAACCAACTGTAAAATGTTCTGAATATTATTCACTATATAATGCACAAGGCTTGCATTATAGGGAATAATGTTCTGAATATTGTACAGTTGATTTGTTTATCTCAATTACTGTTATAATGGATTTATATAATTGCATACATCAAAAGTTGTACAATTATTATAAAATGCTAATTCCAAAAACGGAGCCTTGTGCAATAACAGGGATGTTTTTCTTAACATTTTAGTACTGGTTTTATAGCATAATGTTATATAGTAAAATGTTTAATTAATTTGCATAGTTAATTGATCTATATATTTTTCTAGAAATTAAGCCATGTGCAACGTAAAGGGCATATATTTATGTCTATCTGATTCTAAATTAGTTTGGGCAAAACATTACAGGCGCAAAGAGTTTTCCTTGTCAACGAATGTCTAACGAATGTCGTACTAACTTTACCGCGGTTTATAACGGGCGTTTATCCCACGAAATTCCCTTCCCATCATGGTCTCTCTCATCAGACCCCTGTGCGTCCTCTTACGCCCCTCTCCACTGATGACGCGCTGCTCTCATTTCCGGCGACCGCAGTCTGTTGTTGAATGTACCGTTCTGTCCAGATTCGGGATGGTACTCGTCAAGCAATAGTGAGTAGCTTTTGCGCCATACCTCAGTTAGATTTTTTACCTACGCTATACATTCTACGACATGCATCAAGCGGTGTCCGTTTTTACGCATATTCATAAATGGCATAATAAATAGGGGATTTAAACCCCCTGACTTCGATCGGCTGGTGGTCACTAGCCGCCTAGCCTTCCCGTTACAGAATCAACAGTGTTTTACGAACCGTTCCCCCGCCAGTGCTGCTATTAACCAACGCTTGATACTATGCATCTTAACAAGACAGATATATCGCGTTCAAACTCCGCCGGATGGTAAAGCGCTGATTTATTTATAAAGAAACCGGGGCCGGTTAATGACACGCCCGTTACATGGGCGCAGGGCGATGCTGCGTTCGTAATATACGATGCCTGTGTTTTAATAGTGATCTTAATGTTTTTAACTTCTCGCATCACTTCTCTTTACAGCCAGGTGCTGTTGCCATGTTCAGTAGAAGAGGTAAGATCAAGCTTCATTGCTATTACGTCTTCTGGAATCAATACCGTTTGAATATTTTCGCTGTATTTCTCTGCTTGCTTGAACAAATACTCCGACAACTCTATTGTTGTTTGTCTATTTAGTAAAGTCAAGCCTCGTCTTCTGCTTTGACTTTGTTTATCTACAGTGTAAACAAGATTGCCGGTTGCCATTAGTTACTTATGTAATGCACTTCATCCCCCTCCCAGTACCAGGTTGGCCAACTGTACTCTGTTGCAGAGGCCAGTAAGAATAACACAGGTGGAGGAGAGGGAATCGAGGTCCTTCGAAATGAACCTTACGAGAAGGATGGGGAGAAGGGCCAGTATACCCACAAGATCTACCACATACACAGGTATATGCTGTTTTCTTTCCAACGCTCAATTTAACAGTTGTTTTGGGATCAAACATACTGTACAGAACTTTCCAAACTGCAACTCCAATAACATCATCATATTTTGGTTAAAAACAACCAAACACAATCAAAACACAATGATATACATTGAGGTAACTACATGGAAAGAGTTCACAAACAATGATGGTTCCCATTGTGACAACTTACCCCACAAAGTTTTCCACTGCAGTAATAGAAATGTTACATTTACTAATCTCTCCTGTCTGTTTAATATTTGTCTTCTGCAGCAAGGTTCCAGGTTTTATTCAGATGTTTGCGCCAGAAGGAGCCCTGGTTTTTCACGAGAAAGCCTGGAATGCCTACCCCTACTGTCGTACTAGTTAGTACTACATGCGTTGTACTGGACTGATGCTGCATGAGATTGTGGTCTATATGCTCTTTGCTTGTGTTGCTAAACTGGGATTGTGTATTGAAACAAAATGCCTATACTGACTGTCGATCTCCTCTTTTCTCTCCCACTAAATTGATTGTGGAACATTACAGTTGTTACAGTAAGTGAATTTTGACACCGTCATGCTCTGAGGTCATTTTAGACTAATCATAGATCAATTTTGCTGAATCACAGTTTAGTTTAGCCGTTTTGGGGGACTATATCTAAATATTGCATTATTAATTAGCAATACAGGCTTTTCATCGACATGCTATGCTTTTGCTTTTCAGAATGAGTATATGAAAGATGACTTCTTCATTAAAATTGAAACCTGGCATAAACCTGACATAGGAACAACTGAGAATGTAAGTTTAATACAAAGTTGTAAAAAATATGTTTTATCTAGTGTACATGTTCCATAAATGTTCATATGAATGTTTTTTTTTGCTTTCAATCTATATAAAAATAAATTATATACTCACAGTTCCCATAAATGTTGTCTCCACTAGTTTGTAAACTCCCAGCATGCATTGCAGCTTGACTAATTTATGCGATTACCGTTATGGATTTATTGTTTTACAGTTTGCTGCTCTAATTTATGCGGTTATTGATGTTTTCTCTGTTACTTGTCACATTTGTTGTGTGGTGATGTTCTGGGCTCACCTTTTAACTTGTGATAAAATGCTTTGTCTCTGTTGAAAATTAAATGATGGCAAACTAAATGTTTCTTGTGGAAGAGTTGTTGACAGAACTCTAAATTCCAAATGCGTTATGCTTCGCTATTTGAAATGCATTTATTTAGTCATTTTTGGATTATTAACTGCTAGAAAAACCAATTGTATATTTTTAATATAACGTTTTGATCTTCCTCTCACACAGCCTCACGGTCTTCCTCCTGAAGAGTGGGAGGAGATCGAGATTGTTCCGATCGATATAGCCGACCGCTCTCAAGTGGATGATGTGGTGAGTTGAATTAGAGTTTATTTTTTAATTTTTTATTATTGTCTTGGTGTACATTTATTTTGGATCCCATAAATGTTGCATAACATCTAAGCACGGAGTCATACCACTCTTCGTTTCATTTCTCAGGATTATAAACCAGATGAGGACCCTGCCATCTATCACTCTGAGAAAACTGGCAGAGGACCTCTTGGACCTGAATGGAAGGTAATCATGACCACATGCACACACGTCCATATAGGAATGTCTATAATGAATGAAATGCGTTAAAGAATGCCGAACTGTCATCTGCATCCATGTCTCCCCAGAAAGAGCTTCACAATGGTAATTGTCCCTATATGACAGCGTATAAACTGGTGACGGTTCATTTCCGCTGGTGGGGACTACAGGGACGTGTGGAGAACTTCATTCATAAGGTGAGCCGTCAGCATCTCATAATAGTCTGCTGTTGTCATGACGCTGATCTACTTACAGTAACACCAATCTCTTTCTTTTGAGTAGCAGGAGAAAAGGCTTTTTACTAATTTCCACCGGCAGCTGTTTTGTTGGCTGGACCGCTGGGTGGACTTAACTATGGACGACATTCGCCGGATGGAAGAAGAGACGCAGAGGGAGCTAGACCAGGTACTTATTACTGTGGGAACAATGTAATGCAGTCCTGCGAGTAATGAAAGGACCTAGATTTATATTAGATTTATATTGCAGAACAAATAGCGACAGGGTTCATTTGGTTAATAATTTACTTTAATAAAATAACAAATTCGACCAAAACAAGGTTGCGATAGACACAGGGGAGAAACGGTTATATGGTACACATTTAGGCTAAATGCCACTATTATAAAAAAAACTTGTTTTTTTTAGATGCGCAGCCAAGGTACTGTGAGAGGGATGAAAGCCGGAGAGGACTAAGACGAGATTAAAGATTGAAGGAAAACAAAATAGGGGCTACTTTTTATTTGACCTCCTTCAGTCCTCATTGGCCAATCGCAACGTGCCACATCACCAAGCCCTTCCGAACAGGAAATTGTCATCCCTCACCCAGGATATGTCCATTGAGTGTGAATGTTGGTGTGAATGTGTACAGTATGCATGTGTATCTGTGGTTGTGCAGTTTGACTTTACACCTCATCATTTGCTGCCAATTTCTTAGGGATTCACTTAAGATACATTAAGTGATGCCGGCATTTCTTTTTATAATTATTATAACTGTTTAATGGTTTTTGGTTCATTTTGCAACCATAAGCTTTTTACTGAATGCACAAGTGGAGTAATGAATCCCAAGCTTGTTTCAACAATGAAACATTTCACTACATGTATTTTGACTATAAATAAATAAATGACTGAGAAATTTCCTTCCTAATTCTGTTACGTTTGTCATGTTGTTTGGAAATGCCTCAAGGATCATTATCAGAAAATGGACAAAAAATGGAATAAAGGAGCTTGTTTTATTCATATGAAGCTCAAAGCATAACGGTTTTCTGGTAGTCTTTGGTTTGGCTCTGCACTGGTTGGAGTGCAGTGAATGGTTGTTTCTTTTTTAAGATGAGTGTAAGAGCATTGAAACCCCTCCCACCTTTGACTGACATGCCGCAGGACATGCCTCTCCATTTAGACGAGGATGGCCTGAATTTCAAAGTTCAATTTACAATAATGTAACAACAAATAAAAAATGTCATCGACTACCATGAGCTGCCTGCGTTTGATTCTTATCAGTTTGGGTCCTTTTATTCGGGTGTAACAAAGATTACATGATACAATTACAAAATTATAATACAATTTATGCTTTATATCACAGTTCTCTTTAGAATACCAAAATTATGATTTATTTTTTAAATGTACATTTTTAAAAATGACCTCTTTTGAATATGATTTTTTTTGTTTTCCACATATCTTTATATTTTCTTCGAGACTCCCTGGATAAATTCACAATAGATGACAACTAGATCTTTATTTTGGATCTATAATTTATAATTATATAGTGTACATTTCATAATCTGTATATGCTTGTGTATGGCATCACAAATGAAGTAAATCTCACATTGAGCACAAAAACAGCGGCCTCTTGTGGCTATTGTGTGCTGACATCCTTTTGATAGTAATTCTCATCCATGCTCAGTTTTTATTTTACTGATTGATTATTTTTAATGTGGGATTTTTGTGAGAATGTTATGTGATACTTTCATTGCCTTCCTGTTTAGTTTCAGACAACAGTCATTGACTTCACTGCGGGAATAAAACTGTTCTGCAAGATTATGACTGGCCAAGGAAAAAAAAATTTTCAAGTCCCTTCACAGTTCAACAGAGCCATGAGAACAGAATCCTGTTATATCATCTAACTGGAATATTTAAACAGAGAAAAACATCCTGCTTTAAAATACGGGATTAGATGCATGCAAACGTGGCAGACAGAGAAGCGGTGTTATATATAAATAAGGGATTATCATGGGATTGAAAAAAGAAGAAAGCAGCCAGCATTACCACTGACGTGCGCTTATGTAATTTCTTGCATTATGATAATATATCCTACAATAGTCATTGATTTTCATGACAAGTGCATATTTCTATTTTTCCACAATTCACATACTTTAAAGGGGATCTATGCAAAATTCTGTTTTACATTGTAAACAACCACCCTAAACCACACAAACCAGGTAATTTGTTCATTTATAACCTAACAGTTTTTTTTCCATAATTCAGCCGACAATAAATTGAAACAAAACAGCATTTTTTAAGTGTAGGCTATACACAAAATTGTGTTGACATTACTGCTATCTAAACCCCATAACAAGATTCTATTAATTTTTTTGTAAAATGTGTTAAATCAGTTGTAGTATGCAATCAGTCGGTTTCCATTAATGTTATCGTGGCTCTAATGAGTACGCTGTTTATTTACAAAAAAATGAAAAATGCAGTTCTGTTGTAAAATTCCAAAAGTCTTAGGAAATGTTAAAACCAATTGGCATAACAATGGTGCCTCAAATTCATGCAGTTGTGTGTATTAGTGCATGTCTCCAGTCCGCTGCTTTGCATTTCTAGAGAAACAGACTGGCGACAGCTGACGGATGTCATCACTGGCGTATGGGTCTTTTGGCAACATCTGCCACAGAGGTTGATCTGAGCTGACCGTCTAGAAACACGTGATAAACTAATACAGTACATTATCAACAATTGTAGAGATGTCTGGACAGTGCTGTTTTAAGCAAATGCAAGATTTTATATCACGTATAACAAATAGACTAATTGTTTTCAACAATGTTAAGAGCAGATGTTTTGTAGCAGTGACACAGGCTTAGCAGACCTGCTTGAGAAGTGTTGAGCAGATGTGATGCAGAGTTTGTGGAAATGTGCGATCATCTGCTGAGGTTAAGGAGATTAACAGATTACAGGATTTGATATTTTCAATATTACGTTATAAAGGTTTTCACCTTAATGGTATTTTCAAACCATATAATGCAACATATGAGCACCAATGATCTTTCAATGTCAGGATTATCTGTCTAATCATCTCACGTAGGTCACTGATGCAGATATTACTGTTTTTTTTCTATATTTTTGTTCACACACTTTAAAATGTTTTAAATGTGTTTTTGTTTGCAACGAATGTCAATCGAGTGGCATTTAGTTTAAAGAATAACATTTTAAGCAAAGCACTTTTTAGTTGAAAATTGGGGTTTACAGTGGTTTTAAAATATGTTGTGATGGTTGGCTGGATGAGAGTGAGACTCCCAGTCTGGCCCAGTCTACAGACAGGATAATTATCATTTTTATTTGGTACAGTATCTCATTATTTCATTTATAAAGTAAATGAAGTCATTTTACATTTTCTTCTCCATTTAATGAATAGCCAGTCAGTCAAATTTACTCTTAATGCTCTTTTAATAAAAAAAATGCACGCACACACATATTTACACACAGATGCACCAGAGTAATTAAACTTGCATAGACTAAAGATTGGAGACTATAGATAGACTGTGATTTGTCATTTTTCATTATGTCTGATGAGCTGAACTAAAGCTGATATGATCAAAGTACAGCAATATCAAAAATGGCATGAATACACACACGCATGCAAACACAAACAAACACACACCACAAAAATGTCACAAAACTGAAGCAGCCACAGAAACAGTTTTGATTAGGTTTTATCCCAAAAGTTGCAATGAAAGACACAATCCAATTCTCATATACTGTATGAGACATGCATAAAAAATTGTTGCATAACACTTTTGACATCATTATACAGAGTTTAAAGTATAAAGAGACGTCAGGGTTTGAGGTACATATAACAATCAAGTAAAACAGCACTCAAAGAGTAAGCAGTAAACACAGCGTGGTATAAAATATTGTTCCCATATACACAGTTGTGTAATCTTGAATAGTTTTGATAGTTTCTTCTCTGGTTTGACTTTTTCATGCCCTCTTCAACAACTTGGGTATCTTCTCAATTTTTAGACATCATTTTGACAAACTCTGCATGGAGAGAGATCAAAAAAAGCCATAATTAGAACCAGTAAACTATGCAAACATTTTCCCAGGATGTGAGATTATCAGTATCAGATGTTTCTTAGAAACAGTGGCAACGGACACCTAAAATGCATCATTGATATCCCTGCTGAGAAAAAAGCCCATCTCAAACCAGACTAAAGTGGTTTGCCAGACATAGCAAGCGAAGGCTTTTTGTACAAAAATGTTGTTCAGGGTCAAGGGGTATATTGCCCCAAAAACATCTTTCACTTGGCAAAGTCAGTTCGAGCTTCAAAAGCAAGTGTGTTCAAATGAGAGGTCAAGGTAACATGAGATGTGTGTCACATTCAAGAAAGCGGTCCCGCTACACTGATCTGTTGGTATAATTACTGTAGAAACATGCCATTGGACTGTATAGCAGGTGATATAGCACTTAACAAGAGCCGACTGCAAAACAGTTAGAAGAATTTTTAAGTTTAATTAGGCAAATAAATTCCACAATTACAACAAAAATACGTTAACGTTTTAATATACTGTATCTATTCATGAGAGAAAATGTCACACGCAAAATATTTTGGGGGCTACATAATTTAATTTAATTTAAATGGCCAGTATTTAATTGTGCGTTTATGCAATAAAAAGGCTAAATATTTAATTTTCTACCTTCAAAATCAACTGTCCCATCTCCATTGTTGTCTGCTTCTCTGACCACAGCCTCAATTTCCTTCCTGTTTCCCGTTTCACCTAGTAACTTTAGCATCGCATGCTTCAGTTCTTCTATTGTGATGGAGCCGTCACCATCTATATCAAACTACACACACATTTAAAAAATAAGAAATATGGAATAGTTGTAGAATCTCGTGAATTAAAAGTACTATTTACCTCCTTAAATGCTTTTTTTAACTCATTCAGTCCAATCATTCCAGCTGTTTCCGCCAGCAGCTTTGGCGTCATGAGGTCAACAAAATCTTGAAAATCTACTTTTCCACCAACTGCACAACAGACATGGAGACAGACAGAGATGAGCAGAGAATCAAGAACAAAGTAAGTGATCGACACATGACAAATACAAAGATGAAATGGATTTAGAATAATCTACAGGGCAGCAACCGGATTGGAAAATCACAATTACGAAAAGGGAAGAACAGCTGGTAGCAACTCTCTATCTATATGTAAGAGAGAGAGAGATACAGAACGCAAGAGGACAGATGTCTTACGGTTCATGTTGATGTTCTGACTAAGTTCAAGCAGTTCCATCTCAGTAGGCATGTAGCCCATCGTCCTCATCAGGTTGCCCAGATCTTTACAACTGATCAGCCCATCTTTATCCTTATCGAACTCATTAAATGCCTCCCGTAACTCTGCAACACACACAGAGCACACACAGAAACATTAGACTATCACGGACACACAAAAACATAAACATATCATGAATATAATAAATGATCAGGACTGGATTGTTCCATTTCTAGGAATAAATGGTGGGATCCAAACATTTGTTGAAAGTCTAGAATTTTTTTCTGTCACTGACACACGCAAGATGCTCTGCAAGGATTGAGATGGGATAACACGAATCACCATGTTTTACATGAATGTGTGAAGTCCATGCCAGCTCAGTTCTGTCATTAGAGCAAAAGGGGGCATACCAAACACTATAGGGAATTCAATATATTTAGTGTGTTTTTTTTTTTAGCTTTTTACTGCAATTTTTATGCTGATAATATAAACTAACAGTAAACATTATATATAATGATTTACAATCTGGTTACGTAAATGACCTAGAACAACTCTGACAACTGAAGGTAAACATTTACAATAAACAGTTGTTTATTCAATCATATTGTATTAAAAAAAATACTAATCAAATTATATTTAAGATCAACATTAAAACACAAACTAGTATTTAATTTCAGATGAAGGCAGTAAGATGCATGACTTACCGTCTATTTCCTCATCAGCCAGCGGTCGGTCCTGTAAAACGTTTACTGTTAGTTTTTGTACATTCATCAATGTTACGTATAGGCTATTCACCAGCAGTATAGAATTCAGCCAAACGAAGCTAACTTTTATGTAATATCTTACATAGGAAAGAAGCTGTTGTTATTGTCAGTTGAAACCATTGAAAAACTCCTGCAAAGAATGATCTGCTGGAACTGAATGGACAGATAAAAATGATAAAAACTTACAATGGTTTTAGCTCCTCGTAGGAAAATGCACGCTGGTCCCAGACTCATTTCTGACAGCCTCTTATGTTTCCCTTCTGTTTAAATGTGTTAAAATACAAATCGGTATTTGTACAAACATAATACTCTTAAAAATAGAAGCGCTTAAAGGTTCTACAAAGCAATGCTAAAAGAACCATTCAGTTAAAAGTTGGTCTCTTTCTTATCTTTATATCTGAAGAACCTTTTTATACAGGAATATCACAACACAGATATTGTGGGTTTAAAAGAAACATGCATACTGACACAGCAAGTCACGGTTTATAAAAGTATGTGTCTAAATGTAAATGTACATAGAATTAAAAGTAAGAAATAGAATTAAGCTGTATAAAATGTGTAAACTTGTACTTGCATATCTGTTATATTGCTCAAACTAAAATAAAGAACCAAATTTCTAAAGTCCCAGACACAAGCCCATCACTCACCTGTTTCCTCAGTTCCTCTCTGTTCTGCAGACGTTGCAAGTAAAGCACCTGTGCTCAGTTTTCCTCTGGTTTGTGTGTGTCCCTCTCTCCCTCTCTTCACGTTGTGAGGAGGAGCCAAAACAACCTTCCTCAATGTCATTCAACAGTTTCTGAATAATTCAATGAGAGAGAGAGAGAGAGATAGAGAGAGAGAGAGAGAGAGGTGGATTCTCGAAAGTTTTTGTTATTTTAAATCACTGATATGTTTCAATATCTGTTGTTAAAAACAATATTCACATCATACTTACAGTATATCTATTTTCCCACAAAACATGCCCTAAATTAATTTCCTGTATATGTACTTTTACATCAAATGTCACGTATCTTAAAGCTTACATGTGAGTTTTGCATTGCAGGTTTATGTAAGCATCATAGCATGACATCATAATACTACTGACACATGTACATATCGGTCAGTGAGTTATGTAAATTGCTAATGCTCAGCATTTTCTTGAATCCTGAAATGTGTTTGCGTAACAGTGATCAGTAATCCCAGAGCTGTCCGCGCTCACCAGCAGTACTAGTATATAGTCTTGTAAGATTAACAGCCCATATTTGACAGAAAAGAGGAAGAGCAGAGTTAGTCTGAAAAGAGGATTAAGTGGCAGTCGAATAGAAAACAATAAAATGATTGTCTGATTTAAAGAAGTATATTGACAAGAAGCATTTGAAAAGGGCTGGAAAAATGTTCTTCGTTCATAAATGGAAGATTATTGTTTTTATTCATATTCTGTTGTACAACAGAGTAGGCTACTAAAGACTGAGGTCACTGGTTACAGTGTTACATCATTTTCCACTAACACTCTGTAATTCTAACCCTCATGATGCCAGCCTTATTTCTAAACACATTATCCAAACTCTCCTCTCCACTGTGTCTCTTTCTCTTTGTGTCTTCGTCTCATGTATTTTTTAGTTTATAGCAGACCCCTGGACCCCTCTTACATTCTATCCTTCTTACAGGTTTCAATGCACCATAATAAAATGGTGACAGAGGAGACCCCCCCTTCCGTATAGGTCTCTATCTGGACATTGAGTGACAGCAACTGCTTGCAGGGATGCATGCCAGTAACTCACCAGCGACTAAAGTTTTTAACTTTAAACAAATAGTTTTATTTGTAATCACATCAGTTTAGTTCATCACAATTGATTTACACAAAAGTCATTAGATGCATTGTTGGCTATGTGCATGCAAGTAGTCCGGTCGTATACAGTATATTGTCTTCAGTGTGTGCTTCACAGGTCTGAAAATATATTTACATCTGATGTAATAAAACAATGTAGCGTAGGCATGAGTCACACTTGTACAGTATTTACGGAGAACCATCACAGTATACATCAGAGAGGTCAGGAGAGGAGGAAGTCAGGCACAAAAATTACGTAACACGAGTGCGGGATTTTTTAAAACAGGCACAAGTCAGTTATAAGATGTTCGGAAATAGTTGTTTGTATGACATCACAGTATCTCTGTGCTCAGAATCACAGAGCACAACGTAGTCTATAAACTGTCTGATCTGTATTATTGGTTGTAGCCTATGTTGATAAGAAATTTAGGAAACTGCTGTTGTAAATGAACGTTTGTGTTGAACAATGACACACACACTGAATATGCAGGAATTGACTGGTACATATTCACAGTGTGTCCTTTAACTAAGAAAATTTCAAATTTTAAATAAATAACATTTTGGCGTTTCACCATGGGGGAGGGGTTTGACTAGTGCATCCTGGGAAATTAAGTTGGAACTACTGCTCAGGGGCGAAGATGTAGTCCAGGGCCTGTCTCTCTGCTGCAGCCACATTAGGATGCCAGAGATCCACGCTGAAGATGACCCTGGGACCGTCTTCAGCTCCCCCTAGTGGACAGACACATATATACGTTGGCTACATATACATCTCTGGAAAAATAGTTTTTCTTAATTTACTATAGGAATATGTATTGGTAAAATAGTATCTGTTGTTCAGTTTTCTGACAACATTTCTCCCAAATTCCAAATATAATTGGAATTTGGGAGAAAATGAAAATGAAAATGAAAAACGGGCAAACTGGTTCAAATAACAAAAAAGATCTTATGTTTTCAGAAAGACCACATTAAAAAATTCTGGCAAATTTGGAGTGGTCACATTATTTACAACAGAGCTGTAACTCATTTCTTGGCTTATGATAAAATCAGAGATTTTCTTGGACATACATACAGTGTTTATAAAGCTTTCCTGTAGCTCAGTGGTTAGATCTTGGAACTAGGAGTTTAATCCCAGGGATTGCACATACTCAGAAACAAATGTATTGTATAATGCAATGTGAGTCGCTTTGGATAAAAGCATCTGCCAAATGCATAAATTTACATTTAGTCATTTAGCTGTGTCTAGTTGATTTTACTTTGTCATTCTTAGTGAATCTTAAAAGACCAGTTCACCCAAAATGAAAATTCTGTCTTCATTTACTCACTCTCAAGATGTTCCAAATCTGTAAAAATTTCTTTGTTTTGATGAACACAAAGAAAGATATTTAGAAGAATGCTTGTAACCAAACAGTTCTTGGCCACCATTGACTACCACAGTAGGAAAATTTGCTTTATAAATGTCGGAATGTAGGAAAGCAAACAGTTCTGGGGCAGCTTTTTTGACTACTACTATTGTAGACAAATTACTATTTGTCTACTATTATGGTTCTTGAAATGTTCTTTATTGATGCTAAAGGTTCTACTTAGAACCATGTCTTCCGAAGAACTCTTTTTCTGCTGAAATGGTTCTTTGTATTGGGAAAGGAATGTCCTGACTCAACAGTCCTGCTGAGGTGCCTGCAGACTGACACACCACACAGGTAAGTTTCAGACTGTTTTTAATCATATATTTTATGATTTTTCAATTATTTATTTTATGGTTAAAAACTTAGAATCTAACTTAACAATTATTCAGGATTATCATTTTTTTTGTTAAGCATATACAGGTGAAATTGTTAATGTGTTCAAAAATATTGCAATGAATTACATGTTTTATGTAATGAGCAGTAGGAAATAAAAGTATTATTTGGTGTATTATTATGACATTTGTATTTGTGTATTATTATTTACATTTATTGCTTTAAAGCTGTAAAACATCTTATCTTGGAAAAAGAAATGCAGATAAAATATCTAACAGAATAAATAACAAAGATAATAAATAAATAAATAAATAAAATTAATTCATTCATTCATAAAAATAAAACTCTTCCTGTTTTCTGATAATAAAAGGATTCTTTCTAGCACCACTGAGGTTTTATATACTTTTCAGGGCAAGGTTCTTCATGGAACCTTATTAAAAAGGGTTCTATATAGCACCAAAAAGGGTTCTGCTATTGTTACAAGCCGAAGAACCCTTTTTTGATACTATTTAAAAAAACATTTTTCTTAAGAGTGTAGTCAATGGTGGCCAAGTACTGTTTGGTTACAAGCGTTCTTACACATATCTTTCTTTGTGTTCATCATGAGAAATTCATACAGATTTGGAACAACTCGAGAGTGCATAAATGATGACAGAATCTTTATTTTTGGGTGAACTGGCCCTTTAAATCTAGTGTCAGATCTGTCTGTTATAGCTTTCATTCTGTATTTTTATGTCATTTAGAATTATTATAAACTATAAAGGTTTGGACAGTGTAGCTTTCTAACCATTGTGTGAGACAGTGTGCAGGAAGGAGTCATCTACTAGGAGGCAGTGTCCCTCTGACCAGCACTGTGGCTCGCCACCCACCACCAGCTCACATTGAGCAGGTGTTTGAAGACCTAAAGAAGAGATAATCAGAGTGAAAGCATTACCACATTTCCAAGACATAAATGTAAACAATCGAGAAAAAGCTATGAATGACCAACCACTAATACGATCCTGACTGTGTCTGGCATTGTATTGCCTCAGGGATAAATTTGATTTATATCAATTTGATGTTTATAGTTACAGCCTGATCAGCACATAGAGATTATATGACCACCTCAACATCAGGCACTGCTTGCAGGCAGTCGTATTTTTCACATAAATAGATCATGACATTTTATTACAACAAAATTTAACAATTCTTCTGTCATGTACCAAGCTGGCAGCGCAGACGGGTGTTTGTAGGACCGTATGACCCTCCCAGTGTGGTTCCAGGGCCCAGGAGCCAGAACCCAGCAGACCCCAGAGAGTTACTACTGATGAAGGTTCTGAGAGACAGGAGGGTTCGATATGTACACGGACATGCACGGCAGTTACCGGCCACACACCCCCCAGCATTATAGAGAGGGAATACAGCCTGGCCCTAAGAGATAAACAAATGACAGATGCAGATATCGTGTCTTCAGACATGAGTGTATAACGGCTGAAAATCTGTTTGTGTAAATGGCCTTATTGCGTTCTTATATATCGATTATGTGAATGGTATGAACAGGATGGCAATAGATCCTAAACAGTGGTGCAGTAAAAATATTGATTCAAATATTTTATGGAGAGAGAGAGAAAGACAGACAGATAATGTGAAAGACTGATGCAGAGGTGATAAAAATAATGTCTTTTAAAGGAACCGCTCACCCAAATATGAGAATTTTGACATTTAAAGTAATTTCCTAACACATGTACTGGTTATGACAGTTGCTTGTGATCATGTTTGTAAAGAAGCTCATTTCTTTTGAATCATCAACATTTAGTTACTTTTGGTCCTTGGTAGGTCCACCCAAACTTTGTATCATTTCCCCTCTGGTAGACTGCCTGGAACTCAGCGAGGATTATGGGATAACTGGCCTCCAGAACCTCAATGTCATGACGATGAGCATCCCTGGGAAAGAAAGGGATGCTGGGAACATCTGGGAGGTAGAAGAGATGAGGCTTCTGAATGGACGGGCGTTCAGTGATTTTAGCCTAGACAGCAATGAGATCAATGATGGTTTTTATTTTACAATACAAATTGTATACAGGTAAAGGACAAACCCTCCAGTGAAAGGGATAGTTCACCCAAAAATGATCATTTATTAAAGTGATAGTTCACCCAAAAATATATATTTTTTTCATTTATTCATTTATACATCATTTATTCCCCCTCTTGTCATTTCAAACCTGTATAACTTTCTTTCTTTTGCAGAACACAAAAGAAGATATTTTGAAGTTGATGTTGTCAACTGGCCCCCATTCACTTGCACTGGTTTTGTTTTCATACAATCGAAGCAAATGGGGGCCAGTGACCAAACAATTTTGGGCTCCATTGTATAGACACAATTACACTGAAACATTTCTCAAAATATCTTCTTTTGTGTTCCACAGAAAAATGAGTAATATACAGGTTTTAAATAACATGAGGGTGAATAAATGATGACATAAATGATCTATCCATTTCCAAACTCTGACCTGATTGCGCAGACCCTTGTGAATGCGACCCATGCCGGCCCAACTGTAACGTTTTGCGTACTCTTGCAGGGCTCTGTACAACTTCCTGCTTTCTGCGGCGACTTCGGTGGGGAAAGGGGCATGGCTCAACACAGGTGTCAGGTAGCTCTCGGGCCCCTCCTCTTCCTCCACCGTTTCCATGCCGATCGCCGCGGATGTTTTAGGTGCAGAGTGCCTGGGGTCAACAGGCGATCGGCTGGATGACCGGGAGAACGAGGAGCTGGTTTTGTGCAGTCCAGAATGAGACGGTGGGTCAGAACCAACACGGTAGCAGTACCATAAAAAGAGGAGAAGTACGGTCCAGAGCAGCCCGCTTAGGGGGGGACCACCCAACAGTGCGCATGGGGGAAGAGGCACTAAGTCCAGAGACCAGGACATAATGCTGAGAGAGTGAGCTTTAGAGAGACAGAGAAAGCGAGCATTAAAATTTCATTATCAGGATATTGATGCAAACGCATTTCTCATGAGCAGGCTCCAGCAGACGCCTGTTTGTCTTCTTTATGCTATGAACTGAATGACCAGCACTTGTTACATGATGGGCCTACTTCTTCAGACTACAAAATCAATACATACACCTTGACTTATTAGCATAGCGGAAATACAATTCAGCTGAGCACAACAATCACAGTGACAATTTCTAGGATCCAAAAACACCAAGGGCTTCCCTATATATACGCAAAATGTATCTCTTGCACGATTGCATAATGATTCATACTGCAGTCAGTGTATATGTTCGCTTTCATTCGACGTACTCACGTAGCATGGTACAAGGATTTCCGGGAAGAGAGTGACGACGGATTTGGGTCGAATTCTACAAGTGAACATTCAAACCATTACGTAACGCAAAGCTTGTGTACTCACCAGTTCTCCACACCTTACTCAATCTCTCGTTCCCCCTTAGCTCACAACACGTCTGTCGATCTTATTTCCAGTCTGCAGCCCTCAGTGGATTCCGCATTCAGTGCTTCCGTAAATACGGGCGAACGACTCTTCCTTTACGGAACATACCAAACATATTTTATTACCTTTGTTCACGTACTGACGCATTAACATTTACAAGTCACTCTTTGCTAAAAAGTTAAGCCTTCATTGGAATCTGTTTCAATCGAGGTCCTCGGGACAAGTTTCAGGACCGAGTTGCTGGACAGCTCCTGCAGAGCGACGTCTCTGTCATAGCGCAGTTCGACCACTGGGCGGCGCTACGCATATGAACACAAAATACCCTCAAACCAACCAAACACATTGACAGTCAACGCGTCAACCGAACGGGTAGCAACAACCATCTTTGCCAGTTTCACTCACCTGCGAGCCCGCCTTAGGCCTAGACGGACAGAAATAACGCATGAAAATAACACAGAGCTAAGAACGCATGAAAACGAACTGTTTTCCGTGCATTGGAAGGTGTATTGTGTTTTGTGGGGTTTAACGTTAAATGGAAAACGCATAGTTGATGCTGACGAGGGCGGGAGCGTGCAAATCATTATTTAACAGGCGTTTGACGCGCTACGCCAGTTGTTGTATTTTGGAGGGGGGTGGAGGAGCGAGAGACGGAAGATCGCGCTAGAAACGCAGCAACGAGCAGCGGGGCTCAGGAGAAAAAAACACACACAAAATATTTACAGGATTACCAGAAGAAGCCCACAGGATTCGTTTTGACGAATACAAAGTAGAGACTGCGTATTGCGGGTGCGTATATTTATGTTTCTCTCCGTCGGCGGTGTTTGCGCGTCCGTTACATCAAGCGACAGTCACATGCGTAATGATGATATAGACGCATTGGTAAAATCAACGTAAACCTTTTCTATTTAACAAGCATTGGTCTTAGTCAGAAAGATGTATGTTTATCTAGTCTAGACTGTTCTCTAATGCGTTTGGGGGGGGAATGGGCGTCTTGCGTCAGAGGCAAGGATGAGAGATGTTTTTGAAGCAGACGAGGGGAAGACGATGTGAATATATTACCAGACATCCAAACGTTCAGCCCGCAGTGTCAGCAACAGCATCTTCCCGTATGTTTTATTTCTGCGTATATAGATCCACATTCAGTATGTTTTTACATATTCTGCTTACAACTGTTAACAGTTATATTATGAAGCTTTTTGATCAGCATTGGTGTGTGCGGTAAATACTAAGTGAAGCTCCTGGAGGCGACTGGGCCACTGGCAGCCAAGACCTGCTCTTGGTTACCTGGGTCTTGTGTTAGTGGTGACATCATTGATGGGTGGGCACGGCGGGGGGGCATTTGTCTCGCGCACTGTCAGGCCCCCAAGGCCACGCAGGGACAATACGATTAAATAGACCGCAAACGAACCAAAGACTCTTGGAGAATGTTTTGCGGGATGACGCATTTTAGTAATTTATTTTTAAACGAGATAATAATTACAAGAGGTCGTACAATTCTGCAAGCCATTTAGGAGCAAATAAGAATACATAAATAATCACTGCAGTCATAAAAATGATTAACTTCATCTTTGGGATCACTTTGCCATAGTGTCTTGATATTTTGCTTTTTTTTATAATTCTCTTTATAAATGCATTTACCTGTGTGTGTGCTTGCGTCTAGGTTGTCCTCCCATATTAAAAATGGTGTCCACAGTTTTTGCTGTGACACTGTATGTCACACTGCTGCATCTGGCCTCAGGTAATGTGCACAAACATGTGTGAGAATCTTTAACTCTTCAACCCCAGTGAATGCACATACAGTAGTAGATGTTTTCTAAAAACCAGAAAGAAACAAAGCTTGACAAATTTCTTGATTTCAGGTGCATCCTTAGGGACATCAGACCCTGAAGATCTGGCCACCGTGACCTCTAGCCCTCGCCCCTTGGGAGAACTCATCCATGCTGCACTTATGAATAAGGACTACCTTGGCAACACACCTGGTAGCAGAGGTTAGTCTTTTCTGAAGATAACCTGAGCTACCTGTTGAACTCGGTTTAATATGGAAGGAAACATCTTTATTGAGCTATCTTTCAATCTAAACCTACAGGTACAACAACCAACCCGACCCAGGCTGTTCCTTCCATCAGAGAAGCAGACGTCACTTCGACAATGATGTCACCAGGTATCCTCACTACAGCTGTGACCTCATCGGCCGCACCTCAAGCTGTGAGGTTAAGCGTTACATCACCACCGGCAGAGGAAGAGACCACAACCACTCTAATTACGACAACAACAATAACGACAGTGCACACACCGGGTATCATAATCAAAGGCATTTCCTAAATTTATCAATAAAATATCATTTGCAGATTTATTCTTGTTGTGAAAATACACTTTAATTAAGATATTGCATTAAAACAATCGCATGCAATTTGGAAAGGACAGAACAATTCTGAATGAAAAATCTTTGCAACCAAAGGTTGTCTTTCTCTTTCTCTCCAGTGCAATGTAACGCCAGTCTGTCAGGAATGGAGGGAATAGTCGAGTCCCCTGATACACTCCCCTCCTCATCTCTATTCTCCCCCTTGGAATGCACCTACAGCATCACTGTTTATCCTGGATATGGTGTTGAAATACAGGTATGGCAGCCTCACCGTTACCAAGGTTTTCACTGTAACTCAAATAGCCTCTTTGTAGGTCACCATGGTTACTGGCTGCTAACAAATACTCAGTGCAGCTCAGCTTGTTGGCATTTGCATGGGCAATGCCACTCTAATGAGTTCTGAAATCTTTGCCCTTGACACAATCTGAGTGAATATCATAATTAGCTGTTGTCATGGTAACACATCCTATCTGTCTCAGGTGAACAAAGTGAACTTGTCCAAGGAGGAATCGCTTACCATTCTGGAGCTGGGTGGGCCGGTACCAGAGCTTTTGGCCAACGAGACGCTAATGAGCGAAGGTCAGGTGATCCGTAGCTCAACCAATCAGGTGCAGATTCACTATAGGAGCCTGAAACAAGCCAATCATGGTGTCTTCAGCTTTCACTACCAAGGTATCACGTTCTAATGAAAGTTTACAATATTGTGTATTAAGAGGATTCAATAAATAAAAATAATAAAAAAGATAAAAATAGTAACGCTTTTTGTTATCACAATCCAGCATTCCTTCTGTCCTGCTCATTCCCACTTTCCCCTGAGGGCGGTGAAGTGACCGTGACAGATATTCACCCTGGTGGTCAAGCTCACTTTCATTGTGATCCTGGGTTTGAGGTCAGAGGTCATGAGGTTGCAACCTGTTTAAACTCCACTCGACCCAAATGGAGCACCCCTGAACCTCAGTGTGTGGGTAGGTTGCACTATATTTTATTTTATTGCAATTATTATATTATATTTTAATTTAGTTTCTCTTCCCCACTGTCGTTTTGACTTCATTTTGGTTACTTGGGGTTACAAGCTTAAGTACTACTGGCTAAGTGCTACAAAGTGCTACCTCTAGTATACTGTACATTATTGCCCAGTTTCACAGACAAGAATTAAGGCTAGTCCCAGACTAAAATGAATGTGTGACCTGTCTTAACTGAATATAACTTGCCCAGAAATATCTTAATATAGATCAGTGCCATTGTTTTGTCTCGGGATGCACACCCGTAATGTATTCTTCTAAGGCATTTTTATAAAAGCGACATAAATATCTTAATTCAACTAAGGCATAGTCCTGGCTTAAGCTAAGCCATGTCTGTGAAGCCGGGCCTATATAATATAATATATATATAGTATATATTTGCATTATGTATTTGCATTATACCTCATTTTTCAAAACAGTACTGCATTAAAGGTACACCAAATCTAATTTTACACATAAAGAAACAAATAGGATTATTTAAATTCATGTAAACATTTACATAGGACACCAGTTATAGCATCAGCTTAGTGTTAAATGTATAGTATAAGAAGTGGGTCGTCTCATGGGGCAGACATGTTAAGATCACATGACCATTCAAATACCACTTTATCTCAGTAACCACTGGTCACTCGTGGAATGTTACTAAATTTCTATAAATATTGGTAAACAAAACCTTTGTTGCGCCCATGGCATAATTGAAAAAATTGTGAAATTATTGCCATGTGTGTAAGCATCTGTGCATGCATTGTGTTAAAGCTGTATCTTGTGGAGGATGGATCAGAAACGCCACTTTGGGCCGTATACACTCTCCGACTCTCCCCTCTGCAAGTAACCATAGCAGCGGCAGCAACCTGAGCTGCCATTGGCTGATGGAGGCCAAGGAGGGACACAGGCTCCACCTTCACTTTGAGAGGGTGGCTCTTGATGAAGACAATGATAAGTAAGTAGCCTGTCACTCAGGTGTTTTTCTGTAAATTTCAGAATTTCAGTCAGTGATGCAACTTTGAAACTGTAGTTTAATCAAGGAAGAAGTGGTTTCTCTAAACTTTTCCGCCAGCAACCTTGTGACGTGCCGTCTATCTTGAGTTTCCTAGAATTACTCTGTTCTCTAAATGTCACAGTGTTCTCTGTAAACCCTCTCCTTTCTTAGATTGATTGTGCGCAGTGGGAATAGCTCTACAGCTCCTCTTCTGTTCGACTCGGATCTGGATGACGTTCCAGAACGAGGAATCGTGAGCGAGGGAAATTCTCTCTTTGTGGAACTCACTGCAGACTCTTCATCCATTCCTCTGTTGCTGGCGCTCCGCTATGAGGGTGAGGCGCTAAAGGAGAGAAAGAGAGTGAAAGTCTGTATGTGCATTAGAGAGGAAAAAGATTTGTGAGAAATATGAACATTGTAGTTCTTATATATTATGTAGCTGTCGCAGGTGTGCTGTTCCCACATCCCACAAACTGAAAAGTTCTTTCGCAGTCTGGCAAATCTCTTTGGATGACTTTACAGAACCTCTGGGAGTCACAGGGCTCACAATGTATTTTTTATTGGTCCGCTGTAAACAGTCATATTTTTAAGGTACTGGGTTAATAAAATTATTTCTGGGGATGAAATTACCCTCAGTAAATTAAATTTATGTATCAGTTAAAAAGATGATTGATTTCAGAGATTTATTGAAGCACATAATAAAGTTAAAGGGATCATCCAAAAATGAACATACTTAAACATAAATGAACATACTTTACATTTATTGAAACTCATGTCAATCCAGACCTATGACTATTTCGTTCCTATGTAAAGAATGTATTTTGAAAAACATTGGTAACCAAACTGCATTGAACCCCTTGACATTGTATGGACACAAACACCATTTATAAAAAGACATTTATTAAAACATCTTCTTTAGGTCATATAGGTTTAGAATGGCATGATAAATAAACTAAGAATTTTCATTTTTAGGTGAACTATCCTTTTAACTAGAAAACCACATAGAAAACCGTATACTTCTTTGTTTCTTGGTTATGGCTGTTAAATAAGTCAGACCGAATGTCTAAACAATTTGTAAATACAATTCCAGTGTATAAATGTTTCCACATCTTATGCCATTCAGTGAAAAGTTAGGGCCAAACAAGATAATTTTTGCCTCTACTTCATCAGACTATTTTCAACACTACGCACACTTTTATTATTAATGCAGGCGAAATGTTTCATATAAAGCTTTTACAAATTCCTTCATCCTTACTCCATAACATTCTAATGTTTCCTAACTGTCTTTCTCTGCCAGCCTACGATGGGGAACACTGTTATGAACCATACCTGCCTCACGGCAACTTCAGCAGCAGTGACATCACCTTCCCGTTGGGTACCGTAGTAACCTTCTCATGCTCTCCTGGTTTCGTCATGGAGCAGGGCTCAGGAGTTATGGAGTGTGTTGACCCCAGTGAACCTCACTGGAATGAGAGTGAGCCTGTCTGCAGAGGTATGACATCAAATATCTATCTATCATTGGATCATTGCAACACTGCATGAGACGTGCATAGTTTTTACAGTTGTGTTAATAGTCTCGTAGATACAAACACATTCGAATGCTGTTTCACTATGTTGTTTACTCTTTATTTGCTTAGCTTTGTGTGGTGGGGATCTGACAGACCCAGTGGGAACAGTGCTGTCACCCGAATGGCCACAGAGCTACTCTAAAGGCCAGGACTGTTTGTGGCAGATGCACGTCAGCGAGGACAAGCGTATCGAATTGGATGTACAAATGTAGGTGTTAGTGTTTGTATGTAAATGTTTAAGACTATAGAGACTAACCCTGACCTTCACTTCCTGTCTTGTGCATGCAGATTGAACATCCGCCATAATGACGTTCTTACTATATTTGATGGACATGACCTGATGTCACATGTGATTGGACAATACCTGGGCTCAAGAGAGAGGTTCAGGGTTGTATCTGGGGGTTCAGAGGTCACCATTCAGTTTCAGAGCGATCCAGACGACTCCACATTTATCCTCAGTCAGGGCTTCCTTATTCACTACAGAGGTAAAAACATATCAAAGCAGATGTAGTTATCAGAATCAGAATCAGAAGAGCTTTATTGCCAAGTGTGCTTGCACACACAAGGAATTTTCTTTGGTGTTGGAAGCTTCTAGTACAGACATTCAACACAATGACAATACAATATATGCAGTTTATGTAGTTTATGATGTCACTTCCTTTCATTTTTTTATGCAGAGGTGGAGCCTAATGACACGTGCCCTGTCCTACCACCAATCGAGTTCGGCTGGAGCAGCTCCTCCCACCCGTCCCTGGTGAGGGGCAGTGTGCTGACCTATCAGTGTCAGCCTGGCTATGACATTGTGGGCTCTGACATCATCACCTGCCAATGGGATCTCTCCTGGAGCAACAACCCGCCCACCTGTGTGAAAAGTGAGATGAGTTATATGAATATATTATTATTATTTTATAATACAAATATAAATATATTTAATAATTGCAAATAATTATTCTTCGTTATATATAAATATACAAATATACAACAATACAAAAAATAATAAAAAAGTATTGTGATATAGTGTACTGTATAATGTTTACTAGTCAAAAATAAATACATCAGTTCACTGTTTGCACATATGGATGATTGATGATTTATTGATTGATTGTTTAATATTCCGTGTCCCTTTTTATCCTTCTTTAGTCCAGCAGTGTCCTGATCCAGGTGAGGTGGTGAACGGAGCACGTTCAGTACATCCCGAGTCTGGTTTTACTGTAGGAACTGTGGTACGCTTCACATGTAACCAGGGTTATCAGTTGGAGGGTCCGAGTCAGATCTCATGCCACGGCAGGGACACTGGCATGCCCAAATGGAGCGACCGCAGCCCCAAGTGTGTCTGTGAGTATATGTGATATGTGCATGACGTGCTTGATAAATTAACATCACGTCTAATTTTTACTTAATACATTTGAAAGGGATCGTGAAACCTAAAAATGGAACGTAATCTGTGTAATGTGTGTTTTGTGCATTTATTAATAAACAGTAAAATATGATCCATGCCCAAACCCGGGGGTACCAGACAATGGCTACCAGACACTATATAAGCACAGTTACCAGGCAGGCGAGACTCTGCGTTTCTTTTGCTATGAGGGCTATGAGCTCATTGGGGAAGTCATCATTAACTGTGTCCCAGGACACCCATCTCAATGGAACAGCCCACCACCCTTCTGTAAAGGTACGAGGAAATCAACTAGTCCACTAAATAGAGATTTTCTGTTCATCATGTTCAAGTCAAAATCCTTGTTTTCTATTGTTTGCAGTGGCCTATGAAGGGCTACTGGATGATCACAAATTGGAGGGTAATGATGAACATCATAGCATCAATACTATTCACATTTGTTTGATAATACAACCCAGTGTGTTACTAATGATTTCTACATTTTAATTTCCCCTGTATTTAGTTTCTCAGTCATTAGAGGCGTCCCACCAAATGCTGAGTGAGAACATTGCATTGGCTATTATTCTGCCAATCTTATTGGTGATCCTACTGATTGGTGGAATCTATATGTACTACACCAAGTAAGTTTGAGAATTTAATAAAGCAAACCAAGTTTTGAACATCTTTTGACTGATGACTTTAAGATTTGGTTATTTTCACTGATCATTCTCAATCTCACGGCTGCTCTTTGGTTTGCTCACACCTGCTCCTGTCTCTCTCAGTGTGTGTAGGTGGCAGTGGAAACCGCTGTTCTGGAAGTCTCTTTCTCACACCCACTCTTACAGTCCCATTACAGTGGAATCTGACTTCAACAACCCACTCTATGAGGCAGGGGTAAGAAGAATTTTTGTTTGTTCGGGTTTGTAACTAAGCACCTACTCTGATTTCCTGTTTGAGCAATTCAGATTACTGATGGCTAGAATTTAGCAAAACACATTCCAGTGACTCACTGGTTACAGTACAGAAGAATATTGCCTTACGTCTGCACGCCCTGACTTTGCTAAAGAGATTAATTTGTCTTGTTCAGTCACACCAAATGAATAGTATTTTTATTAAATATAAATTAGGGGATAATGGACAGCCAGCACTTCTGACCACCATTGTAATTTTTCCTACAATGGTAGTCAATGGGGTTGAAGAACTGTTTGGTTACAAGCATTCATCCAAATATCTTTCTTGGTGTTCAATCAAACAAATACATTTATAAAGGTTTGGAACAACTAGAGTGAGTAATTCATGACAGAATTTTCTTTTTTGGGTGAACTATCCCTTTAAGTATTCAAAAAAGACAAACGTGCAATTTGTTTAATTATTTGTAAATATAATCCCATGTTTGTTATTAATTAGGCACATTTATATTGAATTCATTTGTAACTAAATTATGATTTGTAATTATTTTTTAAACTGGCCTAGATGACCCTGTGTTCAAAGTTTAAGGCAGTTGTTGTTGGGGAATAATACAAACGGTTTCATCGGACGCATGCGCCTGGCCAGATGCTAACTTCCGGTCTGTGTTTGTTGATCGGTCTGGCTAGTGACTAATAATATAACAATTTATATTTTATTTAAAATATACATTTATATTGATATTTTATTGTATATTAATGTTATTAAACAAGCAATTTGAATGGGTCGTGTGACTTTATCGCATTTAAGTTTTGCCAAGTAAAGGTTCTTCTACTGGTAACACAAAATAAGGGCGTTTTCACACCTGTGTATCAATTGCTTTGTTCCGAAACTGGGGGTTAAATCGCTACAATATTTAAATTTATTTTAGTTCGGTTCGCATTCACAAGGCAATATTTCCAAACGGACCAAACTTTGTTAATAAAAGTCACGTGCGAGTAAACTCTCATTCGATTGGTCAGAGTGCATCTGTTTATTTTCCGGCCGGTAACGCGGGTGATAATGAGCGTCAGCTGCGCGTTGTCTCGCGTCTCTCACGGCGGAGCTCAGGAAGCATAAATGGAGGAGAAGGACGAGAGAGAACCAGGCCTGGATTTTATGTTATGTTTTATTGTGTTTGTGTGGCCGGCATTCGACTGTGAGGGAGCTGTCAGCACTTTACTTTCGTTTTGTTGTTTGTTTATTTTATTAAAAGTTTGGTTTAACGTTCGCCGTTTCCCGCCTCCTTCCTTCCTTACTTTGAACATTGTTACAGGGAGCCATTAGCAAAACAATCCCTTTTGCGTCACGCAACTTTACATAATTACTCATCATACATTGTGATACAGTCTGGTTCGTTGGTCCGTTGGGTCGGATGACTTTCACACGTCTACCGAACCGCTCCAGAGTTCGTTTTCAATCAGGTCGAGACCACCTTGTTCAGAGCGATTGTTTTAGGGCGGATCCTAGCGCGATTGCCGTGTTCACATATGCATACACGAATCGAACCAAGAGAGAAAACGCACCAGGTTTCGAAACAAACCCTTATGTGTGAAAACGCCCTAAGACTGGCTAGACCTTCTTTTAACTTGATAGCTAATGTAATTTACTTGTTATTTCTTTTGCTTGTTATCAGAAATAATCTACAGGGACTCTATTCTTAGCGGATGTGTACCGGAAGTTGAGTTTGGGTCACAAAAGCACGCATGCGCAGTAACGTTTGTTTATGTTGTTGCTTGTAAACTGCCTAAACCTTGGAGGCTTGGAAAGTAGTGGCTGGCCAATCAGAATCAAGTATTCCAGAGCACCGTTTAATAATACAATAAATCGTAGCTGTCCTTCTGAAGCCTCGGAGGTCCAGATTGGAGGTTTTTTAGGAACTGTAAAAACCAAAGTACTTTTTAAATAGGACAAACATAAAGGGTGACTAATACTAATGATTTATGGCCGAAAATAAAAACCAAGAAATATGGAGATACAAGGTTTCAGAAGGACAGCAGCAATGTTATATTGGAGTTATACATTTTATTTTATATGATATTGTTATTTAATAAGATATTGTCCCTTTATAGATTCAATGTAGTAATCTACTTTTGGTAAGCAGTTTACAAACTTTTTCAAAACAGTAGCTTGACTGTAGGCTAACCACTTTGACTTGCAGTAGCTTGTATTTGGCACATTACAGCATCAAAGTATCTTCCCCAACACTGCTAGGCCTTCGATGATCCAAACTATTCAAATTTTCCTTCATGACTGTCGGTAACGCACGCATGCATTGCATTTTCCTCTCTTTCCCTGTAGGACACACGAGAGTATGAGGTGTCCATCTGAGACGTCTTCAAATGAATCCAAATTGTGGGTGAATGGAAAGAAGATGAAGGAATACTGTTATTTTTCTCTCCGCAAGATATTCATTGGTTTTATTATATTAATTCTACGACATAAATCTCACTTTACACAGTCTCTCTCTCTCTCATGATCTCTCTCTCTATCAAATCACAAATGTACGTATGTAACAAACAGTATGTGTGCCTGTGAAATGACTTTTGGAAAGTACATTTTTGCAAGTACATACATCTGCATGCTTTGCATGCATGTGTGTGTCTGTAAATATAAAATAACGGTAAAGTCCGGCATGATTTCTAACAGCAGGTTTGGTGCCTTAAGGACTGTAAAATAGTAAAGGAGTAACTGAGAGAAACGGAAAAGAATGCAGGATTCAGAGAGTGAGAGAAAGAGAGAGACTTCACACAAAGTCCCTGCTGGAAAGACCATCTTAGAATTTTCAAGACAGTTTATGCTGGCTTGGTGGTGGTCGACTCTAACAAGATCTTTCTGGTTAATAAAAAAGCTTAGTGGGAAAACCAAGCACCAGCATTACACATAGTTGTAATAGCATCTAAACCACGGCATATACTGGTCAACAGTCAAGCTGGTCTTTTCAGAAGGGGTGAGACAAGTACACAAAACTATATAATCTAAAGTACAAAAACCATATCCTCACATATTTGTATACAGACACATGCCCACACATTCAAACATACATGACAAGAACATATTGAATGTAAATATTTTGAGGCTTCTGTATACACAACTGATTCAGTGCCAAAATTCCATCCCATAATGTGACTTCATTTCATGTTTCACTGGTTGCCATAGTACTTCACAATTTTATGTAATAATGAGGACAATGCCAGCATTTCATATTGTTCTTTGCTGTTTCTTAGAATCTCTTTCTGCTTGATGTTGAATGACCATGTTTCAGAGGAACTGACCGTCCTCTCGCTTATGGCACGCGACGATTGTATATTTTACCGCTTCAAGCTTAGAATTCACGATCAATTATAATTACTGTCATTGTTATCACAGGTGACGTTGTTGCATATGCACTATGTTGAGAAAATATATACTGAAAAACTGCTTGCTGTGATGCAGTAATCAAATTGAAATGCTTTTTATAAAGTGCATTTTTTTATTATTTATCTCATGGTTTCTTGTTAATATGCAGTGAGTTATGTCTTTTCCACTGTGCCATTACCAGAGCCCGTGTTGTGGGCTTTGTTACATTATAGTATTACTTGATTGTTATTTATTTATCAACATAAACTTGTCATGAAGACATTGTTTATTTGCTGAGATTGACGATTAAATAAAAGTCTCTGTTGGATGGTGAAAATATTTTTTCATATATTTACTGTTTATTTGTGCATTAAGGTGCTTTACCCATGCGTATTACACAGAAGTCTGTTAGGTGGAGCTGAAGCACCCACATCACATCTTCAATTCTTTCTGATCCGCATTTCTAATACTGTTTTGTATGGCCCGTTTCCGCCAAAGTTCAGTAATTTTTTTATAAATCATTGACTTAGTATCTCTATGAATGAGAATCATATATTAATGAGAACCTAAGTCGAAGTTTTGACGTAGTAACTCAAAATAATGAGAAACTAAGTCTAAATTTTGACTTAGTAACTCAAAATAATGAGAAACTAAGTCTAAAGTTTGGCTTAGTAACTCATAATAATGAGAAACTAAGTCAAACTTTCGACTAAGTCAAACTTTCGACTAAGTTTCTCATTATTATGAGATACCAAGTCGTTGTTATGAGAAAGTTTCTCATTATTATGAGTTACTTACTCATTATTATGAGAAAGTTTCATTATTTTGAGTTACTAAGTCAAAATTTCGACTTAGATTCTCATTATTATGAGACACTAAGTCATAATCAGTTATAAAATCTAAAAGAATCCCCAACCCTGGCGGAAACGGGCTTCCATCGTTTTGAGTGCTTTTAGAAAACGCTGACGTAATAAAACAACCCTCCACGATTGGCTGCATTCACCACATCACGTACGCTATGTCACGGGGCGGGATTAATTTTCTTGACAGACGTCAGTTTGGACCAAACAGTTTACGGAAGACAGTGCTTGCGAGGGGAAGCAGCCATTGTCTGTCAACCCACAACAAGAAGAAAGAGGAAGACAGTTTTGGCCCGAGAAACAAGAGGAAATTATGATCTTGTGAAAAACATGACAGGGTTATTGTAGTAGATGTAATCGTCCGTCGCGATTACTCTGCATATTGTGCACCTCGTCGTGAGGAGTTTTCGCTACGCAGCTCGGTGAGTGCTATGCTCATCGACACTCCCTCAGCTAGCATAGCTAATAAGCTTATCAATATGTGGACATCATATTAACTAAACTTGACGGCTAGTGATCATCGACAGGTTGCGTAACGTTACATGTGGTTTTCTTCTAACGTTAATTTATAGTGGTGAAATTGTTAAATGATCACAGAGAAGCAAATTTGGAGTGGCCTGTGTGAGGATTAACGTTAGCTAGAACTTCTCAACTGGAGTTAAGAGTGTTTTGACCTAATTCGATAGGTTTGTTTTGTATTACTACAGTGACACTTCTGTAGTAGAGAATTATTCATATTCTCTTGAGGACATTTTTTCTCGTATAAATTACATTTTCAAAGATACTCCCGTGATAGCTGCTCAATGCATTGTTTTATATGCCTGATGTTGTTCGGTTATGTCGTAGCCTGATGGGTCTAAACGTTTTTTTTTCTGGAAAGGTTAAGGTGTTTGTTAAACATTTTATGACTTTTTTAATGGTTTAATTACACTTCGGCGACGCATCTCTGAAGAGGTGTCATTACGTTTATTAGTTTATGTGCCCCTCATAAATTTTTACATTTTTTTGTGCATGTACACTTGTGAGCAATCGCCAGAAATGACACTGATGTCCTGCTGTCCATGCTTCCTGTTAACGCCCCGTTCCATGTTGTAATGATGTGAGTCAGTATCACTTATCATCAAGAAGGTGGTTCAATTCTGTGCTTTATATTGCAACGTCAGGCAGAAGAGTAGCAGGGTTTGATTTCCACTCCTCTGATGTCTGCCGAGGCGTCTGGTTCATCCGGAGGGACTGTGGTGAACGTGACCGGTTCTGCCTCACACTCCACTAGCCATGCTGGGGAAGAAAAGTCTGACAGGAGCCTGACCAGCAGTAAGTATGTGAAGCTCAATGTGGGAGGTACTCTCCATTACACCACGGTCCAGACGCTCAGCAAGGAGGACAGTCTGCTCAGGAGCATGTGTGATGGGAGCAAGGAGGTCACCATAGACTCAGAGGGTAAGGAAAAACATTCAACACATCTGACCAACATGTACAATAACCCTTAAACATAATATTACAACTGTGATTCAGATTTGGTATAAATGTGTGTGTTCTCTCCCAAGGCTGGGTTGTGTTGGACAGAAGTGGGAGACACTTTTCCCTGGTGCTGAACTTCCTGCGGGACGGGACAGTTCCTTTGCCAGAGAACTCACGGGAGCTGGAGGAGGTGCTGAAGGAGGCACAATACTACAGGCTTCAGGGCCTTGTGCAGCACTGCCTTACCACTTTACAGGTGAAATCCCTCATTCATCCACTGACTTGAAGGAAGAGCATGTTTAGTCCATTAGATTGCATTTATTTGATCACAATGAATTGCTTTGTACAGAAGCATCTACCAAATGCATAAAAGTGTATATTTGACCAGTATTTGTATTCCCTGGGAATTGAACCCATGGAGACACACACCACATACCAAATCCAGTATTGGTCCAAAGTAGAACTAATATAATGTGTGGTTCTTAGTTTGATAACTGTAAAGTATTTGATAACGGTATTATCAGTTACTTATGGCTTGTTTGATGTTGATGCAGAAACACAGGGATAACTGCAGGGGATGTCACATTCCTATGATCACTTCGGCCAAAGAGGAGCAGAGGATAATAGCCACCTGCAGGAAGGTAAGATAATAGAGAAGTACCAGAGACAAATGCAATGACACGTGTATAAAAATAATTGGGGTGGCAATTTTTTTTTTGTTCCGTTCCTTATGACAGCCAGTGGTGAAACTGCAAAACAACAGAGGGAACAATAAATATTCCTATACAAGGTACTCATTCTCACACGTTCAGCATTTACTCTTATACTCTGTGTTAACTACCAGAAAGCAAATAAACTGTAATGTGATTGAATATTATTCTGGATCTAAAGGAGTTTTTTCACACTATAGTAAAAATTGACGCTATATGATTTTTCAATGTAAGAAAAGTTAATGACACTTGGCCTTAGTCTCTAGAAAGTTTTGAAAAAACGTAAAACGATGTAAACACAGTTTTCTATAAAGTCACCCTTTCCTCCCATAGCAACTCAGATGATAACCTCCTGAAGAACATCGAGCTGTTTGATAAGCTGGGGCTGCGTTTTAATGGCAGAGTGCTGTTCATTAAAGACGTGCTGGGAGACGAGATATGCTGCTGGTCTTTCTATGGCGAGGGACGCAAGATTGCTGAAGTCTGCTGTACTTCCATTGTTTATGCCACTGAAAAGAAACAGACCAAAGTGAGCAGCGGGGAATTAAACAGCTTGTTTTTCTGTGTGTGCATTGCGGTCTGTCTTTAGATTTTGGCCAGCAGTGAGACACAAAGTACACTGCATGGTGAAAAAAAGTCTAATTTACATATTTGCCTATATATTATTACCTTGTTAAAATTAGTTTCCAACAGGTGAATTGCATCTCCTATAAAAACATTTTTTGAGAAATGGAGCACTTGTTTTGTCTCTTCGTCTTTTACTCCTGACGTAATTCTTCAACTTCTCTTCATTTAGGTTGAGTTTCCAGAAGCACGTATCTTTGAGGAAACGCTCAACATCCTAATCTATGAAAATGGTCGAGGCTCAGGTTCGGGAAGCATGGCCCTGCTGGAATCAGGGGGTGTCTCATCAGGTGTTGGCCAATCAGAGGAGGATGGGGCAGGGATAGGGGGCGGGGATAGACGGGTGAGACGTATCCATGTTCGGAGGCACATTATGCATGATGAAAGAGGTCATGGACAGCAGACTGTCTACAAAGACTAAACATTAAAAAGGTACAAAGAAACAGAGAAATTGTCATTTTAGGAGAGTGGAGGCCTTCCAGTACTAGGGTCCTGTGAACCGGTACCAATGTAAATAAAAATGGGAATAACTTTAGTTTAACTTTGATACATTTAATACTGCACTGAAAGGGTGGGGGAGGGTTATAGGCTAGTTTAGAAATTGTCCTAAAATTGCCACAGTGTGGTACAATTGCTTATTTGTCCTTTTTTGTTACATTTAATTTATTATTCAGTTAATTTATTGTCCAGATTTTTCACTTTAAAAAAAAATGTGAAGTTCATTTTTGTTTTGCCTGACCATGTAAAAGTGTTTAATGGTAAGCTGTGATGTATGTGTTTGAATGACAGGGTGAGTGGTACTTGGTGGAATTGTAATATTGTACAGATAGGTCAGATATTCTGTGAAACTGACAAAAATGTGCACAACTAATCGTTACAGCCATAAACATAATGGTGGTGGGGGGGTGGATTTAAAAGTCTTAAACACAAACATTGTTTACACAACTGTAGCATAATTGATTTGTATGGGCAAGATGACACAATATAAGACTATTGTCTTGTAACTTAATTTTTATGGCTATGAGATGACGGTAAGAGTACATTTTTCATTTAAGGTAAAACCCATTTTTAAACTAATCTGTATAGACTAATGTAAGCCATAAATGCACGCATTCCCTGCTTAAAACGCTGCCAATGAAACTAATACGCAGAATGACGTACAAATATTGTGACGGCATGTTACTCAAAATGAATGAACAATTTATTAACATTTTCAAATAAAGTTGTTCTTTTTCTTGAAACCCTTGTGTTGTTGTATTTTAAAGGAGTCATATTGCACGGCTAAAACGAATATTATTGTTTATTTTAGATGTAACGCAATGTGTATACACCATTTAAAGTTTATAAAACGTTGTATTTTCCACATGCCGTACATGTTTGTATCTCCTCTTTGCCCCGCCTCTCTGAAACGCGCTGATTTTTGACAAAGCTCGTCGCTCTGAAAAGCGAGGTGTGCTATGATTGGCCAGTTCACCAGTGCGTAGTGATTGGTCAAATACTGCAAGCATTTCACGGAAATGTAACGCCTCTTACCATATTCGGAACATCAGCGGTACTTCCCTATCAATTCGAGCCCGAATCTCATCCGGAAAATGAAGACAATCAAGCCGATACATCAACTGTGCCAGCGCGACTCGAGCAGGATGTCAAGGATTGGTAAGGTTTTATTAAAAATCTATGTTAAATAGTTTAAAACTATAGTTAACTTTTTTACCTTTTATATACAACGTTATAAAGATTTGCCGTCAGTGTAATAAAATCATAGTGATTTATAACAAAATATTAAAACCTACTTTTATTCTTTTACCATTTATGTGTAGGTGAAAATGTGAAAACAGTAATAAAATGCTAACTGAGGTTGAAAATGTATGCTGCTTGGAAATACAAAAGGTACGAAGTAATTACTTTTTTGTAAATATAACACATGCTTTTATATTTTTCTGGATTACAAATACCAAGTGTCGTCTTCCACAGGTTGTGAGACGAATGAATGAGGTGGCAGGCCCTCTGAAATGCATGACACACCACCCAGGCTTCGAATCTAACTGTTTAAATCCTTACGTCCTCCAGAACATTAATAACATTTACAGGGCTGATTTTGGACCCGTGAGGCGTAGAACAGCTGAAGAGTAAGTTGTTGATGTCATATGATTTCTTTATTTTATAAAACAAAAAACATTTATTTTCAAGGCACCAAAGCAACTACTAGTAAAACAAAGGTATCTTATTCAAATATTATAGGTAAAAACAATTAATACAATAGTAAACATGTACACCTTTTTTCAGTTAAATAAAAATATAATATTTGACATTTTTCTTTACAGGCGGTACAGGTATCTCTCCTATCGAAGCTTCATAAACTGGTGCTGGGGATATTTAGGAAAGAACGTCAGTGTTGTTATCCCATCCTGTGTTGTGCTTCGGATTCGGTAGGAGTTCCCACATCCGGATGGACAATATGTTGGCTTTCGACCACCGCTTGTCTGAAGAGTGACACATGCCGGCCAACAACTTCCTCCATTGAAGGCCTATCAAACTGCGAGGACATAGAAGCAGGAACGCGGATTTGTTTTAGCTCCTCCACAAATGGTGCGGGGTCTGTAAACACCTCCTCAAAAACTAGCTTCATCAAGTCAGTTACATATTCTGTAAATAAATGGTACAGAAAGAAATGTTATTGATACACAACCTACGTACGTAGAACAATTCGATGCATCACTAAATGTAAAATTTTTCCGTAAGTGTATGACAATAAAACATGTTTTACAACATACCATATGAAGGGGGTGTTTTTAGTGGCTTTGTAGTGGCTTCACCCTTTTTTGACTTGGGGAACACAACCTTGTATATAGGTTGTCCAGAAGTTGTTACAGCCTGCTCACGGTCTCTATTTTCATTGTAGTGAATTGCTGCAAGGTACAACCTGCAATACACACATGAAATAAAATACAAAACATGAAAAACACTACGGTAATCATGCATAAAAAAATAAATATTATTAATATCAAAATGTGCAATACCTGCACAACATTCCAATGAATGGAAAAACAACATTCTTAGGGGCGAAACGCAGGATCACACCGTGAAAGGCTTCGAGTGAAGATGTCTGGTAATGGTGACTGAGCCTCTCCACATCCTTCAGGACTCGCTTATTGTTCATGATCTTTTCAACTTTTTGGAGTGGCATTGACCCTTGAACAAGAAAAAAAGAGTAAAAAAATGGAACATTCCTAATGTCAAAAAATAAGTTTTTTTTCATAACTTATTCGCATTATAAACTAATGTAATGTTCTGATGCATACCTGGTTGGAACCATTTTTTGTGATCTCTGGACACTTTGCCTGCATGTGCACATGTCGGGAATACAGGGTTCTCATGGGTGTGGACATTTTGAATGTGGTTGAGCAGGGAAGTATATTTGGCCACCTTTTCTGGACCACAAGTAGACGTCGTAGCACTCCAATATATGTGATTCTTGATGCTGTGCAACCACATCTTCACAATGTAGTACTCTTTTTTTAGGGAAAGTTTGTTCAATTTTTTAGACAAACCTGTAAAAAGGTATAAATGTTGTGTATTGGTGATACATACATTAACTTCATAAAACAATCACAAAAAAAACCCCACTGTGTTTGTAATTACACAGAAATATATGTCACATAATACATAAACCTTAGCAGTTACCCTTTTCGAAGTGCCACACATCGTAGAACTGCACGACATTGCGCTCTCTAAGGAACTTCTGGATCTGGGGATGACGATCCGTTATGATGTATTCCACTTCCAAACCATTACTCTCCAGATGGTCCAGACAACGCTGCAAGCCCTCTTTCTCCATGTGGTAGCTACCGCCTACCTCGTTGCACTGGGTGTCAATAAAATGTAAAAGGCATAAACCTTGAAATTAATATTTATTTCATGGTTACATTGACAAATGTATTATATAAATTAATTTTACCTGAACAAGCTGAATGTCAAGAATGGTGTTGCTTTCGAGGTGCATCAAGGTGTAACTGCCGAACTTTGCTGAGTGCCCTAAAGAAATGAGATGTAAAGTTTTTGCTAGTCCTGTCTCTACTCTAACATAGAAATGGCAATCAGAAGAATCCATATAACATAAAATTATTCTTAAATATAAACTAACCCGGTGTATCAGCCCTCATATCTCCAGCAACTGCAACTTTTCTCTGTTCTTGCAGCTTTTTGAACATATCGGTCTGCAGAAAGTTCCACCTGTGTATTATAGCAGGCTCAAGGTAGTTCCTAGCATGTCTCCTAAATGCATCGTAGTGGAACATCTTAAGTTGCATGGCCTTGCAAATCTAAAAAATTATGAAAAACATTATAAACTATACAGTATATTAATAAAAGAGTGATTAAAACAGATTTATGATCAGAAGGGTATTAAAATTACCTTTTCAAACTGAAAGAATGATGCACCACTGAAGTAAATAGCTGCAGACACCAGTAAGTTTCCAACAGGGGTACTTCTATTGACAGGCTGACTCTCCCACTTTCTGTGATAACTGCACTTTGGACAAAGCTGGATGAACAACACATAGGTGCCCACTCGTCTAAATTGAACATCACACTTTGTTTTGCAAACTGGGCATGTTTCAAACAGCTCTCGGAGGCAGCTTTCAAAAACAATGTACTTTGACTCGTTGTTTGTGGTCTGTTGCCTAAAGTAGGAAAAAAACGAAATACTTTTTTTTATAAATTATAAAACTGAACTGAATATAATAATCAAAGGTTTTCAAAACATACGCTAATTCGGACTCCTCTGTAACAACTGTGTCATCAGGGTTATATGTGGAATCGTGTGGTTCAGCGATGCTTTCAGAAATATCTGTATCTTCCTCTTCTTCCAAGTCAAGATAAGGCCTTTTGCGTGGTGTGAAAGGATGTGCTTTGATGGGAGTTGAAGAATATGGCACCATAGGGAAACTAGGTGTAGTTTCAGTACCTACATTAAAAGAAGAAACCGTTGCCTGGGTGCCTGAAATCCAAATGAAAAATGGTATATTCAGCATTACTGAATGTGACATACCTTTGTTCCTTACGTGCGTTCCCTTTATTGTGCCCCAAGACAACTGTGTGCCAAAGGATCGCGTCATTGGAGACGGTGCAGGCAGTGTTTCTATACTGTCTGTTTGAGATCCAACATTTTTTGTTCGAGATGACATGTGAAATTGTGCGGAACTGTGGCCCTGATGAGATGTACCCTAAAATAAACATATGTACATTGATTGTTTGTAAAAACAAAAAAAATCCGGTGTTAAGATTAATTGACTATAAACAAACAACCATATACATCACACAGAGTTTGTGTGAGAGAGAAACAAGCTCGCATTACAGCAGGGAATGGTAACACAATTAATAACGTGCTACGCCTCTCGTCGCGACACAACAAAGACAACAAACCCCATTATAAACACAACATTTGTTGCCTCTAGTTGGAACATAATTACTGATTATTAGGACTTATGTTGTCTTTTCGCTACGTGCTTGTCTGCATTTACGGATCACACAAAGAAACAACATGCGCTACAAACACACAACAGACTCAACTCGCGTTAGTCCGTAACAAAGTATTTTACAATGAAAATATACTTACAGGCTGCGAATCTGAAGCGCCAGACTTTCCTTGCGAAGTATTCATGGTTGGAATTGACCCACTTTTTAACGAAAGCTTTCGCGCATAGCCGGTCTTGATCTCTCCCAGGTTCGTGAAGCATTCGTCGGTGAAATGCGCTGCACAAACTTGAACATTCTGATTGTACTTCTCTGGAACAGTGTTATAAATAAAATGTAACCATTCCGTTTTAGTCGTCTCATCTTTTGGCAAGGCAAACAAAGACTCTTTCTTTTCGCAACGAAACACACATCGTCTCCGCGACATGGCTGCGCTGGCGACGATACAATGAGATTTACAATTACGCCCACCTTAACTACGTGTAGATTTGGGCGGTCTTAGTCAAATCATGTTACGAAGTTACGTAGATTCGCCGGGGTGTGGTTACACGAGGCGTTTCAGGCAAGTATGGTTGAGCATTCGCTTTTAGATAGAATGCATCTTTTGTTCCCACACTTTCATTTGTGCAATTTTACGTGTCTAATACATGCATGGGCAACTTATAACACACCAAAAACACAGAAAAACACGTACTTCCGACATATGACCCCTTTAAAACGTCAAAGCGTCCATTGAACGTTGTGCGTCATGACGTATGTGACGTGAGCGTGCACAACAAAGCGCGCCAAGGCAGGGTTGCGCGCTAACTACGCAGGGATGTTTACCGTTCGTGTACCGTATTTGTAGATGTGTAAAACATGGTGAAAGAAGAGGACGCTATCCGAAAGTTCGTTGTGAGACAACTGACTCATTGCTCGGACCTCAGGTAAACCGCGGGCAAAAGTATCGAATTTGCAGTTTGAAACGTCAATAAATATGATGGTATGATAACCAGCTATCAAACAACGTCAGGCCTGTATCATTAACTTAGTCGTTTTTGTGTTGTTAACTTTGGTCTGTTCCTAGTCAGAAAAACCTAAGCAAGCATGAGGGTATAAAACGGTTCATTTAGATAAGCGGTTTACAATGTGTACTATAGTACGATTTCTAAGCGAGGTAAAGCACGCTACGTGATGTATGTTGTCAGAAGTGTCAATGCCCAGAAGAGGGTACCACAGTACAAGAGAGTTGGGACTGCACAGAAAATTTAGGAAAATGCTTTGCTTGATATAAAGTCAAAACCATGTCACGGACGTTTCTAGTAGTCCGTCGAAGTATTTTGAATCTTGAACCGTTTTCTCTGCCATGTTTCAGTTCACTGACCTTGGGCATTCTACGAAGGAGATACCTCGAGCAAGTGGGGAGAGAGTCACTCAGCACCAAGGATAGACAGTTGATGAAGACAATTGTTGAGGAGGAACTCTTGAAAATGCAGGTGAGGAGGAGGTCATGATGACTCGTGTGGTCCTACTGTCAGGAATACTGCACCTCTCTCTGAGAAATGTACTCCGCTCTGCCTAGATACTAAGGCTTACTCGACAAACTTCACAGAATATTCCATAAGACTACATTTAAGTTTTGTGAAGAACTTGATTTTTATTTTAGTGAAACGTGCTAATTTAGTGGTATAAATAAATAACATTGATGCATACTGAAAAAATAAGATGTTTATTACAACCAATAAAATTAAGTGAACAAAAATGTTCTTAGCAATTCTACAATATCGTTTATTTCCCTCATCTTACATTAAAAACGTGTATAGACAGATTTTTTCCTGATGTCTGGTTTGGGGAAAAAAATATTTTTTATTATTTTGAAAAGAGGACTGGCAAACTAACATCCTGCATACTCTTATCAAAATGTATTTAAATATTTTGGACAAAGAAAATAAAATCTGGTTACCTCGTGTGTCTATATTATGAGTATAGGATACTATAGGTATAATCCTGTAGCTATAGATGGTTTCAGAAGCAACATAAACAAACGTTATGTGGCCCAAACTTAACTTCCGGTAGACCTTTGCAAAGAATCAATAACTATTGAGTAGATGTAAATTCATTAAATACAATTAGTATACAATAAAATATTACTATGAAAAAATACAAATTAAAGATAAAATTTAAAGGGTTCGTTCACCCAAAAATAAAAATTCTGTCCTCATTTACTCACCCTCAGATTGGTCCAAACCTGTTTAAATTTATTTGTTCTGCTAAACACAAAGTAAGGTTTGTAAGAATGTCAATAACCAAACAGATCTCATCCCCCATTGACTCCCATGTAGTATTTATTTTCCCTACTATGGCAGTAAATGGGGGATGAGATCTGTTTGGTTACTGACAGTCTTCCAAATATCTTGCCTTGTGTTTAGAAGAACAAAGACATTAATACAGGTTTCTAACAACCTGAGGGAGAGTAAATGATGACAGAATTTTCATTTTTGGGTGAACTATCCCTTTAACTTAGGGTCAGTGCGTGTGTCCGATGAAACCATCTATACAGTCAGTGGCAATACTGAGTTTGACTTGAGAAGTGTTGAATGTTGCACTGTATTTCTGGAAAAGTGCTGCTTTGAAATGTCAAAATAACGCTGGACCTCAGACTTGTGCTTGCGGATTGCATACTTTGATTGGTCAGTGACGTTTTTAGGATAGGGCTTAGCGAAGAGTCAATTTAACCTTTCTATTTTTTTAGGATAGCAGCGATGACGAGCCTCTGGTTAAATTGGTGGAGAAAAAAAGAAAAAGGGTGGATGATGATGATGGTGCTGACGAAGGCTTGAAGAATGAAATGGCAAGGAAAAAGAGACTGCGGCACGAGGAGTCTTCTCCAGGTGACCATGCAATACTTTTCATTGCCAAGCAAAATGTTATTTATTGAAGTGAGATTTATGTTGTGCTAAATGTTTTCATAATCTTTCTGTATTAAAACATGTGGCTCACATTTACTGTTCTCTTGTCCAGATTCCCCCGACTCTGGAATAGTCAAGGCTATGAACGAAGAAGGCCAAAAAGAGGTAGAAAGTGACAAAAACACGGACAAAGACAGTGAGGGGGAAAAGGAGACCACTGGGAAAAAAGTAAAACTGCAGAAACAGAAGATGACAAAGGGCAAGCAAACCAAAGAGCGAGAGATGCGGTCCGAAGATGAAAGTGAAACGAAAAAGAGACGAAAGAAACAAGGGAAGATGATAGAAAGTGAAGATGAGGAGGAATTGGAGGATTCAGATGAAGATGAGGAAAAGTTACAAACCACAGAGAAAATGAATAAATTAAAAAAGAAAGATTCAGCCAGCGAAGAAAAAACAAGTGATAGATGGATAAAAAATAGCAACAGTGAGTCTGAGGATGAAAGCGAGAGGAGCAAAGAGAAGAAACATAAGAAAAGAAAAGATACGAAGAAAAAGAAGCCAGTAGAGATGGATGCTGTGAAAGAAGTGGAAAGACAGGTTTTTGGGAGCAGCTCTGAGAGTGAGGACGAGGAAACCAAGACGACTAAAACCAAGAAGAGCAGCGATTCTGAGAGCGAGAGAACTGGAGAGAGTGAAGGGGAGGATGCTGACAAGTCATCCGTCAGAGAGAAGAAAAATGGTAAGCATGATGTCAATTACACTCTTATTAGTTATACACTAACCAGACATAAACCGTACTTTTGCTTATCCCTCTGTTTCTTACCAGAGAAGACACCAGAGGAACACGGGAGGAAGGTAGAGGAGGACTCTGACTCCTCCTCTCTGCCCTCACTGAAGGATGAGGAAGAACAAGAGCAGAGCAAGAATGAGGGGAAACAGAAGAGTGTGACCAAGAAGAAACGTAGTGAGGAGAGAGAGAAGACAGCCAGAGGAAAGGCAAGATCTTTTTTTCCCTCTGTTTTAAACGGGGTTAAAAAGAAATCTCGGCACAAATGCTAATGAACCCTTACCCTAATTCACTAAATGTTTGACACCTTGAAGGAAAAAGATTTTTATCATTTTTTTAATAGCTTGTGTTGAAATCGGTTGGTAATTGCAGATTTTTCTGCAAATCTCTCTCAGAAAACGTTCTTTCTCTAAATTGTTTAATGTAAACTAAACCTGCAGTCCCATCGTCAGCAATTGATAAATAATGTAATGATTATTCAACATGATTTAAAATAACCATTGACCATCAGGATGAAGAGAATAAGACAGTGGCCCGGCTGAAGCGATACATCGCCCTCTGTGGCGTGAGACGGAACTACAAGAAGCTTTTAGACTGCTGTCGATCAATAAAGGCCAAAGTGGCTGTGCTGAAAAAAGAGCTGGAGGAGCTGGGTGTTGAAGGTGAGTGTCTCTCTGAGTGCTTGTGTGTGTGTTTGATGACATATTATAATGCTGCGCCAAGAGATACCTGCAAATTAAAAATCTAGTAATTGAATGTTAAGTCATCTGCTGGATTTTAGTTATGCACAGAGTGTTATGGGTAGTTGACAGACTAATTTGAAAAGCTGTCCTATGTTGTGACAGCAAAAATGACAATGAAGATAAATCTCTCCTTTGCTATTTTATATGATAAATATGAATAATATAAAACAATGTAATGTGTAATTGTTTTCTTAAATTTGCTATGTCACACCATAGGACACATGTACGATTAATTGTCAACCACCCAAATGCTTCTCGCTTTCCAAGCGAGTGATCTTCCTACATTGCTGAAATAAAAAACCACCTATAATTCATATCCGTATCTTTTGTGTTCAACGGTACTGATATGGTGTTGTAACGGACTGTGTGTTCAACCTAAATTATCTTTGTTCCAGGTCAGCCGACCATAGAGAAATGTAAGAAAGCTCGACTAAAGAGAGAAGAAGCACAGGAGGTGGCTGAGCTGGACGTCAGCAACATCATCACAACTCAGGGTAATTGCACCTAATATCAACTGAAAAATTTCAATCTTTTCAATGAAACAAACACTCATTGTTACTTTGTTCGCACCTAAACGTGACACTCAGGACGTCCCAAAAGGAGAGCAGCATGGCCCCCTCGTCCCAATGTTTCTCCTCCCTCTTCTGTCTATAAGTGTGTTGTGGACTCTGACTCAGATAGTGGGGACAGCCACATAAACAGGGGGCACAAGAGAACAGCAGCTTGGAGCAACCTGCAAGGAATCATCAGTGATGATGGAGAGAGTGATTGAGTGGGAAGTGCCTTTTAACTACAGTTTGTGTTTTCAGAGCATTATACGATCATTCTGTAAGTTCACACGCTCTATTTCATAGCAAACTGAACAGAAGTGATCACTGCCCTCTGGTAACCTGTAACACGTGCATCCTCTGTTATTGTAGGATGTGATCCAGCAAGTTTGTTTCGTCTTTTTGTGCATTTTATAGTTGTTTATTTGTACTTGAACGTTTACAAAATTTAAGTGTCCTAAATATTGAAAAGGGGCTTTAAGAATAAAATAAAGGATTCATTTTACATTCTCCTTAACTTTTTCTTGGGTCTTTTTTCCCTGGAGTAGGGACAAACGGTAAATTGCCAGCAGTCATAGTTTGATGTACATACAGTGTTGCTAAAGTTGTGCATTTGACTTCAACTTAGCCCTTCAAATGAAACGATCTACAAATGTTTGGATGACTTCCATAAAATTACAGTTCTGAATCCTAAAGAGCTGAAAAACTGGTTTGAATACCTACAGTAAAAAAGAATCCGCATTCTCATAACCATTATTATTAGGAATTGCAACAGTAAATGATTCGTACATCATAAATAAAATTAAAAAAACAAATCCGATAAGACTGATTGTGGTCTTGAGGTTGAATTTTTCAGCTGCAAACTGTCACGATCGTGGTGAAAGAACCCAAGCGCAGGCAGCCGTGAAGGGGTTAACAGAGATTTTATTTACACAAAACAAAACAACCACAATGGGGGAAAACAGAACTAAGAAATATATATTAAACAAAAGACTTCCCACGAGGGGGGCAAAATGAAAACAAGAACAGTAAAACTAAACTATAGGACACGACCAAACGTCTTAAATCAAACACGACACGACAGGGTAGAACACAAAACTCACAAAACAGGGGCAAGGCTGGGAGCAGGACCACTGGCCGAGGAGCAAAGCAAAACACAGTAACGTACATACACATGCAATCCACCAACACAAGACAAAGAAACAAGAGGGTATATATATAGGAAAGACAAACGAGGGATAATTAACACAGGGCAGGTGTGGGTAATGAAACACTCAGGGAAAGATCACAAGGAAACTGAGAGGAGCGGGGCCAATGACGAGACACTGGAGAGAACGTATATTATTGTCAAAAGGACAATAATATGTTTCTCTACACACATAACCAAAGACTTTGTCATGGCTCTGCTACAGGACCAAGACAAACATGACTAAGGAAGCAGAGCCATGACACAAACAAACTAAATGCAGTCATATGATCTGTTCTTATCTATCTATATAAAACTGTATAAACATAAAAATTGGTAGAATTGACAATTTTGTAAATGCATAAAACCGCAGAAATGTGATTTACAATCTTCATAGTTTGAGGGCCTGAGTTGTAATTATTTATATTTTTATTAGTAAGAAGTTTTGAAGAATGTCAGTAACCAAACAGATCTCATCCCCCATTGATTCCAATAGTATTTATTTTCCCTACTATGGCAGAAAATGGAGAGGAGATCTGTTTGGTTACTGACAGTCTTCCAAATATCTTGCCTTGTGTTTAGAAGAACAAAGACATTAATACAGGTTTCTAACAACCTGAGGGAGAGTAAATGATGACAGAATTTCCATTTTTGGGTGTCCGATGAAACCATAAATTTCCAATGAAACCATCTATTTTATTTTTCCTTCTCTTAAATATTATTTTATAGGGTAGCAAATAGTCTGAAAAAATATTGTCTTATAAACGAAATGTTTACTTACAGGTGCTGGTCATATAATTAGAATATCATCAAAAAGTTGATTTATTTCACTAATTCCATTCAAAAAGTGAAACTTGTATATTATATTCATTCATTACACACAGACTGATATATTTCAAATGTTTATTTCTTTTAATTTGATGATTATAACTGACAACTAATGAAAATCCCAAATTCAGTATCTCAGAAAATTAGAATATTACTTAAGACCAATACAAAGAAAGGATTTTTAGAAATCTTGGCCAACTGAAAAGTATGAACATGAAAAGTATGAGCATGTACAGCACTCAATACTTAGTTGGGGCTCCTTTTGCCTGAATTACTGCAGCAATGCGGCGTGGCATGGAGTGGATCAGTCTGTGGCACTGCTCAGGTGTTATGAGAGCCCAGGTTGCTCTGATAGTGGCCTTCAGCTCTTCTGCATTGTTGGGTCTGGCATATCGCATCTTCCTCTTCACAATACCCCATAGATTTTCTATGGGGTTAAGGTCAGGCGAGTTTGCTGGCCAATTAAGAACAGGGATACCATGGTCCTTAAACCAGGTACTGGTAGCTTTGGCACTGTGTGCAGGTGCCAAGTCCTGTTGGAAAATGAAATCTGCATCTCCATAAAGTTGGTCAGCAGCAGGAAGCATCAGAAGCGTCTCGCCTGGGCTAAAGACAAAAAGGACTGGACTGCTGCTGAGTGGTCCAAAGTTATGTTCTCTGATGAAAGTAAATTTTGCATTTCCTTTGGAAATCAGGGTCCCAGAGTCTGGAGGAAGAGAGGAGAGGCACAGAATCCACGTTGCTTGAGGTCCAGTGTAAAGTTTCCACAGTCAGTGATGGTTTGGGGTGCCATGTCATCTGCTGGTGTTGGTCCACTGTGTTTTCTGAGGTCCAAGGTCAACGCAGCCGTATACCAGGAAGTTTTAGAGCACTTCATGCTTCCTGCTGCTGACCAACTTTATGGAGATGCAGATTTCATTTTCCAACAGGACTTGGCACCTGCACACAGTGCCAAAGCTACCAGTACCTGGTTTAAGGACCATGGTATCCCTGTTCTTAATTGGCCAGCAAACTCGCCTGACCTTAACCCCATAGAAAATCTATGGGGTATTGTGAAGAGGAAGATGCGATATGCCAGACCCAACAATGCAGAAGAGCTGAAGGCCACTATCAGAGCAACCTGGGCTCTCATAACACCTGAGCAGTGCCACAGACTGATCGACTCCATGCCACGCCGCATTGCTGCAGTAATTCAGGCAAAAGGAGCCCCAACTAAGTATTGAGTGCTGTACATGCTCATACTTTTCATGTTCATACTTTTCAGTTGGCCAAGATTTCTAAAAATCCTTTCTTTGTATTGGTCTTAAGTAATATTCTAATTTTCTGAGATACTGAATTTGGGATTTTCATTAGTTGTCAGTTATAATCATCAAATTAAAAGAAATAAACATTTGAAATATATCAGTCTGTGTGTAATGAATGAATATAATATACAAGTTTCACTTTTTGAATGGAATTAGTGAAATAAATCAACTTTTTGATGATATTCTAATTATATGACCAGCACCTGTATATGATTTGACAGAGAAGGCAATAAAGTATAAGTAACTCAAACTTTTTTGTGGAAACAGGACAAATTGAAACTTGTTGATTGCAAAGCAGCAGTCTTGCATAAATATTCTGTGATTAATGTCTAAAATAGTACAATATAGAAAAACGAAATTAAAAGTGGTGAGAGAAGATGGTGAATAATCCCACATTAAAATGTGAAAATGTTTACCTCACAATTAAAAATGAGGTAGTTTATCACTTACTTTAGCAGTTTTAAAACATTAGTTTACGAATTCTAAGTTCTGTCAAAAATTATATCTGATTGATACCTGAAATATTTTCGAGAAGTCCAGTGTGACACGTTTATAAACACAGAAACTTGTAAATTGTAAATTTCTTCTGCTTGTCATGAATGTTAAATCTTGCACTTGCAATTTGATAATTGCTTGTAGAAGTTATTAAATGCCTACAGTTACAAACAATGTTAGTTTAAAACAAGTCGGTTTAAAATAATACGTTTAAAAGCAATACTCCTACGCTATTAAAAATAAAGGCGCTATAAAGTAATTTTTATAATCTGAAGAACCTTTTCTCACCACAAAGAATTTTTTAAGAAAGATTGAACCATTTAGACAAAAAAGGATCTTCTTTGGCATCGTGAAGCACCTTTATTTTTAAGAGTTCTAATAAGTGCATAATAATTATCTGTGTGCATTGGCCTACTAGTGTTTTTGTTCATATTTTTTTTAACTCTGTCAGAATATTCAGTGCAACATTGAATTTGACATCAGCTGAGCCCTTTAACACGAAATATTCTCCATATGAAAAATGTTTTTTTGGATCACTGCCATACCTTCAGGCAAAGTACAGACACTTGAAGAGCTGACAAACTTGTTTGAATACCTCCAGTCAACATTTTTAGGCAATTTTTCTCTCCCATCGGTGCTTTTTTGAAGTTGCTCCATCTCACTATGTTGCCCTGTTTAGTAAATCTCAAATGTTAATTTATGAAAGTATCATTTCAAATACTACTATATTGCGTGCCGCAATGTACAGCACCTACTTAATTTAAATAGGAACGCGGAAGTCACGCATGCAAAAAGAGCCCATTGTGCCTGATGTAGAGTGATCAAATGCCAACATCTATGACTGAGCTGGTGCCAAATGGTGATTTTTCTGCCTGAAAAAAAAATAAAGAGACAATGAGGAGACAAACGACAATCACCCGTATTTTCAAAAAACAAACAATGTAAGTATCCTATGGCTGTTGCCTTTTCCCATGTGGCAGATTAGTTCTGTTATTTATTTGTATAGCTAGTCTTTTGCACTTAGCAAACACAGCAAAACCTGGAGAGCATGACTAGCAAAGGTGAGTGGACAGAGGCAAATAGCGAATGAACAGAAAAAGAATGGTTGGATAAATCAACAATTTATCGTCAGGAAATTGCAAATATCTGGACTTGCAAGACTAAATTAGGGTCCTGGCATAACATTATCATCTATCCGTAATGTACTGTATAAGTTGACTGAGGTAAATTTACTGATTTATGTTTAAATATTTAAATAAAACATATTTTGCAGAGGCGTGAAGTTTTGGTGGGTGACTGGCATAGTAGACAAATAACAGTTTGATCATGCATTGCTGTTTATCCATGATTTCAAATAAGAATCCTCCAATGGCTTTTTAGTGCAAACCATTAGCCCAAATTACGCAAAGTAACTACTTGAGCACTAGTTAAAATCCAAATTACGCAAAATAACTAACTGAGTTGAAATAATTTGCTTACAGCTTGGTCCCCACCAGTAAAAGAATCTCATATGCGCCCCTGGCTACTGTCACTTCCTGCTGAACTGGTTATGATCTCAAAAGGAATTCAGTTAAAAAAATGTTGGGAGGTGGCAAAATCCATGTATAAAAAGTACACATGTCATCTGTCAGCATTCAGAACATGACAATGAGGTCTATCAAAGTTTTGTGTGTCGCTGTGACTGTACTTCTCAATCTGAAAGGTAGGCAGACGCTTACTGAAATGTTATTTCAACTAACATCAAGAAGAAACGATCTCATTTAATAATTATATGTATTTTTAACACTTTAAATATTTTATTACGTAACATATTTTGAAACATTCAAAAAGAGATTTGAATACTGAAAATAAATGTCTGTATATACTGTAACTTGCTGTTATCAGAATGTGGTGGGAAATTAAGTGATGTTATTAAAGTAATATGTTTAGTTTTGGAGCTTGATTGTTAAATAATTTCCTAATAATTTCCTAAATTGGGAATGTCTAATTCTGAACATTTTATCTCTCACCAATGCCAAGTTTTGCTGTTTTTTTCATTCTCATGTTGGTATTGTCCATTGACCCTGGACCACAAAACCAGTCATAAGTAGCACGGGTATATTTGTAGCAATAGCCAACAATATACACTGTATTGGTCAAAATGATCGATTTTCCTTATATGCCAAAAATCATTAGGATATTAAGTAAAGGTCATGTTCCATGAAGATATTTTGTAAATTTTCTACCGTAAATACATCAAAACTTTATTTTTGTGGGTGGATGCAGCAAAATCACAAACAAAAATGACCGGAAACACGCCTGCAAACACCACTCACTGCTGCCCTCTGGGAATTACCCACTAGAGTTTGGTATATATGTAAAGCTTAGAATTTCAGATTTCTGGTTCCTCTACTCTCCAAAACATCATTACAGCAAGCCAGTAGAGAGCGTTAAAACAAACCTGTTTCTTCTCAGCAACGGCCTGCTCAAACGCCTCTGATGGACAACTTTAAAGGAAATTTTCTCAATATTTAGATTTTTTTGCACCCTCAGATTCCAGATTTTCAAATAGTTGAATCTTGACCAGATATTGTCATATCGTAACAAACCACACATTAATGGAAAGCTTCTTTATTCAGCTTTCAGATTATGTATAAATCTCAATTTCTAAAAATGGACTCTTATGACTGGTTTTGTGGTCCGGGATCACAAATATGAATAACCCTACTGTAAAAAACAACTATAGGATTTGCTTAATTTTTTGTGTAAATTTGTGCAGGTTTTGCACACAATTTTTCTTACATTTTTACACAGTTTTAAAGTAAAACTTACTTAAAAAAAACCTTGTGCAAATTTTGTAAATAAAAAAATTAAGTAAATCTTACTAGTTGTTTTACAATGTAACAAAACTGCGCTTTCTTATTGTGTTTTCTTTGATTCTCCCAATATAGGTTCTTTCTGTCAGCTTGATGGTAAGTAATATGTGACCCTCAACACTCAAGATGTTCCACACAAACTGTTTTGAGCACTTTGTTCTGAACCTTTCATTTCTCACATGCTCTCGTCTCTTGTTAGTGTGTGGCCAAGCTCCATTTAATACCAAGATTGTTGGAGGGGTGGATGCGATTGTAGGGTCTTGGCCCTGGCAAGTAAGCATTTGCGATGCTTATCAATTCCATTTCTGTGGTGGGAGTCTCATCAATAAGAACTGGGTTTTGTCTGCAGCTCACTGCTTTCAGAGGTATGTAGTGATCCAAAAATAAATTAAATTTAAGTGTCAAATCAACATCATTATGTTGCATGTGGATTAAAACTGACTGCTATGTACAGCATTAACAGGTCACACATTATGATCTACTTGGGACGCCAGAACCAAAATGGATCAAATCCACATGAGATTAATAGAACGGTAATTCAGCTCATCAACCATCCTGATTATAACACAATAACTAATGACAATGACATAGCACTGCTCCGGCTCTCCTCTTCTGTGTATTTCACTGATTATATTAAACCAGTCTGTCTGGCTGCTGCTGGTAGTGTGTTTGATGAAGGACTTTCAAGTTGGGTCACAGGATGGGGGGACACTGGAAGTAAGTGAACATTGTTTTAAAGTGACACATTTGTTCTATAGTGTACAACTTTTCCACTAAACTATACTGCATCTCTTTGTTATGTTATAGATGGCACATCTCCTGACATATTGCAGGAAGTGGAGATTCCAATTGTGAGCAACTTTTATTGCAATATGGCCTATAATAGTGATATCACAGACAACATGCTGTGTGCTGGACTGATAAATGTCGGAGGGAAAGACTCCTGTCAGGTAAGGTTCCAGTCGTTCATTTTATGACACATTTGCACAGCTCATGATTATTTAACTTCAGTGGTGTAAATACTGTATAATAAAGCGTATAATATTTCTATGCAGGGTGATTCTGGAGGGCCACTGGTCAGTAAGCAGAACTCCAAGTGGATTCAGTCTGGAATTGTGAGCTTTGGTATTGTTTGTGCGGACCCCCGGTTTCCTGGTGTGTATGCCAGAGTGTCTAAGTATCAGGACTGGATCAAGAGTCACATAGTCAGTAACCAGCCTGGATTTGTTGCATTCCACAGTAATATTTATGTTATATTCAGTGGAAGCTCACCCAGTCTTTACTTGTTTTCCCTTTCTCTCACATTCTCCATCATCCCTCTCATCTTCTGTGTCTTTTTTTAATTGTGGTCTGAGTCACTATTATTGGTTATAGTAATAGTCTTTGTATAGTGACCAAGATGTCTGTACACACTGTCATAAATAGATGAAGAGAGATTTCTTTTTCTTTTGTTTGAAAAGTAGCTTTGGGTTTACAGTTTTGGGTTTATCAGTACTGTTGATAGAAAATGTATCCTTTTATATAGCTCAGCAGAGGGCTTGGTTAAGAAAAGATCATTTGAGAGAATGCTGAATAACTCGACCTTTGCATTCATCAACAAAGTGTTGAGTCAATGTGATCCGATAGCTTTCAAGATTTTATTTGACTCATTTTATGTACTAATCATTAACTGCTGTAATCACTCAATATAAACAGAATAAATCATTGATTTTGAGCAAACATATTCTTTTGTCGATATTGCCAAACACTCATTTGACATAGTGAGCACCAGAATATATCTGATGTCATGCCATTGATAGCCTTCATGCATAAGTTCTCATAAGAAACCAAATAATATCAAACAAGAGGAATGTTTTGTGGAAAACATAGACACAGCTAGGGGAGTTTTTGTTATGATCACACATTTTCCAAAACAAAGCAAGATAAAACCTTCATACTATATGATGTCACAAGTCAAAATGAATTCTAATGTAAAATTCTTTAAATCACAGACAATTGAGCTTAGACGATGTATTTTTCTGCATTTTTTAATTTTAATAGATTTCTCTGCGAAGGTACCAACTGTATAATTCACTGCTAGGCCTACTAACTAATGGTTTTTATGTTTATGAGGTGTTTTTAATGTTTTGAGACAACCCATGTGCCAGTTTTTTATTTTAAACCATTGCATGCTGAATATTTTCTCCATAAAACTGCAGTTTACCAAAGACAATTTAAAAAATGCGGTTTGAAACTGCTCCTGTCAATGATGTCATAAACCTGTAACCGATCACATCAACTCATTTGACCCCTGCGGACAAGCAGTTTGAGGCATAAATATGCAAAGTGGCGCACAGATGTGGGCTAAAATTATCGCTGCACTGCTGTGTCAGGTCTCAGTTTCACTTTCAGTTTTGCGTTTGAGTGCGATTGAGTGGAGGCGGGGCTATTTTGCATATTCATGTATCTGCGTATACTTAATGAAGCTGAGATGTAGAGTTACATTCAAGCTATTTTAAGGAAGGAAAATTTGTTTTCAAAGGAAAAACGTTTAAATATTTTGATGATAAAAGATTCGTTTTAAAGGATAAAATTATCGACCACATGGGGGACTTTAAAGTTTAGATTATTTTTCATATTGTAAGCACAGGTATTGTGAAGGAGGTTCATGAGGAAAATGGAGGAAAACATTTTCAGATGTTTTAATTGAGATTACAATGGCATTTAATACTGTATATTTAGATAGTATGTTACTTTTTGAAACAATAAAAACAGATGATGACCAAAGGTAGCCATGGTCTCCATTTACATCCATTCTGTAGAAAACAGCATCGTGCTTGTGTTCCCTGCTAGAAATAAAACCATATAAAAGAATTCAGGGGGCACATCATGCACTATATATGATATGCACTAGATGGCACTACACAATTGTTTTTAACAAAATAAGCTCCATGCAGATGTCCAAAGGTCTATAGTAACATACTTAAACTGTATAAACCAGGTAAACCATTAGTCTAAGTGATGCTAAAATCATGGGATCAATTCCCAGGGAATATACCATTTAAAAATGTGTATATTCATCAAGCAAAAGATGTCCCTGACGCCAGAATAGACTCACATTGAGAAAGAAGACAGAAGATAGAAAATTGGAAAGAAATAAAACTTGACTTGACAGAAAATACCTTTATAAAGAAAAATCCAACCTGGTTCCATTTTTGCCATTATGAGTGTTAAAGAGAATGCGGCCTTGCCATTTTAAATGACTGACAATCAGATTATCAATGAATTACTCTTACCCTGGTCTTTACACCACAGTTTATCCTAATGCATGATTTGGCAACGACTTGGTGATACGTTTTAACGTTTATATCCTACGCTTTTATGCTAAACCCTTTACATCCAATTGTTTGAGCCGCAAACTTTTGAAGGCACCTCATTTTCTCCTGCAGTCTGCTCCCACTCTCCCGTTCTCCCTTCGTTTCTATGCGTCCCTCCCACAAACCATCACACCCACCACACAGTAACACCTCAAACACTGTAATTAATCAAGACGCGTGCCGTAATCTGAAGGAGGGACGGCTATTTTTAAAAGCCCTGTCTCTGAGGGGGCATCGAGAAACGCGAGGAGAGCGACAGAAAGAGAGGAACAAGATTAATCTATTTACAGTGTGTATGTGGCTCTGTCATATGCCTTCTGTCTTCAGTCATCACAGCGTGTGTTTTCCCCTTAATATACTGGAAAAAATCAACAGAAGATTTATGATGAGCAGCTACAGCGTTTGTATCCTTTTCCATTTTTTTCCATCATTATTTAATCCATACACCTACATTTTAGATGAAGATTAAATTACGACCCAAACCAGTACCACAATTATAAATCCTGGAAAGGTCAATAAAATAGACAGTTGCCCAAATGACTTCCCATCAGACCGCAATGCAAGTTGGGTCTTAACCTATTGAGAACCACCGACTTAAAGTACCTCATTCTCAAGGCAAAAATTTGACAATCCTTTTACATCCATCCTAGATAATCTGGTTATGGCGGTTCTTTAGAAAAATGCAAGTCCATGACACTAAATGCTGTTGCATTGAGCAGTAAATATATTTTTTCTAAGAAAACACAATATAAAAGTATCAATGAACAGCCCACTGTACTTGGATAGATTAATATCTCTTCATTCAGATAAGTATTGAGGTCTAAACTAGTTTATGTTTAATAACAGATGGCAGATAGCTATCATCACTTGGTCTCAGTGACTTTTTGACACAGAAATACAGTATCTCTCTCTCTCTCTCTCTCTCTCTCTCTCTCTCTCTCTCTTTCTTACACACACCCTGCGGCATGTGCCCAACTATATGGCTATTATCTCTGTTGGTTGCTATGGTAACCCTAACCTGAGCTGACAGGCTTTAGTTGCGGATGACACTGTGTGTGTGTACATACAAGTTATGGTGCTGAAGCTATGGATTATTGAGATCATTTGCAGTTGCTATTTTGAAAAATAATGATGTCACTCTTGTGCCTTCAGAGGGGAACAGCCAACACAGTTTGTATGTAAAACCAAACACAAGCTAATACACTGCCATTATTGCCCATGGGCACTCAGCCCACATGCAGATTTTCTGAGCCAATCACCTAAACTGTAAATGTCAAACTGCTCTGGAGCTACAGGAAATGTGGAAAAATGCTTGTTGCTGTCACCATTACAACGTGCACCCAAAACCACGTGAAAAGCTGCAGAAGTCAAAATACATTTCTATTTCACACTTTTGAGACCCCTATAAAACACTGATGAGACATCTGCTATAACAAAAAAAGTTAGGATTTGTATGTTCTTTGTAAAAAGTTTAGATAAAAGCGCTGTCAAATTCATAAATGTACATCTGAATGGCTGTCAATGGAGAGGGATGCTCTTTATAGATCACATGGTGTAGTTTTGACATCTGCCAGCAGGGCGTCAAACTTTGATCTCTTTTCTTTTCCTGAAGTTTCCCTTTATGCAGCCTCATCTTAACTTTGATAAACTTCGACGATACTGGGTGACCAGTAACGGAAATACATGCACGCAGGGTTATTTCATATTCCATCATCTCCACCTCTTGTTCAAGTTATCATGCTCCTGTTGTGTCCTCTGGAGATGTTTTTGGCTGGTTCTTTCACTTTGTGTTCTGCTGAACTCATATTGCCCTCCATACTGTCTTCTTCAATTTTACTTGCTAAGACATCAGGTCCCACTATGCACTGAAGGAATCTCATTTAAATGCCCACAGGCATTGGCGCTCCTTATGCATCACTGCTCTAGGTTCATTTTGGTACAGTTCCTTCCATTGGCTGGTGAAAGAAGCACAAGTAAACTATACTGTGTTTAAATTCAAGTATTCTGAGATTACAAGTCATAGATATGGTGTTTGTTAAAACTCAAATAATCACAGTCACTGCTAATTGTTTGGTTTTAAATATAATAAAGTGACTCTTTTAGTCTTGGATTTTTCTAGTGTTTTTCTGGCATATGCTGGAGGTAATGTTGCGTTGAATGATTGTATACAGTATAATCTACCAGAAGTATAAAAGGAGTATTAAACAGTCAGTTAGAAAATATATGGAAGCCCTGAACCACAATGTAAATAAAAGATCTTTGTGAAGAAAAAAATCTCTTCAAATTTTTTTTCTCTTCAAAAGTTCTTAATCCCTTCAAAAAATCCTCTTCAACATTTTTTTCTCTTCAATTTTTTCCTCTTCATCAGTTTTTTTTCCCTTCAAAAAAAAATTAAGAGGATTTTTTTGGAGAGAACAAAAATTATGACATCATACTCGACTAAGCAATAATGCTTTATGACATAAAAAGTATTATGACCTCATAGTCGATTATGGCATAATAAATCATTGTGATGTCATAATAATGCATTATGACGTCATATGTGATTATGACTTCATAATTTTCATTCTGGTAAAAAAATCTTCAAAACTTTTTTCTCTCTTCAAAAAAAAAAACAATCAGGCAAGACTTAGGCTACAGGAGGGAATGTAAGGACAATTTTTTTGTAATGACTTTCTTTTTCTCCAGAACTCAAAAGATATTTGAAGAAGGATGGTAACCGAACAACACTGGCCACCATTGACTTTGCATTGACACCAAACCAGTGTCTCATTTCTCAAAATATTTAATTTTGTGTTCCACAGAAAAAAAGAGATGTATGCAGGTTTTAAAAGACATGAGGGTGAAAAAATGACAGATTTTTCATTTTTGGGTGAACTATTCCTTTAATGGCTTTCAGTATTTAAGTACTCTTCTGACATCAACAGTCAATTTGTTTTCATTAATTAATGCTGATTTTTTTCTGAAAGCCTGCTTCAATTGCATCTGTCTGTCAACTTGAAATCTAGCCCTGCTATAATAAGACATTGCAGGGGAAAGGAGACAGTACGAAAAAAACTGAGAAGCAAAGACTAAAGTGAGACAACATAGGAGAATATTCTCCATATAAAGTCATATTTAGTACCGCTCTATTCAACACAAACCTGTCTCTGAACCAGAGACAGAACCACTTCTATCGTGAGATCTTAATATTTTCCATACAATGGAGGTTTGGAGAAATAATGAGAGTTTAAAAAAATGCTTGAGTGGTGGGGCCTGATTAGATCAATGCTAAAGAAACCACAGATACCAGTGGACCCAACAATAGTCACCCCATCCTTTCTCTCTCTTTTTGCTCCCCTTCTCTGGCCTGTTGCTTAGTTACTGCCTTGTGTGCTGGAATTGTGGAGTTGTGTTTGAGAGGCAGAGGGATAAGCCACCGTGCAGGCGTGATCGCTTCCGTTGTGTGTGTGCATTTAAGTTCTCTTGACAATACTTCCTGAATGATATCTATTACTCACCTGTGACACCACTTTCATTCATACACATTGTGCTTAGAGATGCTTAGAAGATTGTTTGAGCTCCAGAGCTGGTCTGGGGTCAGTATGGGCTAATAACACATAATGCATGTTTGGATTGAGCGCCGCTGAACAACCCGATCTTTGACCAGATGAAGTGAGCGTGTGTGACGTGTGCTCCCAGCAGATGGCTGGAGGTAGACAAGAAAGAATGTGTGTGTGCTGGTGTGTGGGGTCCTGGAAAAGTAATTTTTGACTTTGTGGGGACATTTTTGGTCCCAATGGATAAACCACTTATGAATCAAACTACATGATGTTTATTTGACAATATAATGTAATTATTTATTTTGACAGTAGAGCAGATGCATGCACACACGTATATACATCTTTTCAATTCGAGACTGTAATTGTTATATAAATGATGACAGTGAAAGTGACTGTAATCACTGACTCACAACATAAACTCACTGAAACAGATGTGAGTGCACACACAGCATCATGCTGTGAGACCTCTCCGGGTCTTTTGGTTAGTGCTTGACTGCTAATACACCTCACCGGGCGATCTCAGAAAAGTGCCGCTGAGACTGTGTTAAAGAAAATTAGAAAGATAGAACGAGTTTGCACCTCCAACAGACACGAAACACTTCTAAGTATGTGGCAAGGGAAGGTTAAGCATTTGTATTCTTCCTGTTTTCTTCAGTCCCTGAGTTGAATCAACCAAAATAATTACACCGAAAGAACAGCTTGAGAACAGTGTGTCTTGTTTAACTGAAAGTATTTATTTGTGACTGTGTCTGCGTATGCCTGCGTGTGAGGCTGTGGCGGACATGCCAAATTTTACGTCGCTGGCTTGTTGCATGGTTAAAGTTAACCACTAGTTGTTGTGTCTACGTGCATTATGAAAAGGCAGTGAAGCCTATTGGTTGCTAGGGGACATCATCTCTTAAATTTTGTTGCTAGGCTGCCAATTCCCTCAGTGAAGTGGAAACAACTCCCCATTTTTCTGACCATGCACCCTTCAACCCTCTCTCTCCATCAATTCTTCAGGTTTTCCAACCAAGACAACCATCTGTCTTTATGCGTAAAGATTGCCTGTTGCCTAGGAGCACTCCAAACCAGCAATATGTTCAAGCACCACATTTCAATATTACATTAATATTACAGACTCATAAAAATAGCAATTGTTAATTCAGCCTATGTGTTTTCTCAAACCAAAAAGATACATGTTTGTTCTGTATAGACTGCAGAAGAATGCACAGAGGGAATATGTGTGAAGTCCCCTGAAGCTGTGTGGGAGATAAGGAGACGTTTAAGCTTCTGTATGCATGCTTTTTAATCCGCATTATATAAAAGCTGTTTTAAATTGTTTAGACTACATTGAAAACAGTAATCTAGCGAGTCATATGGGTGAAGGAATTCATGTCTGTCTTTTAGTGACCTTTGCCAAAATTTATTAAACAATTTTCTAAAATCGTTATTTTCTCAGGCAGTTTGAAACAGCTTTTAAAAGCATATATATTATTCTGCTCAAAAGTGAAATAATCATGTAATCCTGTTATTATATTTCTCGATTCATTCAAATATTTTTCTGTTTGGCAAAGAAAGCGAGGAATCAATAGTGAACGCCTTGACTGTCTCAGAAAAGTTTAATCGACACTCCGTTTTTCGTTTCTTAAATTATCTCGGTCTTATCTCTCCCACGGGTTTCTGTCAGTGTGACATTTGCCAGCTGCAGCGCGCGCTCTCAACAAACTCGCCTGGCAGCATCTCTCGCTGTCTTCACTTTCTTTTTGTCACCGTTTCGATGAGAATTCTGTATAGCCTACCGTATGAATTAAATCTAACAGACTTCGGTTTCATAATTCTAGCCCACTTTGGGCTGCAATTGCTTTCTCTACACACGTGTAAAGATGTTTCCAAAAGCACGTTCTTTTATATATTAATGATCATTAACTTTACGTCATGTGGGTTGCTGCCCGTTTTTGACCAATGTTTCAAATCCCCATTGGGCAGAGCATCTTCCAGCTCTGACAGAGAACGGTCTCCCAGGCGACGTTTGAGGCTGATCGCTCTCTCGTGGCCACCCCCACCCCTTCCACATGGACCACACAACACGAAACCTGCGCACAGGTCTCAGCTCAGTTGCATTGGCTTTGCTGCGCTGATTTACGTTACTTAGTATCAGTCGGGTGTGAGAGAACGCAACGTAAACGGAGCACTTTTTCCTCAAACCTGCTTGCGCAGTGATGGTGTGAACCATCACAAATGACTTTAGAAGATACTTGTTTGACTTTTCCCCCTCATGAAACTTGGCCGATTCAACAGGCAGTTGCACAAAGTCAGTCGATGCCATCAGAGGCTTGATTTAGTGTTGTACTAGTGTTTTTGCGTCCCCGCTCAAGATGAACGGAACGTTCTTCAACAATACAGCTTTTACGCGTGGGGCTCTGCTCAACCGCAGCCAAGAGCTCGCGGGGACGCTGGTGGACTGCTGCGCACGCAACGGGAGCGAAGTGACCGCAAACGACGGCGGCGGGTCTTTAGTTCTCGCGCAAGACGAGCGCAAGCTGTTCGTGACGCGCGTGGTGCAGATTGCCGTGCTGTGCGTACTTTCGCTCACCGTCATGTTCGGGATCTTCTTTCTGGGTTGCAACCTCATGATCAAGTCAGAAAGTATGATTAACTTTCTGGTCAAGGACCGGAGGCCATCCAAAGACGTCGAGGCAGTAATGATCGGACTGAGTTAGACACTGGTGTCACCTGTAATCGGGCTGCCGGACCGAATGGCACCAGTGACCATCGATTGTTCTCAGATTGTGTGGAGATATGCAACTTCTACTCGTTTAAAGCAAAGATGACAGAGTGCACGTTTACCAAACGATAATGTATTGTTGGTTCATGTTTACATAGCTTTTGCATTTTAGATATTGCAGTGAAGTGTTCACACGTTTTTACCTCAGAAAATAAGCAGCGTATAATTATTTGTATTTTGTTTGTAAGACAATCACTTTTAAGAGCATGTTTTGTGAACGGTAACTTTTGCATTTTGGTATCGCAGCTGTTTTGATCTTAAAATGTCCAGATGTATTTTTCTTCGACCGAGAGCACGCGAGAGGAGAAGCGCGCGTCTGATGGGGAAACTTGCACGTTTATTTTCCCTGCTCGCACCTGCGGACGTCTCTCCTCTCGGCATGCGCGATGCTCGGTGTGTCCTGCACTTTCTAAATAAGACCTCTACTGCATGCTGTATTTTGTAAACAATATTGAAACTTGAAGTAGTGCAGCATGCTTTGAATAAAGATGTCAAACACTTTTTGAAAGCATTTCTTTTATGTAGGCTACTCCTTGGTCAGACATTGTAACTGTAAGAACAAGTGTTGCACAGCTTTAGATTTTGCAGTTTAGATTGTACTTTTGTATATATTAATATATATATATATATATATATATATATATATATATGATGTATTTATACGGTATATATATATCAGTGCATACCCAGCTAACACAGTTACGTTGTGATGACGTACCTGGACCGGACCATATTCGTTGCCACGACGTATAATAACGTTCCAGCGACGTAACTTTGTGATTCCCATATTCGTCGTGACGACGTAACATTGGACGTTGTTGGGACATGGTGATTACCTCCTGAAGACATGCCTGAGACGTTCCATATTCGTCGCATGGACGTACCAAAAAACGTTTCTGGGACGTGATGAGCATGTCTTACCGACCAAACAGTCACGTTGTTAAAATCATTTTTTAAAATTTAATTTAAACAATTATCATCCCTCATATGGAGGATTAAATTAATTTGTGATTTAATCTGTGCAGTGTTGGGTGTAACTAGTTACTAAGTAATTAGTTACTGTAATTTAATTACTTTTCCCTTGAAAAAGTAAAGTAAGGGATTACTCTTATTTTTTCTGTAATTTAATTACAGTTACTTTTGATGTAATTAAACTAAATACTTTGTGTAATATATATGTGTGCAATAGTGGAATTGACATCAAAATTCAAAGTCTAACTTTAAAATCTGTGCTTTAATGTATAATTCTCACATTTGTAATACGTTGGTCAGTTAATAAGAGTACTTTATGTAGTTTAATATTATTTATTTAAATGAATTAAAAGAGCCCTTTCATGTTGATGTAGGATATAGAAAGTAATTAGTAATAAGTAACTAAATACATTTTGGAGAGAGTAATTTGTACAGTAATCTAATTACACTATTGAATATGTAATTAGTAACTAGTAATTAATTACTTTTTGAGAGTAACTTACCCAACACTGAATCTGTGCTTTAAAGATTCCATGTTATGCACAATTGGAGTAATTCTCTATTCAAATATGTATAGAGCACAGTATAACGATTCTAAAACTCAACACAGCACTGTACATCACAATCAGATATTTTATTTATACTGTAGTACATGACATAAATAATCAAAGACTTCAACTCAATATAGAGGATTTAAAGTAGATATTTATTGAAAGAGATGAATAAACATTATGTTTAAGCTTAACATTATATTGTTGTCTTACCACATACGTTTAGCAGGTTGTCCGTTTTTAAAAACAACATCAAAAGCTTCTTTAGTCACATTCACAAACATCAGGGTCCGTTCATTTAAGCGCGCCAAATCGATCGAAAATCCCTAAAATATGTGTTTACTCTCACATCTCTAAGGTATAAAGTAAAGAAAGAATATTAATAAACCGCTAAAGTAATATCAGGCAGTGAAGAAAAAAAAGACCCTTAACGTTTAAATGATGCGAGCGCGTGGCTCTTTGCAGAACAGAAAAGGCACGTGCGCGCACCTATCAGAAGCGCGCACTAAATAAATAGAAACGAAGTTTTAATTGTGGTATCGAATTAAACTCCTGTTTAATAGCTGTCAGAAGTTGGATTTATTGCATTCGTCTTGACATTATAACAGATTTTACTCTCATCATACATTTTCCACACAATAACATAATAAATAGAAATGACCAGATTCATTAATCAAATGACCAGTGTCCAGGTTTTCTGAAGACCAGTACATCACGTCGCTACGACGTTCTCCATGGGATTAATTCACAACTTTATTTGAGGAAGTGGCTAGGACGTTTCAGGAACATAAGCAAACATTCTAAGAAACGGAACGTTGCAAAGACGTCCTCAAAACGTGGTCATAAAGTAATGTCACGGTGAACAAATGAAGACGAACTGGCGACGTCGTCAGAACGTACTGTGTTAGCTGGGTATTTAGAGAGTATAAACCAAAAATATTTGTTATACTAATAGGCGATATGTTTGTATAGACCTGTGGTAGGCCTACTTTTAAATCTAGCAACATAAGAAACAAGTGTACAGATGTTGAAATGAAAGCTGAAATGTGTGATCTGTTTCCCCTGAGTTAGTGCTTATTGTTTTGAAGGATTCTGCAAAAAGATGAGAAAAGCATAACATGTACTCAAATAATTGAAAATATTGCAATACAAGTTTAACTGAATCCAGACCCACTCTAAAATAAAATGGTGATATAGCACTAAAAGTGGTTCTTTGCTCGAAATCATATAGGGGAACCGAGGTGCTATAGCACCGTGGTTCTTCAGCAGTTCTATATAGCACATCAGTCATCCCAAAGAACCGCTGAAGAACCACTGAAGCACCAAAACATGGTTCTATATAGCACTAAAAGTGGTGAAAACCCGATTACAAGCAAAGAACTATAATATAGTTACAGCACATACACTGAACAAATTTGGAGTTAAGTTTACTTGAAAAAAGCTAGGAAGCAATTTTCACTCAGGAAATGTTAGTACATTTATCAGAACTGTCTAAGTAAAGGCTAAACACATGTCGAATTAGTTTTTAATAGAAATTCCCAAGTACGGGGTCAAGTAAATTTTACTCATCGTTTGTTTGTAAATTTTATTTAAGTAATGCTTCTAAATATACTTAATATTACTTTACATTACAAGAGTCCTAGTTATCTTTTCCTCCATAATCTTTACTTGTTTGTTTTTTGTAAATATTACTTGAAATCTTATATGAGGTATTAATATGTGTTAAGTTAAATGTATCTGAACTTCAAAAACGCTGACAGGCATTTCACAAAAATACTTTTATTCAGAGTTTGAATTCAAATATTTAACAGCTTATTTAAAAAACAGAGAAACAAAAAAAACAAGTTAATCAAATAAAACAATTCAGATCCATTAAACCACCTTCACATTTCCTCTGGCATCAGAGTCCAATCCGTTAACGTTAAATTAACGTTACCTGTGGAACAGATGAACATGGATGTTAATGCCACAATTAGATTATTTGTCATTTACAATTCAAATGAACTTATTGACCTTAATGCATTGAACATAGGCTAATGTTATAACAATTTTTAAATGTTAGAACAAATTAGTTCAAGATCCACCATTCTATCTGTAACAACAACGCCAGTTCAGAGCTATAGCTAAGGCAGAGTTAGCTACGGCTAAGTTAACACTCACATACAGCAGGCTACAGCAAGTTTATCAATATCATATTGGTTTGGTTATATACGGAGCTTAAACTTGATTTAAATTGATGAATATGCATTACACGCAAGTTATTTGTCTAAGTTACGTAATGTTATACATGCGAGACATGGCACTTATCAAACTGAACACTGTCAACATATTAATAGCTCAATTTAGCATCACGTTAATTCTATTATCCATGTGCATAATAAAAAACAACCGCGTTTGCAAACGTTATCCAGAAATGTTAGCAATACCGAGACTCAATAACAAGCGAAAATAAAGTTTATTAACGTAACACTATACTGCAAATGTTACTACATGAATTAAAAATAAAACATTTAATGACTTACCATAGTTTAATACCCTCAGGCGCTGAAAATGTTCCGTTGGGGAAGCTTCCCGAGGCTCTACGCGCCATTTGTAATGTCCGAAGTGCGCATGTGCAGCAGTTATACGGCTGTGTGGAGTATATCTTACTTGCGTTCATCAGTTTTATACATCGCTTAATTTAATGACAAAACACCAAGTTAATATTACTTGGCATTTTCATTTAAATGTACTTATGTATTAGAACACAAATAATTACAAAAGAACCTCAAGTATCACATTGAATTAAATGCAACCTTTTAAAGTAGAAAGACTAAATACAACTTGCTTGTAAAACATACTCAAGTAATGCTAGCTTTATTTACAAACTCAAAAAATCATTTTTTACAGTGTAGAACCAGTTTCTTCTTCACACCTCTTAAAATAATCGTTAGGCCTACTCATCTTATGATTGGCACAACATCAGGAACAGTAAGTAACATTCTGTGTACGAAAAAGAGAAAGAACCAAAACATAAAGTGTAAAAAGGTTTCTGAGATCTCATACATGGACAACACTTATTTTATCCAGAGAAAAACTCAACTGTGTCTTTCCTCCAGTCCCACGGGTCTTTTAATGGACTGTAAAATGAAGACGAGAGAAGTAGTGAGTAGTGAGAAGATTGTGAGACAGACAGATACTTTGACTGGGCTAACATTTAGACCAGATTTATAAAATATTTAATTGTAAAAGTAATGAATCTGTCAACCTTGCATGTGTCAGCGCTGGACGGTTATGTAAAGAATTGTGGCTAATGCTCTTTATGTTATTTTTTACTTTATTTTAAATGTACATACGTTTTTCTGATTTAATACTTTTGAATTTTAATTTATTTGTATCTATTTCGATGCCTTTGAGCAGTTGCATAGTTTTATTACTATGTCAGTTCCTGCTTTAACACAAAATTTATAAATGTAAAAAAAAAGAAATACATAATATAAAATATATTATTCATACATATTTATATTTCTTCAGAAGTATAAATTACATCAGACAAAAATCATCTCGTGTAGAAGTGAGCTTTTGACGTGCTTGTGTAATGCAAACATATTACCAATAGATGGTGCTAAACACCTTGTTCAGTATAGTGCCTGAGGAAGTGGCAAGTGTTTAAACAATTATTAAATACTCGGCAGTTACAGATCAAAAATATGCGTCTTGAACTAAATATCCAGTAAAATCAACACTTTGAAAACACATTAAACCACAGGGTTAACAGGACCTTAAGCTGAAATGGAATAACTTCTATAAAACTGCAAATATGGAGGGTAAGAGACTATTTCTAAACATTTCAGTTTATTTATTTTAATGGTATGTTAACTTTATTAAATTAGGTGTTTACTGTTGGAAAAAAATGAAGGGAGCCAAACCTTCATTTAGTATTTATTTGGTAAGTTTCATCCTGCCTAGGGGCCACACATTTCAGAAACACACGAGATCGCAAAGTGCTGAAAAAGCATTAGGTCATCTGTTGTAACATGCCTCGGAATGACAGTTTCCACTCCCACTTTGAACATCCATTTGAACATCCATAAATTAGCCAGAGTGGAGGCAGAAAACTACCACAACAGGAGGCTGTTATTTCTTTGGCCCGTAGCTTTGGATTTGTTAAAATGAGAGTTACGTTGATGCAAGTTTGGATGTCTGTAGCACTAGTTTCCACGGCTGTGGGTAAGTTGATCTTTTGATATTGTCTGTGCAATGCAATTCATGAGAACCGTTAACAACTGCACCATTAACCAAAATCCTGATGAATTATGTGTAAGAGTTTGGTCATGTTTCCAGACTCTAACATTTGCACTTCTAGAGGAGTGAGTACCTGTAAAGAATGTCTGTCTATCCATCCTACCTGTGCCTGGTGTTCTCAGGAGGTAACAAATACCCACATACACAAACAAACAAACAAACAAACATGTGCATAGACATAAATGTCCATTAAAGTTTAATTAAGGTGGCTCATTGAATCATCTCACTGTCTCACAATGTGTGTGTCAGACCTTTGGAAAGGGGGTGTCCAGTTTGTCCCGTTGTGATCTGAGGGCCAGTCTCATTCAGTCTGGTTGTGGTGTTAAGTTCATTGAGTTTCCAGTTAGTAGCATTAAGATACTAAAGGACCTCGCCTTAAGTGACAGGGCGTGGGGCTCAGCGAGTGACATCGTGCAGATGCAACCACAAAAAATACATCTGACACTCAGGCCAGGTCTGTGCTTCACATACATTATACATATACTGTATATTCATATTTCCCAATTCCAATTTATTTAATCTATTTTTAATGAAAACTGTGCATTTATCTATCCACTTTGATTAGTATAATAGACTTACATTTCTTCCATATTTCTTTCCATATTCTCTTCCACCTTTATTTAAGGCGATTCAAAGCATTTCACCGTCAATGTAAAGCAAGTAGCCGATTACCCCGTTGACCTCTACTACCTGATGGATATGACAAGCACCATGAAAGATGACCTGCAGAAGCTTTTTGTTCTGGGCAGTGACCTGCCTCGTGCTTTAGGCAGTGTCACCAGTAATCTACGAATGGGGTTTGGAGCTTTTGTAGACAAACCTCTCTCACCTTATATGTACATTTACCCCGAAAAAATCATCACGAACCCTTGCTACAAGTAAGCCAAAGTTGTGTTAATTTCACCTTTGCTAGTAGCGGACCATATGAGAACCTGCTGTGTTTCTGTTGATATAGGAGTCATGATACCTGCCCCCCGCAATTTGGCTATCACAATGTGCTGTCGCTGACGGAGCAGGTGGAACGATTCACAGAGGAAGTGAATAAACAGAAAGTGTCCAGAAATAGAGATGCTCCAGAAGGAGGATTTGATGCTATACTGCAAGCAGTCGTATGCAAGGTGACACACACACACACACACACACATTGTACAAATTAAACAAAAAATTAAACAGAAGATTTAAACAAGGTTCTACACAGGTGTCAACTCTCACACACTTGTGTGGTTTTAAGTTCTGTCTCAAGCTCTCATCATACATTTCTTGTATTTTGTATTTCTAATACATGCAAACATGTTCATTGGAAATACATCAGAAAAGCAGATAATCATCACTCTTTCTCATCCAGGATAAAATTGGTTGGAGGCCTGATGCCTCTCATTTGCTGGTCTTCGCTAGTGATGATAGGAGTCATTTGGCTCTGGAAGCCAGACTCGCTGGAATTGTCCAGCCTCATGATGGGGAATGCTATATCAACAAAAACAATGAATATGACATGTCCACTATACTGGTCAGTCTACAGAATACATACAATATACAAATTATAAAAACATCTAAGAGCGACCTTATATATATTATATATATATATATGTTTTGATATATTAATATATAATGAAATACATTGATATTTAAAAGTGTGTGTTTTGTAGGACTATCCTTCACTTGGTCTAATCACAGACAAGATATCTGAGAATAATGTCAAACTCATCTTCGCTGTAACCAGTAATATTGTGTCACTGTATCGTGTGAGTTTATGCATTTTTATTTAACACATACATTACATACATCTCACGTCCATATACAACATACACACAGACTATGAATGCAATATTTTGTCATATTTTCTGCCTTGTTACAGAATTAAAGTGAGCTGATTCCTGGTTCTGCAGTGGGGACACTATCTAGAAATTCCGAAAATGTCGTTCAACTTATTCTAGATGCTTATGCAGTAAGTTAGTAGTTATATATTGTAATATAATGGTTCTATTTTTTACTTGTCACTGTTTTCTGTGCTTTTAATCTGTGAACACAATGGCTGTTTAAATCTTATGTCAAATGGATGGTTCGCCCCAAAATGAAGATATTTTGAAGAATGATGGTTACCAAACAACACTGGCCCCCATTGACTTCCCTTCACGAGTTCCCATATGCAGATAATAACAATAGAGCAAGGGTAGAAAATGGTATGCGTATTTGGCGTGCTGTCCGGGGAGCGGGCTCAGAGCTAGAGCCCAAACCTAGAGCGCACCCCCCGTGTTCCTGCGGGAGAAGCGGGCTCGAGGAGAGGAGAGAACGCAGGCAAGACAGCTTTGTCTATTTATAGGAGAGCTTGCTTGAGCTGATAGGGTAGATGCTGTGGATGCTGATAGGGGATCAGACGAGCTGATTATCTGCTCCCCCCGAACTCTGTTAATTGAACATCCTTTGTATGGACGCAAAAACATTTATCAAAATATCTTCTTTTGTGTTGACATCTTTTTTTTGTTTTCATGTGAACTATGCCATTAATTTAGTTTTGTTGAGAATAGGTTTAACTTGTTTTAAAAAGAAAACATAATGCAACTTTTTATATTGCAGTGTTCAGGTATCATTCTGTGATTCAGATATCATTCTATAGTCATTGGTTTTGTAGAAAATCAGGTCCAAGATTGAGCTGGAGCTGTTGGATGTTCCGGATGAGTTATCGCTGTTCATCAACGCAACCTGTCTGGATGGAGAAGTCATTGCTGGTGTCCGATCCTGTGCCGGAGTCAAAATTGGGGATAAGGTCAGCTTACCTGATGTTTTACTCATTTGGTAATTTAGTGACTCAATTAAATTCTAAACTTAATGCAACTTCATAATTCATAAAGTTTGAACTAACTGAAACTAGCCTGCCATTAGACAGTATTGGAGGTTCAAATATTCTCCACAATCACTTCAAACACTGTTTGTTTTGTAGTTCAAGATGTGTATTCGCTTGTCTCTTTTAGGTCTCATTCAGCATTGAAGCGAAACTTCACGGCTGTCCCAAAGAGAAGAACCGAACCTTCACTGTAAAAACAATGGGCTTCAAAGATACTCTTGAGGTCACTGTTGAATTTGAGTGCGACTGTACATGTCAGCAGTCCTCTGAACCCGCAAGCCCCTTCTGTCACCATGGCAACGGAACCTTAGAGTGTGGCATGTGTCTGTGCGATCCGGGCCGACTGGGCTCCCGATGCGAGTGTTCCGAGGGCGAATATAAGCCCACCCAGCAAGACAGGTGTAGCCCTAACCCGGAGACACCGGCCTGTAATGGGCGGGGAGACTGCGTGTGTGGCCAGTGTGCCTGTCGCTCGAGTGATTTTGGGAAGGTTTGGGGCCCATACTGTGAATGTGATGATTTTAGCTGTCTTCGTTCTAAAGGAGAGTTGTGTTCAGGTAAGGATAGGAATTCTTGAAATACAGAGCACAATGTGATTATAGTTGTTGTTAATGGCATGTTTGGGAGGATTATACATTGCGTTTTGTACTTGTCCTTTACCCAATGATCTCACTCTCATCTCACCAATGTGTTTCACCATATTAGGTTATGTCATCCACATTCACAGCCAAACAGATATGCTGGATTTATGCTAGATTTGTAGATTTAAAGTAGGGGAGACAGGCAATTGTAGTGGCAAAAATGTTAGCTCTAAATTTGTATCAGTCGCAGCGAGTACAGTATTTTACAATGCTTTATTTAAAATTTAAAATATGTATTTTGTTGGTTAAACATTAACACGGATGCAGAGTGCCGCTGTTTTATTTAGTGTGCCCCTTGGGTATAAATGCTAGAGACATACAACACACACAAACAAGTGGCCAAACTGGTTTAAAATCACTTAGTAATGCAAACTCTTGCTGCAAGCTCCTCATACAAAGGTGGATTTTAAGTGTTTGACTTAAGACATGCTATGGGGTTTTATTTTAAGCCTTAATAACAAAGACTAAGCTTTTCAAAATAATGACCAAAACCCACCATAAAAGCAGTTCAAATGAGTTAAAGGAATAGTTCACCCAAAAATGGAAATTCTGTCATCATTTACTCACCCTCAAGTTGCTCCAAATCTGTAGACATTTCTTTGTTCTGATTAACAGAGAAAGATATTTGGAAGACTGCTTGTAACCAAACACTTCTTGGCCACCCTTCTATTTCTTTGTCATTTTCTTTGTTCTGTCGATCACACAAGAAGATATTTTGAAGAACGTAGGAAAGCAAACCATTCTGGGGCACTTTTGACTAGCATTGTAATTTTGGTAGTCAATGGTGGCCAATGGGGAGTAGTGGAGTAAAAATATGATATTACGCTTCACAGTGTAGTGTAATGTAGTGTAATTGTTAAATGCAATTGGTAAGTATAAACACTGATAAAGTACAAATAGATAGAATAAACTACTTCGCTACTGTCCACCTCTGGCATTCTTTCTAAGGTCATGTGTGAGTCACTGAGGACTTAAGAATTTTTATTTTTGGATGAGCTCTTCCCTTCAAAATCTAGGTAACTTGATTAAAAATCTTTACAATCACTTTCACATATGTCCTCAAATGATTTTCCTAGGTCTGTTAATGCACATGTGTTGTCTCTGTTAGGTAATGGCGAGTGCAACTGTGGGTCATGTCAGTGTAACTCAGGGTGGTCTGGTGAGATCTGTAACTGTTCGACCCGCACCGACACCTGTATAGGGAGTGGAGGGTTGCTCTGTAGTGGCCGGGGCCACTGCTCGTGTGGTGTCTGTGAGTGCACCCAACCAGGAGCTTATGGCTTAACCTGTGAGAAGTGTCCCACCTGCCCAGATGCCTGTACCATCAAAAAGTTAGTTTCGCAAGTATATATTTCAGTTTGTTTGGGTTTTTTATATTTAGGTGAGGATGATATCTGTAGGATCTGTTATTTATTCATAAATAATCATTGGAACTCCTTTATAGTTCTGTTTCTATAAATACATTTTGTCACATGTTTTTCCTATAATTTCTAGGAGGAATTTTCAATGAAATGATGATGATACAAATGAAATAATTTGATCATGGAATAATTTCATAAGCAATGTTTGAGTCTCTTTTGAAATATCTGACTTTTGCATATTTTTCTTAAACGTCAGAGGAACCAGATATCAGACTATTAAGGCAACAATCCAAGAAACGAGAGACTTTTAATGAAAAGTTATAAGATGTAAAGAAAAAAATATTTGCAGGTGTTTATACAAGTGTATGTTGTTTGTCTATGTGTGTAACTGCAGGGAGTGTGTGGAGTGTAAACACTACAAGAGAGGAGATCTGTTTGAGAAGAACTGCAATAACATCTGCAGAGATGAGATTGTGCCGGCGGATGTGCTGGGTAATCTCTTCTCCAAACCAGAAAATCTGTAACCTACAATGCCAACATCCAACCAATCCCCATCATATAGTATCTCCTTACCATATTTTCAGATGGTACATTTGAAGGAACAATAAACTTAGTAAAGCTTGTTCTTGTAATGAAAAAAAAATGGGTGCGCCTCTTCCTCTCACTCCTCTTCTTTTTACTTTCTCTCTTCTTACTCTCTCTTGTCTTCATCTAACTTTTCATGTTTTTTCAAACCAAGAAAGCCATCCTAAAGTGAGCTAGAAGTGACCTAGAAGTGTTTTCACATGTGATTTTGTACTGTAGATCAACAAATGCATTTTGAATGGCAGTGTTTTCTCAAGGAAACACAAGTTTTGTTTATCTTCTGATTCGTCTGTTTTCTGCAGTCTTTCGTGAGAAGAACTCAGTGAACTGCAGCTACAAAGATGAGGATGACTGTGTGCAGAACTTCCAGTATTATGAAGATGCCAGCGGAAAGTCTTTCCTGTATCTGATAGAAGCAGGTCAGGCGAGGGCAGAGAGAGACACTGTTACATGTAACATGTTGTGACATGTTGTGAAACATTCTCCACAAGATTCACACTAACGCACACACTTATATGTGTTTGGTCAAATTCACCGGTTTGGCTGGGGAGGTACTGTGTTGTATCAGAAGTATTTTTCTGGAATTCATGACAAAAATATTTTAAAGCTATTTTGAGAAGCTATGCATGAAAACGTAAACATATACTGTACACATTCTGTATTCATGTGGGCAGATGCAACTAAACATATTTAGATATTACATGTGTCATTTCTGTGAACCAGAATTCAATCTGTTTGTTTAAGTGAGAACAACCAAATCAAAGAAGTTGTCTTATAAATTATAAAAACAAAGGATTCTTGTCATTCTCTTTGTTGGTCCTGTTATGTTTTTACAGAGTGTCCAAAGGGTCCTGATGTCCTGGTAGTTGTTCTGTCTGTAGTTGGTGCTATTCTGTTGCTTGGACTGGCTGCTCTCTTGGTGTGGAAGCTCCTGATCACCGTTCATGACCGCCAAGAGTTTGCTAAGTTTGAGGAGGAGAAAGCCAAGGCTAAGTGGGAAGCGGTAAGTTGCCCCCTAACCCACACTTACTTCAGTTTCTTTTCTCTTCACACTCACAACCACAAAACTTGAAAAACATCATGCTTTTAACTGTGGTTTTGCATAGTAACTATACACAAAAACACGAAGTATTTAGCAATATACAGTAATGTGCACAATCAGTATATATTTCAAAACATTGTATTTGATGTTGGGATGAATAGTAAAAGACAAAACAAACACAAGTTTAGAATGGGCGTGTCTAATGTAGAGAACTGTGGTTAGAGTTTTGCAACATGTTTGTTTTAACATTTTAACTGATACTTGCCACATTCAATGTGTAATCCAATTTTTAAAAAACTGCAATATCATTTCACAATCTGTTTTTTTTCTGATATTGTGCAAGACTTTAAATTCAGCATGCACAGTCTAGCCGTGTTTAAGCTAAGGTAGAATGACACAATCGCTGATAGAGGTACCAGAACATTTTTACTATAGGTGTGGCAAGATATTGCAAAAAGACATAAACAGCGTCATTGTTTTTTTTGGACACTTCATAAAAAATAATCATTACAAAACAAAAACTAAGATACTATTGTAATATTCCACTGAGCTTAGACAATTTTATAATAGTCCAAGGTTTAAAATGTTTATATTAAAACATATTAATATAGATTTAATATATAGCCTACTGAAAACCTCTTTTCTCTTTTTCTTCAAATGTTGGGTTCTTCTTGCAAGGAGGATCAAATGTTACACATTTAACCCATACAGTGATCTAATTTATTATCATTCAACGCCATCTCGACACCAAGTGGACATAGTGGGAAGTACAGATACTGTATTAGAATGCTTGTGGGAAAGCATATGCATATGAACATTGTATTTTACTCACAGGTATCTAGCCACAAGTATCACTTTTAGTATCTAAGCAATAATGAAGATCACTCTTCTCTTTTATAGGCTAATAATCCGCTCTACAAAGGAGCCACCAGCACCTTCCAAAATGTGGCATATAGTGGCAATAAGGAATGACATCACATCTCAAAGTTCATCTCACAATTATCTGACATTATCACATCAGGGTTTTTCTCCATGAAAATGGATTTAGAGGTTTTAGTGGACTTATAAGATTGAACTGAAACATTTTAAAATAATAATTCACTGCTCCAAAGTCAGTCATTTCACTCATTTTTGAGATGCAAATTTAGTGCATCTCATGACATTTTACATACATTCTTCCCTATTTACCCCTTCCTATGTCTTTATTTAAAATGTTGCTTAGAAACAGCTCAAGCTGAACTTTATAATAAATTCATAAAGAACATGACAAAACGAAATTAATCGACACCCTTAGAACTTGTGTCAGGCAATCAGATTCACATAATCCAACACATGCGCTTATTTTTGGAGTTTTAGTTAACTCTTCTGCAACTGTTGCCATAGTGATTATGAATGAGGTTCACTCTGTTGTAATCTGTTGTGCTTTATTTTCCCACTGTGATGATAAAAATATATCATACATGTAAGATTCATATAATAGATATATGTGTAAAATTATTGTTTTAAAAATTTAATTTTTGTGTATCGTATGATATGAAAGCTGTTGTGGAATTGGTATGACTGAGCACCTTCCAGCACTATTTTGTTTTTGTTTTGCACTGCTGGTATCAATTTGATAATACATTTTAAACTTGCATCATCAAGTTGCCAGCGGAAAGTCTTTCCTGTATCTGATAGAAGCAGGTCAGGCGAGGGCAGAGAGAGACACTGTTACATGTAACATGTTGTGACATGTTGTGAAACATTCTCCACAAGATTCACACTAACGCACACACTTATATGTGTTTGGTCAAATTCACCGGTTTGGCTGGGGAGGTACTGTGTTGTATCAGAAGTATTTTTCTGGAATTCATGACAAAAATATTTTAAAGCTATTTTCAGAAGCTATGCATGAAAACGTAAACATATACTGTACACATTCTGTATTCATGTGAAAAACAGGAAGAGCATTGGTATGAGAATAGGGTGTAAGAATTTAATAAAGTATAGTCAAAAGGTAAGACGATAATGAACAAATTCATCTGAATGCAACTAAGGAGTTCTGCGGGGGTTCTGGCTATCAGTGACCTCGATGTAACTTTGCATGCAACAGTAGCACACACTTTATCTGTGCTCAAATCTGGCTTCAACAGAATGGTGGTGAGAAAAGCATTTTAAAAATAAAACAAATTACATCCTGAGAAGCTCAAACCAAAAACTCTAAGAGAGAATGATTTTTTTTGTTCTTTTCCTACCTCGAGCTGTTTGTGCTGCAGTACTTTCATCATAACTAAATGTCATAACATGTATGTGACTGCGGTTTTATGTTTTACATGTGCTCATGTTTTGAATTGAACTGAATGGTTTTACATGTTTGCTTCATTAAACTGTTTTATGTTGAATCTGTGATTGATGATCATGCATTTCACAATGATCATATCATGATAATGAAACTTATTCTCTTTTAACATTTCAATTTTAAATCTCCTACTGCAGTTTTTATGTTTTATGATCTACAATAAATCCACATTTTCCTCACATGCACATCCTATGCTTCTAACCTTTATGCAAGCTTATAGAAAACGTTATGCAATAATATTATTTTTATTATTATGCAAAAACATCAATTCAGTCACTATCTTCCACCTTGTGTTAATTGCAAAAAGTAAATCACTTAGGAGGTACATATTACTACATATTCACAAAAAGTAAAAGTGAGGTAAAATAAAGATTCCATTGAGGATCCATTTATTACAGTGTTAAAGAACCAGGTAAGAAGAGTGCAGCAGGGAAGACAGAAACAGGTTATGTGACAAGAAGCGGTCAAATGTTATTCTGAGTCACTCTGAACCCCTGGTTCATGCATGCAGAAAAACTGTGAATCCAGAAGAAATCAGAAAGCCATTGAATCAAGAAGCTATATGTTACATAATAACAGACTGACAGTCTATTTTCAGCGCCCTGAGGATTCTGATGTGGGGAGCTGTCATGCACTCAGGCACACATAATGATCATATCACCAACAGTCCAGATATCTATCAACCACAGCTGGTTTTATTAAAGCATAAAGTGTCAAAACCCATTGGAAAAAAAAATTCCTATGTGAATTACCTTGTGAATTAGAAAAATGATTTCCTTGCCATAATTTCCTTCCGTATCAGCATAATTGAAAATACGCGGCTTAAAAATATAAAAAATAATATAAATGGCCACAACACATTATTGGTTGACATATTCTGTATCAACATGTCTTGCTTCGGAAACTTTTGTTGCCATAGATACTGACGTGCACTTTTTTTCTGGATTTTTCCGAACTCTTGTGGCTGGAAGTGTAGTTTCCATGGCAGCAGTTGAACATGAGTTTCCATGTTGTTATTTGAAACATTATTAATAGCTATCCAGGAAATTAATATAAATGTCACGTGTTGATTTATCAAACATAATCATTGCCCGTATCAGATCGTGCAATACGCGATGCTTTGGTTTTTTTTAACTAAGGTCATTTAAAAAAAAGAGCGGCTTAAACATTCTTCAATCTTCTCCTATTGTGTTTTACATAAATAAATAGCAGCAAGTTATACAGGCCTATGGATTTGGCAGACGCTTTAATTTAAATATATACATTAATGGATTTAACGTTTTGATTCAAAGCAACGTACAGTGCATTAACAGATATACATTTTATCAATATGTGTGGGTTCGCAAGTTTAAGAATTATTTCGATTTAAAAGGACAGTTCACCCAAAAAATGAAAACGCTGTCATCATTTACTCACCCCAGGTTGTTTTAAACCTAAATATGTCTTTGTTCCGATGAACACAGATATTTGGAAGAATGTTAGCAATTTTCAGTTCTGGGACATCATCCACTACCATAGTAGGAAAATAATTGTTGTTCTGTTGAACACAAACTGAGATGTTTTGAAGAATTTAGAAAAACAAACCTATAACATTTATTGTTTCCTATTGTAGTCAATGATGTCCCGGAACTGAAAATTACTAACATTTTTCCAAATATCTTTGTCTGTGTTCATCAGAAGAAATCATTTATACAGGTATGAAATTACATCAGGGTGAGCAGATGATGACAGAATTGTCATTTTTGGGTGAACCGTCCCTTCAATTGTTCATTAGCAGTCTATCGATACTGACAGCCTATGCGCAGTGTCTAATAAAGGTCGATAGATGGCGATCTTCCCTGATGAACCGCTGAAGTGGGCGGAGAGTTACACTCAACTACCATGTGCATCCGGTTCGCGTGACCATGGCGGCTGCTGTAGCTGCTGAGCATTCCTCCGCGGAAAACGTGTCCGAAGCTTCTGATGGACCCGTGGAGAATTTCTCTGACGTCCAGAAACGACCGCAGTTCGGCACTCGTTTCCTGACAGACCCGCGACAGGTGTTTCAGCACAACGCGTGGTGAGTCTCTCTCATTCATACCCTGTGATGCTGATGTTGTCTGAGCATCCAATGAGTTTGTCATTTATGGAGAACCTTTCGAGTATGTATTACCATTTACAGATAACAGAATGTATTCAGTTACATCATTGAAACATAAGTGCATGGCTACTGTTTCTGTAAATGTTGTTTACAAGTAACGTTATGTAGCAGTAGTTATTCGCGTCGGTGTTGTATGATTTAAAGGTCCATTTTGCTGACATCTGATTGGTTAATCTGCTGTAGGGATAACGTGGAGTGGTCAGCAGAGCAGGAAGCTGCAGCCCAGAAAAAAGTGCAGGAAAACAGCCAGCCTATCCCTGCAGAAAAACAAGGTATGAACATCTATCATATTTACTTCAAGAGTATACTGAATAAATGTAGGTGACCTTTTAACACCAGGTCTTAACAGTAAAACAGTCTTATTCTAAGCTGCTTCTTGGTAACTTTATTGCTTAATGTTCTGTTTGTTGGTACCATTCCTTCAGAGGAGTTTGACAGCAGAGCCAATGAATACTGGAATGATTTCTACACTATTCATGAGAACCGATTCTTCAAGGATCGCCACTGGCTGTTTACAGAGTTCCCTGAGCTGGCCCCTCAACAAAAGCATCTACAAAACACAGAAGAGAAGAAAACCACAAATAATGAACCCATGCATTTATTAAATGGTGAACATCTATCCTCGCCTCACAGTAAATGTACATTTCCTGGAGACTCATCATCTTATCGGATCCTGGAGGTGAGTTTCGAAGCAGCTTGCGATTAAATGTCTCTGGTAGTCAAAGCAGTTTGAAATACTAAAATGATTTTTGTGAAAACACCCAACTTCTAAAGCACATTTTCGCTTTTTTTTCAATGTTTTGGAATTTTCAGGTAGGCTGTGGAGTTGGCAATACAGTGTTTCCCATCTTGAAAACTAACAAGTGAGTGAATCTAGGTATAAACTAACTCTCTGTCCACATTGGTGTCTCTCACTCAGATAACATTTTTACTTTTTTGCATTGTAGTGACCCAGGACTCTTTGTTTACTGTTGTGACTTCTCTAATACAGCTATAGATCTTGTCAAAGTAAGTGAGGAGAAACAAAATATTTCTTTGATATTTAGTCAATAATCTAAGTGTTTTATGCTTTTTTCCCATGTATTTTGTGGCAGTCGAATCCAGAATACGACCCAGCGCACTGCCATGCGTTTGTCCATGACATGAGTGAGGAGTCCGCAGAGTATCCAATGCCAGACCAGAGCCTGGATGTCATCGTCCTCATATTTGTGCTCTCTGCTCTGCATCCTCAGAAGTAAGTGCATTTAGCAGATGCTTTTATCCAGAGCAACTTAAAATAGTGAGGGAAATTATATAAGTTATATGAGAAATGCTATATGTTTACAAAGTTTTTACAATTTTTTTAGAGATAAAAATGTGTATATCTGTTGTAAATATATTGTAAATACAGGCGATACTTTAATTCATACTTTCTTCCAGGATGCAGAATGCTATTAATAGATTAGCAGGATTGCTAAAGCCAGAAGGAGTGCTTTTACTCAGAGACTATGGTCGCTACGACATGGCACAGCTTCGTTTCAAAAAAGGTACATTTAGATTTTTTTGGCATATTTGTTCATCATTCAAAACGTCAATTGTTTGTTATTGTCTGTGTCTTACAACCGGAATGCACAATAGATGCAATTTGCATACTTTTGCTCTTTGCTTATTTAGGGAGGTGCTTGTCTGAACATTTTTATGTTAGAGGAGATGGAACACGCGTCTACTTTTTCACGCAAGGTAAATGCATGTTTAAGCTTGTGTTGTACTTTCTTACACCATAGGACAACCGTTCTATAGCCTCTTTGGCTGGTTTCATGATATTTCGTCCTCTTGCAGATGAGCTGCATGATCTTTTCTCTAGTGCTGGCTTGGAAAAGGTGCAGAACATGGTTGACCGGCGCTTGCAAGTGAACAGAGGGAAGCAGTTGACTATGTACAGAGTTTGGGTGCAATGCAAGTATCGCAAGGCTTTGGCACCCTCTTAAAATCGAAGATGTTGTGGTGAGATTTGACTGTGTTGTCCCATAAGAATGTTGTCATGTTGTGACATCAATTTTAGCAACAGTTTAGAGACGTGCATATTTGGTTTGAATGGACCACCATGCTGAATACATGGAAGTGAAATGAGACTCGATCTTATGCAGTCTACTGAGAAAGGCTGGTGGAGGGCTTCTGTTCCTACAACGCACCAGTGGACTCTTAACTGCCTGACCATGACATTGACTGATGTTTTTATAGATGTTCAAGATTTTAATCTTATAATAAATGAGGATGGTGTTAAACAAGTAACAGCCTCGCAGAGGCAGCTCTCTTACTACTTTCATCAGTTTTTTTACAATTTTATGCTGATTATAAGGTTTATACACATATTCATGTATTTTTTTTAGAGATTGTAAATTATGCAGTAATTGAATCTGAGTACATGATATGAATAGACTTAAAGCTAGTTTCCCCCAAATCATAATTGAATCATTCTCGTCAGTTGTGACATCACTCTAATCTGATATTATTTAAAGCTTTATCGTCCTAATGATGATAATAAAATACTATTTGAACCACTGTCTAAAGTTAACATTTTTGTTCATTGCCTATACAGTATGTGTCTAAACGTTACCAGTTTCATGTCTTCAGTTGATTTTAAGTCTCACCTGCACACAATTCAAAGTGAATAGTGATTCCCAAACATCAACATCAAAATAAGTATCATTATACTATGGTTTTATTGTAAAATAGTTTTGACTACCATAGCAAAACCATGGCACATATAAAATTATTACCATCTGGTACAATCACTGTACAATGCAGTTGTCAATGGGCTATCTTTATATTGTAAAGTTAATATTTTTAGACCATGTTAAAAAAAATACACAAATGATGTTAAAGGGTTTCACTCGTGTGTTGAACAGTGGATATGGGCGTGGTCGAAAGGTAGAAAAATCTTACACAATCTCACGAGAAAATATGAGATTTACCGATTATTGTTTACATTGCAAAAAATGAGAACCGAATCGATTCTGAATTAAGGAATCTAATTGGAATCTTTTAATCTACATCATCTGAAATCCCAAAGGTGGTGTTCGGGTGGAACGGAATTTATAGAGCAATTTTATCATTCCAGGACTCGATCCCGGTTCGGTGCTGACCCGAAGTAACGAAGACAAACAAGATAAACTGATATCCGAAAAAAACATCAAGATTGATTCATTTCGTTGTGATTAACTTGGGAGGGGAAATCTGTAGGCGAAAATCTGCTGTGAAGTGCCACATGTCTTAAATCTGGAAGAAAATTGACATCGAAGAGGCCAGCGGAGAAAGGCGGGTTCGGGAGATCAAACCCCATATCAAGGCCTCGGAGGTCTCGCAATCCTCGGCCCACAGTAGGACGCGGAGCTGGCGTCCCCTAACGACATTACAGGCACTAAGCGCGGGCGAGGGTCGTGGATTCGACTGAGGCCTAGCGCTGAAATGTCGGGCTGAGGCGGGAAGGGCGAGTCGGGAGACCACAAGAGGAGAACGGTCGAAGAAAAGTGATTGAATTAATCAGCAAGGCGGTGAAAGAACAGCGATATCAGAGGTAAAACAAGTGTGCATGTTTAAGCAGGCTAGAAGAGTACGTTATTTTTCGGTGCTGCGGGGAACAACAGACAATAGACGCAAAACACATGGGTAAATCGAGACTGAAAGACAATTTTAGTTGATATTTATTGTGTTTTTACCGTTTATATTTTTTATATAATGTTATTTGTTGTGATATTCTTTCAGTTGCCGATTACTTTAGTCAGCCACACACCAGTGATGTAGCTAGGATGCTATCTTAATAACCATGCTAATTCATCATGTTACCCTCTTAGATTAAACAATATACTATAAATGGTTACTTATTATTGTCTTTTTTTATATATTGCTTGTTTAAAAACATTTTGGACGTGCAATAGATGTGTGTGAACTAACGTTAAACTAAAACATAACTCTGTAAAAGCTCTAATGTTTTAATACTTCGTCTTGTTGAATGGGGAAATCCAGGGTTTCAGAGTGTTTTATTTTACTTCAGACATATCACCAGGCCATATAATATACATTTTCTATTGACTTTTGCGCTAATTGCCTTTATTTTCTAGTCAAACAATTATCAAAGCTGAACTGATTGATTGACTAAACCGTAGTGATTTGTAGTGTACACGTTGTGTTTGGACAGACAGTCTAAAGATTTTGCATGTTTTTTTTGTTGCCGTTGATTGTCTGTAGGATATAGCTTTGGGTGGGAGTGAGCTAATGAGTAAACTGGTAGTCAGGGTATGAGGGGGGTGACTCAGTCTCAGAATGATCTTGGAAACATGTAAGCTACTAGGTACATATGACTCAACATGTCACACACATTACTGTCTTGTCAATCTGGCAACATCGCTATGGCTACATAATGTAATGCAAACTCTTCCTCTCTTTTGCAGCCATGATGGAGGAATTGCACAGCTTGGATCCTCGCAGGCAGGAGCTGCTTGAGGCGCGTTTCACTGGAGTCGGAGTTGCCAAGGTCTGTCCGGTCTCATGCTGAAATAGTTCTGCCTCATTGCCCCGATTTCTATTCGTTTATGATAATTCCTAATTCCTGCACATCCAACCTCATCCGTCCATCCTTGCGTCTGTGGCATCATTCTGTCTTTCCCTTCTTTAATCCAGCACTCATTTGTATGTTTTCTTAGGCCCTGTGCCTGTCTGCATTCATGAATTAAGTGTACATTTTTTCCTCTCCCTGACCTCACTGCTTTTGCTCTCTGAATAACGCCTTTGTCTTCCGCCATTTCCACAAAAGCTGATACTTGTCATTTTGAAGTCGAGCGTTTTTAGCCAAAAAGAGATCTGCTTGCTAAGTTAAGACAGCTCCCCTTGAGAACAGCTCTTATTTTGGTACAGGAAGTCACACTGACCAATTATTTTTGCTGAATTCTTGCTCTCATTTGTTGGAGGTCTATCAGATTTAATGAGATTAAAATTGGACGAAGGGTGACAGACTAAACGTCTGCTGCTGACATTTCTATCGGATTCTCTGTCATGTATTCACTGAATTAGGATGCAATTTGCGGAATAAATTGACCCTGTGAATGCAAGGTTTGTGTTTATCCCATCAAGACCTTTAGAAAATACACTGCTCAAAAAACTTAAGGGAACACCTAAATCACACTGTATTAGATCTCAATGAACAAAATATCCAGGTTAAAACTCTTCACTATACTTTGCATGATGTTCTAAGAACAAAGTAATGTGACAATGAGCAATGAAAGCTCATTCAGGGAAGGAATTACAGTAAAAACACTGTAAAACAATTAAAATACTGTCTGATTCAACTTGTTTGAATTTCATAACAGTAACTCAAAATGTTAGTCAGTAGGCTAATATGCATGCCCCACAACCCCCCCCCCCCCCCTGCTCATATGAACTCCCACCAATGTCTGGGCATACTGGTGTCCTGGGGGATCTCCTCCCAGACTTGGATCAGAGCATGCTTGAGCTCCTGGGCAGTCAATGGCGCTACTTGACTGCTTCGGATACATGAGATCCCAGAGGTTCTCAACTGGATTTAGGTCTGAGGAAAATGAAGGCCAGTCAATGGCATCAATGCATTCATCATCCCGTAACTGTGTACAGACTCTGGCCACATGAGGGCAAGAATTATCATGCACCTGGAGGGCTCTGCACTGCACTAGCATAAGATCTGACAATAGATCTGAGGATTTCACCCTGATACTTAATGGCACGTGGAGGTCTGTGAGACCCTCTAAGGATCATCCTCCCCAAACCACCCTTGCTGTTGCCTTTCCAGTGTACCCGTTGTCACTTTTATTAGCACCAAAACAAGTAAAAATGGTTCACAATCACTTATGCATCCTTACCGGGTTGATTGATATTCCTGAAGGTTAACTGACTTGGTGTTATGCTGTGATGATTGAGTGTTCCCTTAATTTTTTGGAGCAGTGTATAATGTCCCATTTCAGTCACAATCTCTTTATTTAATAAACACAGATTGCACTGCTTGAAATTTAATGTGGTTGTTGTTTTAAGTATTCGAGAACCCCTGAAAAAATACTTGGTTGCATTCTCTTTGTGAATGTTTAAGAAATGTCTAGGTGCACAGCATGAGAGTATTTATGACTGCGTTATTGGATTGTGGAGGGTTTTAACATGACCAGAATGTCAAGCATCTGTCACTCTCAGACTTTAGTTACATTAGAGCTGCAAGATATATTGGAATAATGCAAATGTGCATGTCGCAATATGCATATTACAATGCTTTGCAAAAACGAAATGATTTTGAAACTCTAAAAAGTTATGTATTTAAGTTTAAGATTTTAGACATTTTGCAGCCTTTTAAACACAGGCATTTCCTTCAAAAAGTCTAGTTATTTGCCTTCCTCTCCGCAGGGTTCTGGACAAAATGAGTCATCTAACCAGAGCCTTTGCAGCGTGGGCTCTCTCAGTGACAAAGAGCTGGAGGTTAGTACTAATTTGGTGCTTGTGATGTAAAGCTGTTCTGATATCACAGGGCTGATTTCCAAACTTCCAAAAAGGATGCATGTGTTTTGTCTAGAGTAAGTGATGTAATTGTCAGCTGTCATGTTTTATGTTGAGTCAGGGAGGTCCGTCTTGAAGTGCGATGTTCAAATTATTAATTTGGCTCTATGTTTCATTTACTTCACCCAGCAGTGTTAAGTAGAAAAGGCTGTTTCCTTTTTGTTTTTTTAAGCTGGCCATTTCCTGTGATGCCAATTTTCAAACTTCAGTTAGTGTGTAATGTTGCTGTTAGAGCATAAACAATATCTGCAAAATGATAAAGTTCAACGCCAAGCGAGATATTGTCTTTAACAGAATTCGCATTTCAAGGACTACAGAGAACGGCTGGAATCGGACTACAGCCCTATACTTCCCGGGTAAATTGTCACTATTCCGAGTTTTTGAAAAACCTCCCCCCAAAGGAATATGTCAAAAAAGGGGAGAGGCCTTCCTTAGAGAAGAGGAAGAGCCGCTGGAGTAGTGTTTGGTTATCAGAGATTGTAAACATTTGACTGAGCTGCGCAATTAATGACTTTCACTTTCATCCCAGTCCTACAGCTGGTAATAAGAATCAGATACACACATTCTAAGATAACCAACAGTCAAATAACAGCTACCATGACTTCAACATCGGCTGTGAAAGTTGTTCTGTGTAACACACTGATATTGTGTGTATGTGTGCGCATACCTCTAAAACACTTCTATGAAACGTCCTTTGAAGTCCTGCTTGCAAATGTATCCTAGTCAATCTGCTTGTTTTATTATCCAACTTAGGTCGAATATAAAAAGGCAAAACTAACGCTTCTGTTATTAGTTTTAATTAATATAACCAGTCTGACCCAATCGGTCCGGTGTCATTTCCCTCACCATAGTAGGGAAAAATCGCGATCTCTAACAAAGATTGACGTTTGCACATGCACTAGCAGACCTCCGTTACACTTCGATCGATCCGCATGTGTTTAACTGTTGAAGTGAAGTTGACGCCATTGTTACTGTTTATTGCTAAAAGCCAAAGCTTATGAATACATGTGCACTGAGAGGGTGACTGACCAATCACAACAGCCTGAGAAGCGTAAGCTCGCTGATATGGTATGGGTGGGACATCTTCAGACACATGCTCTAAGCGGGGAACCAATCATGACAGACATGGTCAGCATTACCAATCAGAGCGTTTTGGAAGGAGGGATTTTATATAGACCGGACGAAATCCAGTCGTTTTGTTAGAAGAGGGACAGCGGTGAACAATAGACTTGAAATATTAAGTGTTTTTTGAAAACAGAAACATGAACATCCATTGTTAAACACCCAAAAAACATAATCAAAGCTTCAAAAACAGCAAAAGAATGGCTCCTTTAACTCCTGGATTTACTTGCGCTATTTATTACTGCAGGTCAATTGCTAGTGTCAACCATTGTTTGGCCAAACAGACATCCTGTTTCAAATTCACTCATTTTTGAGCATATATTTAGTGAAGCCTTGAAAAAAATATTTTACAGTGTCAGAGATAAAAGTATGATTCACAAAGAATAATAAATGAAGGTCATCATCTACCTTGTCCAAAAACATTTTAGTTGGTGTTTGTAATGTTAAGCAGTGGTAAAACAGTCACGTGCAGATCTTAAGGCGTGTATCTGTTTAGTTTACAGATGTTGGTCTCTTAGTGTTTCTGGTTGCAAGAGGCTGTTGCCTTGAACATTTCAATGGAAACATTTGGAACTGAGGAATGAATGAGGTTGTGGAATGAGATGATGTCATGGATTCTTTTTCTTTCTCCCCAGACGCCCGAGAAGAAATCCAATGACCAGAGAACACGGAAAAGGAAAGGAGACCCATATGACAACCAGGGTGAGTTGATTTGTGTATCGTAGTTGGCATGGTGGAAGTAGATATGAAAGCAGCATAATGTTCTGATTAGGGCTGTGCGATTTGGGGAAAATATCTAATTGCGATTCTTTTTGACAGACATTGCGATTGCTATTTGATTTGCGATTAAATTTTTTCTAATTCAAGCTTCAGCTCAATATTGTTGTGTGGAGCACAGTATGGGTATAGTTACCCTGCTGAAAGAAAACAAAAAAAAAACATTACAGAAATTCTAATTGTTTCCATAAAAACCATTACAAAATTCCAAAGTTTTTGGGCATTATTCAAATAGGATTTATTGTTGTTCAATTGGTTCCCAACTTCCAGATTACATCACACCAATAGAATCCAAATACCAGTGTACACTATTGTAGTTTCCATTAAAACAAATACAACTCCCATTGTAACCTTTAAATCCATAACATTTTCTATCGTGTTAGTGAATTATTAAAATAGTTCATAGGTTACAGAGGCGGATTTATTCATTTTTAAGTATGTGGGATTTTTTAAAACAAGTAGAAAATGTGCTGAATGTTTAATTTCATCCAAGTGAAATTAGCAAAACAGTTGGATAGAATTTACGTTGGTTTGAAATGCAGAGCCAGGCGTGAGTTGACACAGGGTGCGCGCGTGCGTCAAGCCTCGTCCATATTGCCAGATGCACTTGTGGAGACTTGCAGTGTGGAGCCGGACTCAAGTACTATAAATGTATAAACGTTCATTACGAAACAGGCTGTGTGTGCGCATCAAGTTTAAACGGCTCGTCCGCAAGATGCGGGAGATGCACGAGTATGACACAGGCTGTGTGTGCGCGTCAAGTTTAAACGGCTCGTCTGTGATACGCGCAACGCGGGGCAGAGACGTGCGAGTATGACACAGGCTGTGTGTGTGGTTTTCTGAATTGGAATTTTATTTAGTATTTATTGCCTAATATGATCGATCTGTCTCTGCAGATGCCATAACACACACTCTGTCTCTCCTGCTTTCTGTTTGTTTGTTTTTTTAATGACGGACTTTTACGCAGTTGGCTAGGGCAGTGCTGATTAGGCATAACGGAGGTGTGCTCACTCAGTTGGTTAGCAAGAATGCCACTCAAAGCGGGCTTGGAACAGACGCGTTTCATATTTTTCACATCGCTTCCACATCGCAGCCTCTTGCGATTAGCAAATCGCAACGTCTCACATCGCGATTCGATTTCGATTAATCGCTCAGCGCTAGTTCTGATGTCAGTCTTTTACATTCCATCCACATTAGCTGCGTTTACATGAACACATCGGATTGAATTTAATCAGATTGTGCAATCTGAATGTAGTGTTTACATGAAATGTAAATTAAGTGATCTGATTGATGTGCGTGTTTACATGACAAACTTAAAATCCGATATAATCTGCTGACATGCGCACACTGCACAAGTGTTCACCTAAATATAGGGATGTAACGATTCACTCAGCTCACGATGCGATGCGATTCACGATTCTGATCTCACGATGCAATTTATTCACGATTTACTCACGATTTATTTAAAAAAAATGAGTTGAAACAAATTAGAAATGAACAACTTCCCTTGCATTATTTCTTAAATGCTTTACGTTTCTTTGCATAATAAAATAATGTTTTATTTCAAATAACAAAAGTAAACTGCGATTTTATAACAAATTAATAATAGAAAAAGTCTCTTTAATATAAACAAACTAATACTGTCTGTGCTTTTCTTGGATTTTTTTGCATTTAAGAAATATCAGCATCCACGTTTAGGTTTGCAGTGAAAATAGCGGCCCCTGCTGTTCAAAAAATGTATTGCGATTCAGTTCAAGCCTCAACCGAATTGAATCGTCACTCATTATAACCGATTTTCAACCGGCTCACGGTGAATCGTTACATCCCTACCTAAATACACACTAAAACAGTGTTTTAAAGCACATGTTGTGTATATTTTATTTTACAAACGGCACGAAAAAAATTTACAGTTTATAAAGGCAGAGTAATGTCTCGTGCCAATGAAGCACGAGCACATCTGATGCGGTTTTACCATGGTATAAAACCATGACAAAACTACCAAGACCGACCAGAGCGTCTGCAGGCAAACAGTAATTAAAATAAATGTTTAGCAACAGCTAGTACCGAACTTTAGAAGTGATAATATGCGGATTCATATATCAGCATTAACGGTAAACAGAGACGGGCGCGGTGGACGCGGGTGTCATTGTAATATTCACAAAACGGCTACTCAATGTTGTAAGCACAGATGTGTTTATTTTATATCACAGACACCAGCATAATAATGTACAATTCATAAACGTAAAATATCATTATCATTCAATGAAGCAAGGTCTTTACAGCGACTTACCATGGTAAAAACAGTTAATCCTTCCAAAGCACATGTAAGTAAACGATAAATCAAATAAATGTTCAGTAGCCTACTACGAATATAAATGAAATTTTATGATTAGATATTTTAGCCTACAGTATGTTTGTACATCTGCAAATGTATCATGTTTTAAAAAGGAACTGAGAAATTGTGGTTAAAAACTCACTTCAGGGAAACAGTTAAGACATTTTAAATGCATAGAAACATTAATATGTTCATTTAGAGATGACAAGCATATGAATATTTGTACCGCTTTGTCAGATTTATGGTTTTTGGTTTCTTTTGCAGCAGCTGCTCCGTTCTGTGCGTGATACACCCTTACGTCTGCATGAGCCAGCATCGTCTTTGCACATGCGCACAACTTCCTACTTCGGTTTTAAATCTGATCAAGTGTTTACATGTCCTATCAAGCGGATTACAAACGGCATAAACCACCCATTACAATCCGACTGAAATTTCAATCGGCTTGGGCATTTTTAATCTGATCGACGTGTTTATATGGAGCGTTTTCATTCGGATTGGACTTTTAATGAGATTACATTGGTCCATGTAAAAGCAAATAGTGTAAAACCAGAATGACCGTCTTCTGCAGCTATTTTATGAATGTTGCAGAGTGGCTTTTCTCCTAATATAGGAAGCTTTTTTTTCTTAGGCAAAGGAGGAAGAGGACACAAAATCAGTGATTATTTTGAGGTAGGCTAGTGTGCGTTTGTTTCTTATCTGTGTCTGTGATCAGCTGATTTTATTTCAATTAACACATTAACAGCCATTTTAAAGCTGGCACACTAACTTGTGATTTAATCATAAGCGATTAAATCAAGCTTTAATAGTTAATGGCTTTGTTTGCATCCAGTTTGCAGGGGGCAGTGGTACTGGCACTAGCCCAGCACGTGGTATTCCTCCAGTGGTACGCTCTTCGCCTCAACACTCTCTCTCAAACCCTCCTGCTGCTGTGAGCCTTCTTCCACTTGACCCTTTTTTTTCCTTCACTGATCTGATGTAGCCCGCACTACAAGATTTCTATAGTGTCACAATATCACAAATTGTGAACACTTTAAAGGGGTCATATGGCGCGAATACGTGTTTTTTGGTGTCTTTGGTGTGTTATAAGTTGCCCATGCATGTATTAGACACGTAAAATTGCCAAAATTAAAGTGTGGGAACAAAAGTTGTATTCTATATATAAGCGAATACTCAACCAGACCTGCCTGAAACGCCTCGTGTAACCACACCCCCACAAATCTACGTCAGTTCGTGGTATGAGTTGACTAAGATCACCCAAATGTATACGCAAGTAAGGTGGGCGTACCTGTCAGTACAATTGCTTTAGAACCTGATGTTCCAAATATGGTAAGAGGCGTTACATTTCCGTCACACGCTTGCAGTATTCCACCAATCACTACGCACTGGTTAACTGGCCAATCATAGCACACCTTTGCGTTGAGCTTTGTGAAAAATCTGCGCGCTTCAGAGAGGCGGGGCAAAGTGGAGGTACAAACATACACGGTATGTGGAAAATACAGCGTTTTTTAACCTTAAATCGTGTATACACATTGCATTACATCTTAAACAAATGATGATATTCGTTTTAGCCGTGTCATATGACCCCTTTAAGATTTCATAATAAACAATTATTTAAAAAATATTTAAGTTAACTAATTAAATACTGTTATTGTACCTGTTAAAATGCATTTTTGGCTTTATTATAGGCTTGTATTTCTTGTACAGCTGATTGACCCCGTAGAATTGCCAGTGACCTTCTCGAACTGTGTGATGAAAATGTGTTTTTGATTGACAGGTGCAGCAAGGAAGCCCCTCCTCCATCAGCTCGGCAAACACAGACCACTCCTCCTGTCTCCACAAGTCGGCCTCTACACACATGCAGCACCGAACCACACAGGTAACACAACATTACTACAGACCTACACAGCACACCTGCAGACACAATGTATTTTCTCTAACCCATCCCTCACTTTTATTTGCTGGTTTAGTCGGAGTTGACAATGGAGAAGTTAGCAGCACTGGAGAGCAGTAAGAGTTCAGATCTGGAAAAGAAAGAGGGACGTATTGATGATCTGCTCAGGGTATGTACTTTGATAAACACAGTAAGTTATAAATGTGCTATAATGGCCAACAATTCACAACAAGGGAACTGAAATGAAAGTTACCTGTGACAGGTTTTATTTTGAGCTATTGGGGAATGCAGCACTCATGTTGGGGGGGTTGTGTTTTGCAGATGAATTGCGACCTGCGCAGACAGATCGACGAGCAACAGAAAATGCTGGAACGATGTAAAGAACGACTCAACAAATGTGTGACCATGAGCAAGAAACTGCTTATTGAAAAGGTGCCTGTGTGATGAGATCACAAAGTTAATGCGTTTGTATACGTGCCAGTGGTGTGAATGTGTGCCTTAAAGTTATTTTAAGGATAAATGTCATGGTTGTTTTTACAAAGTCTTGATTTTCATGGTGTCTTCAAAAGTTGGATGTGCTTGTGCATGTGAATATACAGAGGTTGATGTTTCTGGTGCATTTTACATCGTTCCTAAATTGTGGGTGTTCCTCAGTCCAAGCAGGAGAAAATTGCATGCAGGGAAAAGAGCATGCAGGACCGCCTGCGTCTGGGCCATTTTACCACTGTGCGACATGGAGCGTCCTTCACCGAGCAGTGGACAGATGGCTATGCCTTTCAGAATCTAGTCAAGTATGTACACACACAAACTTCAATGTTGCATACACACACTTGCAGAATCTGGTCAGTTTCACGCCCCTCATGTATGCGCATAAATGTAATCATGAAGCTTTTGAGGATTGTGTTGTATGAATGTGCCGCTTTCGGGATTTCTGTGTGCGCACATACCTTTTCTAGACGTTTGAATGCCTCCAGACATAGCTGACATGTTGTCTTGATAAAGCCCATTGATTTTAAAGAAACCTTTTTGCATATTTATATAGTCACTCTTGACAGCTTGCCATATTTTAATAGTTTAAATGTTGCACGTAATTAATCATAATTTGCTCTCTTTATATATAGACAACAAGAGAGAGTGAATTCTCAGCGAGAGGACATCGAGAGGCAGAGGAAACTACTGCTGAAGAAGAAGCCACCCAACGCCAATCAGACTCCTCCCCCAAACCTGGAACCCAACAAACGAAAGAGCAAGAGCAACGGTGCAGAGAACGAGATGTAAGCTTGCTTTCTGCTGGGCTTTCAGGGGTTTTGAAGTTATTGTCGTTCTGGTTATATATTGTTTTTCGATGTGCTCTCAGGTTATCGTTAGCAGAATACCACGAGCAGGAAGAAATTTTCAAACTGAGACTCGGCCACCTGAAGAAGGTATGCTTGTCTTCGTATTAAGCATGTGATAAAATTCACATTGTCATGGTAGCTGATCTTTATGTCTGTGGTGTGTGTGACAGGAGGAAGCTGAGATTCAGGTGGAGTTGGAACGGTTAGAGCGTGTGCGTAATCTTCACATCCGAGAGCTCAAGAGAATCCACAATGAAGATAATTCCCAGTATGTAATCTCAAAGTACCTTCCTTTACTGGTGTCACTTGCTTTTTACGAAGCATTCTGCTACATTTAGATCCTCAATGGTTGTAGTTTTAGAGGGAAGTTTATTTGGTGTTTGAACCTGGAGTTTTATCTGTTACCTCAATGATGTGACTGTCTCTGACAGGTTTAAAGATCATCCCACATTAAATGACCGTTACCTGCTCCTGCATTTGCTGGGAAGAGGAGGCTTCAGTGAGGTCTATAAGGTGAGACAAGATCTGTGATGGTAAATAATGGCCGTTGCTTTGATTTTATGCTAAGGCTTTCCTATGCATGTTTTTTATAACCTCTCTTTCTGTAGGCGTTTGATTTGACTGAACAGAGGTATGTGGCTGTGAAGATTCACCAGCTTAATAAAAACTGGAGGGATGAGAAGAAAGAGAACTATCACAAGTAAGTCCAATGCAATGCCTCTACCACTCTTATTCGCTATTGGTCACTGCATTATTGTAGACAAAAGTCTTTCTAGTAAAAGTCTTAAACCATGAATCTGTTTTTGAATTGAAATGGACTTAATGTTTCAGACATGCATGTCGAGAATATAGGATTCATAAGGAGCTAGACCACCCCAGAATAGTCAAACTCTATGACTATTTCTCCCTGGATACTGACTCGTGAGTATTCTTGGTCTTGTTGAAATGTAAATGTGGTCATTTTGTAAAGCCTTTTTTCCCCAATATTTGTTCAAATGTGTACTTTGATCTGTTCTGTTTTCTTTTCCCTGTAACTCTTTAAAGTGAACAGATAGCTAAACCTGCTAAATGTGACATAACATCAGGCAAATGCTTTCTTGTGTCTAGATTCTGCACTGTTCTGGAGTACTGTGAGGGGAACGATCTGGATTTCTACCTGAAGCAACACAAGCTTATGTCAGAGAAAGAGGCTCGATCCATCATCATGCAAGTCGTCAACGCCCTCAAGTACCTAAATGAAATCCGCCCACCGGTCATCCATTACGACCTCAAACCAGGTATAACACTCACAAACCCAGAGGTTTTTATTGATATGTTGATTCACATGGGAGTTAAGGCCATGACCACATGATCTACCTGTTACGCTGCATGAACGGGATGTCACCCAAGATGAATGTACCCAAGACCCCCTGTGTTTGGCTAGGTAACATCCTGCTAGTCAATGGCACAGCATGTGGAGAGATCAAAATTACAGACTTTGGATTGTCTAAGATTATGGACGACGATAACTATGGGGTGGATGGCATGGAGCTGACATCACAGGGGGCGGGAACGTACTGGTAAGTGAATGTGCACTTATTGTCATTACCAGAATTGATTGATTAAGGGAAAAGATAAATATAAGTTCACTGAGCTCTCCTCAAACTGAACATTTCTTTCGGTGGTCCAGGTATCTTCCCCCAGAATGCTTTGTGGTTGGAAAAGAGCCACCCAAGATCTCTAACAAAGTGGACGTTTGGTCTGTTGGTGTTATCTTCTACCAGTGCCTCTATGGGAAGAAGGTAAGTGACACTGTGACATCTGTCTGTCCATTGAAACGTTTAAGGTTTTCTTTGTCTACTCATTACTCCATTTTTGTCTTTCCACACAGCCGTTCGGTCATAACCAGTCCCAGCAAGACATCCTGCAGGAGAACACTATTCTCAAAGCCACAGAGGTGCAGTTTCCTCCCAAACCCGGAGTCTCACCCGAGGCCAAGGTATTTCTGCAGTGTGCTTCTTATTCCCTTATTGATGTGTTGCTAAACTCATGCATTAAATCTGCAATGTAATATGAACCTGTATCTTCATGCTTTTTTGATATTACTTTCATAGGCTAAACTCTATCTAATGAATGTGACAATGTAATGCATTTTGGCTTTTTTTCTTCTCTACCTTAGGCCTTCGTTCGCAGATGTCTGGTGTACCGTAAGGAGGATCGTATTGACGTTCACCAGCTGGCCAGCGATCCCTACCTCCTCCCGCACATACGTAAATCAGTGGCTGGCACGGGTAACTCCAGCATGGCCATCGCCTCCACTTCTAGCTCCTCTAACAGCAGCGCCTCAAATTGAGCGTCCCGCCCATCCTCGCTTGTTTTGATTGGAAGAGAGGGAGTGGTGCTTTTGCTCCGCCCCTCTCTAAAGTCCACTGGAAGGGGAGCCTGACCCCGACCTGCCAAGCAAGGGAGCAGGAGGAAGGGAACTGAGAGGAATGAAGACGAGACGCATCCCCCTCCACCCTTCTTCCCCTCCTAGGAGTCTGGGGGGTGGTTCTTTTTTTTTTGATGGTGCGGAGTGAAAAGCACTCCTTAGAGGGAGCCAGAGGAAGGGTGTGTTGCCTGTGAGAGTGAAATGGCCAAAACTGCAGTTGCTCAGACAGGTGGAGAGACTGGTATATTGCCCTGCACCCCACAACACAAATGCGCGCACACTCACACGGACACATTATAATGAGGTCAGCTTGATTTTTCAATTGATGTTTTAATTGATGGGATACGCCTGTGCATTCTGATATTCTTCATACGATATTCCTGAAGAACCTGGAGATGCCATTGTGACAACACAGCTCGTCCCAGCACATCTCTCTCTCTCCTCCTTTTGCCTTGAGATCTTTAAACTTATAGAAGCAATAATGGCAACGAGTTCATGTTTCATTTTAATCAAAACTGTTGTCTGATGAAATAATAAATGCTGATGAGCCTGATTCAGCATCGCTGGACCTTGAAGTAAGCTAATCTTATGTGCTGGGAATCAGATATTTGTACTGCGTGAGTAATGAAAGGTCTAGCTGTATCTGGAGATGTTTGTCTTAGTGTCTTGCCCCCTTCCTGTTCTATGACCAAAGCTGAGCTCTACCAGTAGGTGGTGCTGTTCGACTTGAGATGTTCTTTTATTTTTGCTTTATGCTGTTTTGAAAGCGCATTTTTAGGGAGCGTATTCTTAGGTTATTTTAGCGATGCTAACCGATGGCCCCAAGTATGTTCTGTTTGTCTTTGTGTAATTGAACGGAATCTAACATTTCAAAATGAGAATTTTTCTTGAATTAATTTGTTCCTTGCTTAGAAACACAGATACACATGCATTCAAAAATACATGGATTCATACATGTTTAGATCTGGTGAAATGGCAGGTTGCCGGATCCGGTTTACTGTGGGAAAGCTCTCTACAGAGGGGGTGGAGCTACTTCAGAGGTACAGGGCAGAACTGGGAATGCTCATTAAATACTATTGGTTATAAATATTGTGTTGTCTGGTTCATTTGTCCTCCATTTAACTTGATGCAATTGCAAAAGCTTGAAATGTTTAATTTAAAAGGCTTTTAATAGAAAAGTCCACCCAAAATAAAAATCCGAAATTTATTTTCCACTCATGTTTTTCAAAACCTGAATATGACTTGTCTCCTGTGGAACACAAAATATACTTTGATAAATGTTTCGGCGATTTTGTGTTTGTGAAATGAAAGTAAGTGGTACTGTAGGTTTGAAAACTATGTTCTACAGATTATCTTGTTTTTTGCAGAGGTCAGTCAGTCATGCAGGTTTGGAATGACGTGAGGGTGAGTAAATAATAAAGAATTTAAATCTTTGAGTGAACTGTTCCTTGAAATGGCTGTTCTTGCATCTCTTGATATAAGAGTTTTGGCTGTTCAGGTTTATTTTTGTTTTGACCTAAAATGGTAATCAAAACTTTGCTGTAATTTACATGTGTGCTTTTTACACATGAAAATGTTTTGAAAAGTAAAAAATGAATCCACACCTGACAAATAGATGCAGAAGTCCAATAAAATAAAAACGCCACCAAAAACCTAGTGCAAAAAGTGTAGAAGTTGAAGGTGTGTTTTTAAATGAGCCCTAAAGACAGTTTTTTGTTGTTACTTTTGGTTTGGCATTTAATCTGTGGCCTCCATATTTCTAGTTTAATCTATTTCATATTTTGCTTCCTTCTTGCCTCACTTACAATGCTTTAAAAAGTAGATATGTGTGCTTTTGATTGGATTCAGAATGCAATGCAGATTCTGTGTTGTTCCGGTTCCTTAGTAAAGCTGGATCTGTATTATCTGTTGGTTCAAAGCAGAGCCGTTGAAATACAGAGTTACGACACTTGTTCATGCCGCCGTGTGGTCATGTGGTTCATTGAGCGCTCAATAGTTCCAAACAAATCCGTGCTGTCAACATATTTTAATGGATTTTAGCGGGACAGACAACAGCAACTATATTTGCATAAAATTTGCTAAATATATTAGCACATTGTGTACACTGATTACTACGTTGACGACATTTATAGCAGCATTTTGTCTGAGGAGTAATTTGAATATAAGATCTATGAATGCAAGATATTTAATCTGTATAAACATGAAATTATTTCACCAACTTTACAGCAAATGAGTTTGGGAGACGCTGAAATGAATGGGCTTAAGTGCAGTGTTTGAAACAATTGGTCGCTCCATAACCCGAGTTAAGCCCATTGCACATTGAGTCCGAAATCTGCGTCCGAAAATTTCGGACGTTAAAAAATAAATACGACCTCACGTTGTGTCAATCACATTTACACACTGCCTCCGATATTTTCGTCCGTCATAAAAAATTTCGGACTGGGTTCGATTTTCTGCGTTTTTCGCATCCGTAGGAATCGTTTTCAAAGGTGTTTTGGCTATTGTCCCTATAAAACTCGTCTGATGCCACATGGTGCGAGTGTGTGCGCGCGTGTGTCCACACCTTAGACATACTGCCAGTCTCTGTTCAGGATCAATTGGTTCACGGAAATTGGTGGTCTTATTTATAATATGTGGCTTCAGTATCGCTAGCAAAGCGTCAAACTGAGCAACTGACGTCCTGAAGTAAATTTGAAATCGGTCAGGATAATCGCGCAGTTCCATGATAAGGAGGTGGAACTCTTCTTCCTCGTTACGCAACCCGGACTGGATGGACTCAATATTTCCTCTTTATTTTTCTCTTTTGAAGAAGAGAGAGGACAACAAAATCGTCATCACTGCTTGAAGACTCCATTTTGTATTGTTTTGCGATTTTTTTCGCAACGGATTAATAAATACGCATCGGACTCAGTGTGCAACGTTTCTGTCCGTGACGAATTTTTAGGATGACGAATACGAAATAACGTATACGAAAATTTCGGATTGTATGTGCAAAGACCAGCACTTCCGCATTCTTATATGGAAGTCTATGGCAGTGTCGTAACTCTGTATTTCAACGGCTCTGGTTCAAACCTTGTAGACCGTGTTTAGTAAAATTCAATTGGAATTCTGCTGGAAGAAGTGTCACAATCAAACTATTACGCTGATACTTGTGGATTGTGACATTTGAGAAAATGTGGGTGTTTCTGTTCAGTATTTAGTGCTTGGAAATAGGTTTTGAAACCCGAAAATTTCCATTTCAATCAGGAACAGATTGGATGGGTACCTGAATGAATCATTGACCCATTCGTGCTGAAGCTGAACCATGTGCATTGGCTGTTGAATTGTGTTCAACACCTGTTTAAATTGATGGGGAATAATAATTACAAAAAATAATTACAAATGAAGAGTTTATTTGCAAAAACAGAGAACTCGTTTTTTAAATTTATTTCAAAAATCTTGTTTTTTGTGGACTGTTTTGCTATTTTTTTAGTGTGCAATTTCGCTTAATATCAATCAAACTCCAGTTGGGTAGTTTTGATTAAGTAATAATAACAATAAAAATACAGCTAATTTACAAAAACACAACATAATAAAAACATTACTTTAAAAAAATGTTCAAATAGAGTTGTTTTTCTTGCAAATAAACTTTTCACATTTCACTGGTTTTGTACAGTCTTCAGATAATCTAACCATCTGTATAGAAGTTAAAGGAATGAGTGCATTCTGTATGTAATGTTTCTTGTCACAAACAGGAGCAGCATACCTGGTTCTCTGGTTCAAATTTTCCAGCTACAGGTATAACATTTATTATCAAAAATTAATCTACCCTTTACAGTTTAAGGCTAAAATACACCACACGACTTTTGATCCAGATTTTCAGTCTGGACTTGTTGCAGAAAGTCTGTGCCAGTCTGCAGATTTGATCAGTTGGTGTGTTTCTATCTGAAACTTTCAAAAAGTCTGCAAGTGAATGTAGTTTAAAAAAATCTGATCAGATTTTAAAAGTCTTGTAGTGTATTCCAGCCATAAGGAAGACATTCAATATCAGCACTCAGTAGATTTAGGATTTGGGGGTTGTTTTGGACAAATCCTAAGGCAAGCAATAGCTTGATCCTGTGGCTGATTGCTTTACCACACCAGGCCTGTCTAACGGTCCAAAGCCAAACTATTTCATCCAGTCATAGTGGTCTGTTGCATGATTAGGTTACAAGGAACATGTCGTGCAATGCAAAATAGTCTTTAATAATCTGAGGATTGTTACATAGCTGTCTAAATTAATTACAGTATTCTCCTGCCACATATATGACAGAAGAAATTGACTGCAGAGAAAAGGATGCGAGAGGAGACTAGACAGTCTAATTTGTGCTCATACTGGCAATAAGCAGATGCTAGGAAACAAAGCCAGTTTCTCCTGCATAAGTTTTGAAGCAGTTCATTTATCAGATGCTTCCCTGTCTGAATCATTTTTCTGTGAGGATTGCGAAATATTAAATTTTGCATGAGCCATACACGCCTCATGCAATGCTAAACGTGTTTAAACAACGAACGTGTTGTCAGGCGTCAAAGGGACGTAAACGCGGAACGTCAGTACGTAGCCTACCTTTTAATAATCTAGCAGAAAAAAAGACAAAAATAATATTTGGAATAAGTAAGGGATAAACCACAGCTAGCCGTGCATTAAAGGGGTTTAATGCACGATGTGGAGGTGGTTGCATCTGCGAAGTACATTAAGTAAGGGATAATCCACAGCTAGCCGTGTGTTAAAGGGTTTTAATGCACGACGTGGAGGCCAAGAACCACCCGACGCGAAGTGGAACGCACGGCTAGCTGTGGATTATCCCGTTTATATTATGGTCACTTGCCAATTTAAAATCTTTTATTGATGTTTACAGTGAAATTTTAGATCAAACAGGTGAAAATTACAGTGATTTTGTCAGTTAAATTTCAAATGAAATCAAACTTACTGGAGCTACCTGTGCGTTAAAGGGTTTTAATGCACACCTTCCAGCCAATCAGAATCGAGTATTCAAAAAGACCATGGTATAAAATACTTTAATGCACGGCAAGCTGTGGTTTATCCCGCTTATACCATAGTAATTTGCCAAGTTAAAGCTGTAATTGATGTTTATAGTGTAATTTTTGACCAGACAGGTAATGGCAGTTATTTGTGTCAGTTAATTTCAAATGCAATCAAACTGACTAACTTCCCCTGCGTTAAACGGTTTTAATGCACACCTTCCAGCCAATCAGAATCAAGTATTCAAACAGACCATGGTATAATTACATTTAAATGCATGCATCTCCCAAATATGCAAATGTATATTTAAATTCGCTGGTTAGCTTTGTTTTTAAATAATGTAGGTTATTTTAAATTACGCTAAAACCACAGTCATTTTTTATAGAAAGTTTAAATTACTTCTGATGTTCCGCATTTACGTCGCTTTGCAAAAAGGCGCCCGCTAGATAACTCATGCACGTTTTGTCCTTGCGTTTTTATCTCAATATAAATTGTAAAGAAAATATGCAAATGAAATATAAATGCACAAAACGAACAATTGCACACGTCGATGCCGTTCCCTGAGAGCCCAAAGCTCCAGACTTGCGTTGCATTCTCTGAGCTGAACACATCCTGGGTGTCGGGTAGTCATTCAAACTTATTTCTCCGCCTTCCTTCACTTCCCTTCCCTGGGACGTGTGAGTGTGTGCGTGTCCAGTGAAAGTGAACGGTCTGCGGCGCTCATTCAGTCCACGCACACAGCTCCACACATCCCATCTGACACAATCCATCCGTTCCTGCTTCTCTTTTTAACGAGAAGAGGAATCCGTTGTTTTTCTTTCCGTTTCACCTCTCCGCTCTGCAGGCATGCATCATCACGACGACGGGCACCAGGAGCGCGCGTGGATAAATGTTTGCAAATGCACTTTATATTTATTTCTTCTATTAAGTCTGGAGTGGAGCACCGCGCACTCAGGTAAGACACGTTTTTTACGGTTTATTATGAATCCCTTCCTTACGCCTTTATGCAACTGCAGCCTTTTTGTTCATACACATGCGTAAAATTATGTTAATAACGTGAAGACTTCGCTTTTTGGGAGCGTCGTGGTGTTGTGTTGGCTCTGTGGCCGCACCGATGTGAAGGAATGCCACGAAAGTCCAAACTCTTGAGTGGAACCAGATGTGAGGGAGGAAGGGAGAACGGGGGAGGGGAGTGCTCTGGTCGCTTTTATGTTTTATAGAGTAACTTACTTTTGTAAGTAATGGGACAGTTTTAGGTCGGTTATAAGGTGGCAGTTGTAATGCTTGTTGGCAGATGTTAGCTTCGCGTCGCTCTGTTAACCTGGCTTCTCTTGCGCTTTATTTGCACCCCCCGCGAGCAGATGTGCCCTAAATATCCGGTTGCACAATAACGAGTCGCAGCTGACAACTGACCGCCGTCTCGGTGGTCTTTTATCGTTTTTAGTGCCTCTCACAACTTCACAGTTCATCCAAGCCAGACAAACGAGATGTTTTTGCACCTATGTGTCAGGAACTGCAAGGACCTATTAAAAAGAAAGAAGTCGTTTAGTGGAACAGTAAGCTGTTGTACACATGTCAGATGTGAGAAAAGAATACTACATCTAACACTTGACGGGAGAAAATTGATGTAGGCCTAGTTGCAAGCTGAGGGACATCTCACATATTTTCAATGTTTAGTGTTTGATACAAAATATTTTGTGTGCAGAAATCATGTCAATACAATATTTTTCAACACTACTATCTATGAATTCCAAGCAACTGGGAAAAGCCTCTGTGTTTAGAAAATACAGTTACTACACAAAACACTGAAACCAGTTTAACCAAATAACAGATTTTGCATTTGCGTCTCTAAATTCATCATAGTGTTTAGAGAATAATCAAAACATTCTGCTTGTTTTTTTAACAGCATCCTTTAGTGTTTTTCATCCTCACGTTTTGTGTCCTCCACAGACTACAAAATGCATTTCTGAATCCCAGACTCCCATGAGGATACAGAATATCAAAATACCTTAAAACTGAACAAATGTTGTTTTTACCTAATCCTCGAATTAGACCTGTTTTGCTTGGGGTTAGATTTTAGGTCACAGTCCTGACTGGATTGACAGTGCAGTAGCAGGAGCTAAAAGAAACAAATGCCCAGCCTGAATTTCTGGTGTGTTGGTCAATCACTGTGTTTACAGAACAAAAGGATCATCTAACTCTGACCTCTCTCTGTACCCTTCCTTTGCTCCCCCTTTCAACTCTCTCTCTTCTCCCTGTCTCCCAGCTGGCTTGTAATCCCCCTCTCTCGCTCTCTCTCTCTCACGCTCTCTCCTCTTGAAAGTGACAGATAAACAAAAAGCATCTGTAATAATAAAAGTTTAGCTTTGGTAGCTTAAAATCAGGGTTCTAAGCCCTTCGTAGTCTGTTTCTTCTATTTTTTTTATTTCTAGGGGCTTGTATCCCAAATTTAGAAGACATTATATGGTTTCTTATATGTTGGCATTGTTAGTAGCTGGAAGAATGTGCATAAGTTACCTCCATAAAGTGTGAAATAGCCTAGTTGTTTATGAATATCCGGTAAATGATCCTGTCAAGTATATCTGTTTTTGTCATACAATATTATCTGTCAGGCTAAAGCTGTTTGGCCAATTGTTTTGACTTTGTGTTTGCATGCTAACCAGACGTGAAGTCTTGCATCAAACCTTCTGTTCGAGTATTTAGACCACTGTACACCCATAGAAAAACTTTTTAATGAAACATTCCATTGATAGTGATGAAAAGACTCATTTCACCCACACTAGTCGTATCAATGTCAACATCAACATTATATTCTCAGCGATCTAAGTGAATTCACAGGACTGTGCAGCATCATCCATAGAGTGGTTTCATCTGCCATCTGGAAAAAGGTTAAAAATGTTCATGCCAAAACCGCAGACTGAAAAAGCTTCTTCCTGTAAGGTTTAAGGCTACTCAATAACTATGTCTGACAACCTTTAAATACACTGTATAGCCCCTTTCAGTATCCGTAATGTATCATAGAAAACATTTGTGTTTGTCTGTTTTTGTAATTCTCAAGCTCTGCTGCTTTGCAGTTGTTTTACTGACACTAAAACACTTAGTTTTTGTTATTTCTGCTGCATGCTGTTTTTACATGTTGTTTACTGACCATCTTCGATCAGTTGGCTTAGTTATTTTTTATATATTTTCTATGCCATAGTTCTCATTTCGCAGAAACTTTTCTTGAATCGTGAGAGAAACTATATTTGGATATTAAATTATTTAAATATATAAATTTATTTATAGTTATTTATTTATTTTGTAAAACAAAAGTATACATATATGGGTGAATTACTCCTTTAGGGTAGTAAACTTAGTATAGGGTACAATAATGATGATCTTTTGGCTCTCCTTGCATGTATTGAACTAACCTTTTGGTTCAAGCCCTAACCACTACGCCACATCAGCTTAACATCTATTTCATTTGTTTCTTTTTACCTGGTCTGCAGTGTAAAATGCTTGGCTTCACTGCTCTGGGTCTGTTAGCGTGACCTACCAAGGGTTCACACAAAACAAAGACATTTAGAAGACGCTCAGGAAATGTCTGAGCTTGCTAAAATCCAATGACTAATTTATGCTTTGCCCTTTATCTGTCAGAGGCTGGTTGACAAACTCTTTGATGTTTATGTAACCACATTTCTGTACCTCCCATCATTCTCCCCAGGGTCTTACCCCCACCAATTACGTGGCTCACTCAGGTCACGTGATGTCCCAAACTTATTCCGTTTGATTTAAGGAAAGAGAGAGGCTGAAAAACATAGAAAGAGAGAATTGTTTTAATCCCGCTTTGTCACGATTGCTTTTCATTAGTAAGTGGAAGGCTCGTGGAAAATAGCTGGATCATTTTCAGCCTTTATTATTTAACGTCTCGCTAGTTAAACTTGATTTAGGATTTTTCCATAGGTATTCTGTTGCCAGGCTCTGGACTTGTTTGCAACGTGATGTTAATCAGACATGATTCTCAGCTGCAGGACACAGCAGTGAGATGAGTGCATAGGACCGTACTGATGACATCAATTCAGGGTATTCTACAAATAAGCAACGCTATTCCACTTCTCATATCTACTGTAACTTCCAATTATTTTTGTGCAATGAGTTTGAATCAACAGCCTTTATTATGATTTATAGTGGTCGTGGATATATGTGGTAGTGTATAGCCAGAGTAACTACAAGTTAGGTTACCTAAAGACCAAATTATGGTTCTGCGTCAGACCTACGCCGTAGTCCGACGCAGAAGTAAAAATCGGCTTAAACCGTATCCCATATTGCTATTTGTTATGATCGTGTACCGCTCACATTCAACTAGCATAAACAATCAGCAAGTCTATTGTTTTACAATTGAAGATGTAACATTTCTAAACAGCAAGTCTAATGTTTTCCAATCAAATTTCACAAACCGAACAGATTTTTTTATGTAATGCTTCAATGTTTTATTGATAATGGAAGAGTATTTTTAAGCATTGCTTGAGGATTTACAGAAACTCTCCCAGGGTCTCTCTGGCTTTCTTTAGCTTTCAGAATACAGGAGAACAAACTGTTTGTTTTTGGGGTTAATCCCATTTCCCATTATCTGCCCGTTTTTATAAAGTTTTGGTCTCTCTCTCACTCTCTCTCTCTTACTCACTCTGTGACTCCGAATTTTGGTCATAACTGTGCGTTCCCCCTGCAGGAAGGAGAGAGTGAGAAAAAAGAGCAAGAATTGAGGTATAAAAAGAGAGCATATATAAATATACAGAAAATATATTTTATCATAACCACTTTAGGGTAATAATGAAGTAATTCAATGCATTGTCTCAAATTTTTACATGGTCCATATTGTCAAATGTCACGGCTCTCTCTCAGGTCATTCCAGTAAGGGGTTTGTTTTCGTAAATTACTACCGATGTTTTTGGAGTTAGACTTAGTCCAAAACCAAACCATGAGAGATAAAAACAGATCAGAAGTAAAGCCATAAACAAAGCATGCACACTATAAACAATAAGCCAAAACCCCAGGTTTCCTTTTAGAAATGATTTTTCTGCTAAAAGTAAATCGGCTTTTACCAATCACTGCAAGTCAATGCACATAAAACCACTCAACAACAAAGAAACTGCGGGTTGGTTTATGCTGGGTTTGTGCTTTGCTTGTGTTGGCTATGAATTACTTATTTTTTTGTTGAACATGCGAGTTGGTGAAAGGGAATCAAAACAGGTTTGCTTATTCTGCTCTAGTAATAATACACAATGAAAACAGATGGCATTGCGATTTCGATGGATATTGGCTACAGACCGATGTAAATGTTTATTGGTATCAAAACACCATCAGAAAACAAAAACCACAGCAGTCAAAGCAGACATTGCCATGGCTATTGATTGTGTGCTATTTTAGGGGTATTGGAACTCAGCTAATCTCTCTCTCTCTCTCTCTTTCTCTGCCACAGCCCATTCCGATGAATCGAACACTTTCGCGTTTTTCCATGAGCTGGAGCAGGGCTGCTTGGGGGTACGAGATCACGTGTTGTACATGTCCTCTTCCTGCACGGATGAATCGCAGCTTTGGAAATGGGTCACCAGAGGGCGGCTCTTCAACATGGGCTCCTCCCTCTGCCTTGGAATTACCGTCGGCAACGTGAGCTCACTGGGCAACAGGTCTCCGCTGGGCGTGTTCCGGTGTGATTATGAGCCCCCGCGAGTCCGCTGGACCTGGAGCTGCAGCAGGTTCCTGGATACGCTCGAAACGTACTTGCCCGCCCCTAAATTGGTCCTCAGCGGTGGCAACGTGACGGTCATCGGCACACACCAAAAGTCAGGGTGGCGAGTCTATGGCGACAATCAGGACCTTTGTGCCAAGTCCTACCAAGGTCAGCTTATGTAACAGTGTTGGGATTTCTGCTTTAGAATTATAGAAAGTATAGAAAATACAGAAAGGTATTCCAGACAGAGGCAATACCCACATGTCCTCTGGACCTCAGTGATATTTAGGCTACATTTTTTTATTCAACAGGATTTTTGGCAGTGAGCAACACTAAACTTGTACAGATTGGCTACGTACCAAAAAGCAAATTAAAAGTCTCTCCTGTGCTTGTGTACAGTGAATTGCATCAGACAACCTGTCTCGTGGTTGTAAATGTACTTCTGAAATCAGTCATTCATGATGCATTTAGTAATTAAATTGCAGTATACTTGATTTACAATGATTAAGGATTTCTTTATATTAGGGCAGTCAAACGATTAATCGCATCCAGAATAAAGGTTTGTGTTTACATAATATATGTCTCTGTACTGTGCATATACATTTTGTATTTATAAAAACATACACATAAATGAATACATATTTAGGAATTTTTTTAACATGTATTTATTTATATTTACCAATAATTTATCAATTATATATACTTGTTTATTAATTTAGATTTTTTCTGAAATTTATGCATGTATGTGTATGTTTTTATGAATAAAAAATTAATATGCACGGTACACAGACATATATTATGTAAACACAAACGTTTATAAATGCGATTAGTCGCGATTAATCGTTGACAACCCTACTTTATATATATAATGTCAAAGCTCATAATAAGTTTTTGAGTACTCAAGTATTCTCAAAATCATACTTACAGAATAATTAATGGAGTTGTTAAGGAATTAATATTTATTATTTAATATACTTATTATTGTATTATAGTGTATTCAAAGGGAGAACTGTTCAATTATTATCACTAGTCTGCACTATTTGTGGATCAGATTGATTTACCTCGCAGCATATTTTCCTCCTCTTTGATGTTTCCTGGTCTCAGTGCTGAAGCATATCGCTTTTGAAGTGTTCTTGACAAACAGTTGCCAGTGACATCATGCAAACACAGATCCGAGTGTGTGTGTATTCAAGAATAAGCTGTGTGCGTTTTGAAAGTTCTCAGAGTATTTATATGCAAGATGTGTTTGTTTTTATTGAGTGTCCTACTTTTCCATATCTCCGAACTTCAGAAACACTCCGTTCCTCTGGCAGAAATGTGCTCTCAGCTTTTCCTATACCTAATCCTCTTTTTCTTCACACGCTTTCTCTCTCCGTCTTTGTTAACCGAAAGCTAATCTATACAGTCAGAATGCCTAGGGGTTTCTATAGTAACAGCTGCATTCCATCAGAGGGGCAACGAAGAGGAAGAAAGTGTGAAAATGCAAAGAGGGAAGAGGGGCAGTGGAGTTAAGGACGGGAGACTATGATTATGACAAAGGCATTCAATTCAATGCTTCACCGCTGGCCTTTAACAGCACTGTACTGCAACTGTCTGTCTGATTAGTCTGTCTCGCTGTCTATCTATACAGCATGTCTTTCTCTCTGTCTGTCTGATCCCATTGTACAGATCTTAAAGTCTTTACAGTACATAAAGCCTGTGCAACCTTCAGACTTTAAACATCTTTAAACTTTTGAGTAAGGCTTTGTCCAACCAACTTCAAAGCATGTCTTGACGTTTGTCTTGAAAACGTTCTGCAATGAATTCAGCCTGAACCTTTTCACATTCAGGCTCCATTGTAGACCATTTTAGTCTTAAACTGAAGATTAAAGGTAAAAATTCTTCCACTGACTCCATTCTAAAATCTTGTCATTGAATATTTGTACATCAAAACTTCTTTTATGATTAATCTTTGATTTTTTTATCCTTTTAACCATATAGTTGCCTTGCAAAGATGGTGTTGCGTTTATGTTGCTTCTATAATACCTAAGAAATTGTCTTTTTCATATATTCAAAAATATAAGCACTTGGTTCCGATATATGGAAATGTATTATTTAATGCATTGTTTTATATTTTCCCATGTATTTTTTTATTTTCTCTGATAATTTATTCCACAGACAAGACGTTCTATCAGATATGACTGTAAATGTGCTTACCTTTTCCCTAAACAAGCTTATTTTACCAAGTTATAGAAAGAGATGAACAAGGAAGAAAATGCATTTTTCAAATTCTATGCATTCTGGGAATTAAGTTCACTTGCTTCTCCACAGAAATCTACACCATCCAGGGAAACTCTCACGGCAGTCCATGTTATTTCCCCTTCCTGTACGATGGTCAGTGGTTCCACAGCTGCACTAGCGTGGGCAGGGAGGATGGCTTCCATTGGTGTGCTACTACCCATGATTATGGAAAAGACCAGCGCTGGGGATTCTGTCCAGTGAAAAGTAAAGTCAGCCTCGTGTCATATGTAGACCTGGTTTAGTAAAATCACAAAGTTCATCGTGCGAGATTATATGTGTTATCATATTGTAAATTTGTCTGTCTGTTTTCTTTCACTTTTTGTCAAAGGTGCTGGCTGTGAGACTTTCTGGGACATAAACCCTTTGATGGATAATTGTTACCAGTTCAACTTTCAAGCCACACTGTCCTGGAGTGAAGCACGGACCAGCTGCCACCAGCAGGGAGCAGACCTGCTCAGCATCACTAAATTAGAAGAACAAATCTATATCAATGGTGAGAAGCAAGAAATAAAATATATGATGATGCTTTAATGTTCATTACATTAAAGGTGTAGTGTGTCATTTCTGTGCTGTCAGAGGTAACGTATGTCTGATGTCATTTGGTGTATTAAATGAAAGTCTGGACCAGACATAACAACAGTGATTCAACCAATTCGAGGCAGGAATATTTGTTTGACTGACCAATGACAAATGGAAGGAGTGTTTGAAACTTGTCTGGATATAGTGGCACAGAAATGCCTTTAAAAAACTTGAATTTAAATGAAAAAAAAAAAAATTTACACACAAAATTAAAGTACTTTTCTTCGCACACAGTGCATGATGAACATTTTTTTCTTTGGAGTTCTAAAAAGACAAAAACCCTCACCAGAAATAGCCCATGTGATTTGTGCGCTATATTTAAAGTCTTTTAAAGCCATGTTAACTTGTTACTCACTTGGGTGTTTGCTCTCTAGTGAGCTGTGAATGAATCAGTTCTTATTTTTGTGTCAAAAAATCATTTAAACAATTGTGGTAGAGAAAAATAAAATGCATAACGAAGCAGAAGTATGTATAATGTACATCACTTTTGTTGTGGAATGTGTTTATAAAGTCTGTGTGTACTGTAGGTTTGCTAACTGGGTACAGCTCCACCCTGTGGATGGGTCTGAATGATCTTGACCTCAATGGTGGCTGGCAGTGGGCTGACTCCGCCCCCTTGAAATATCTAAACTGGGAAGCAGGTGAGGCAACACCCTTTTATAGCCACACCTACCATGACGTTTTTGAAACTGTATTTTCATTTCTAACGAACTACCTCCCTACTGGTTCTTGTTAGGAGACAAGTTTTGGAATATATAACAATAACAATAATATAGTGTCTTGCCTTACTGTTGGAGTGATGTATTTTTATCTAGTGAGTATGTATGTTACAGATATGCCGAGCTATGACGAGGAGGAGAATTGTGGGGTGATCAGTACTGATGCTCAGGGTCGCTGGCACAACCGGGACTGTTCAGTTGCTCTGCCTTACATCTGCAAGAAACGGCCCAACGCGACTCTGGACCCCTTCACCACGGGTATGTGTGCTTGTGGTTCACATATGGATGCACACAGCAATGTCACAGCTGTTTGGAGTTACACTTCCATTTATTTCTTATGTCTGAAATATAGTATGTCTCTTTGTCTGTATGCATTTATGAATATGTTTTTGTATGTAATAGACTCTTGGGCAGACGATGGGCGTTACCAGTGCGATGTGGGCTGGCAGAACTTCCAGGCGGGCTGCTATTGGCTGAACACAGATAACCTGGATTGGAACTCCGCCCACAAAACGTGTCAGAAGATGGAGGCTAACCTTGTCAGCATCCACACGCTCCCGGAGCTTGAATTTATTACCAAGCATATGAAGAGAGGTACGCTTAGATATAAAATCACAGATTTTCCTCAGTATATGGAAACATTCATTGACTCACATGTCAAAGTTGTCACCGTACGTCTCTCTTCCCGTTTGTCAGATATAGAGGAGCTGTGGATTGGTCTGCATGATACAGTTATGCAGATGAACTTTGAGTGGACGGATCGCACTCCGGTCATCTTCACCTACTGGCACCCGTTTGAGCCCAACAACTTCCGAAGCGTCAATGAGGATTGTGTCACCATTTGGGGACCTGTGAGTTGAGTCTTATCCTTTATAGATCTGGGGCCGGTTGCGTAAACTGCTTAGACTAGTCTTAGAAGTTAGTCATCTAATTTTTTTCTTCAAGACTGGTAATACCTTCTTTAAATCAGTTACATAAAAAGGTTGATTGGGCTAATTGAAATATGAAAAGTAAGACTGATTGGTCCTATCTTAACTTAGCGGCTAAGTTTACGCAACTGGGCCCTGATCTTTAAAGAATGGCATCTCTGTTGCCATCGCTTCATAATGACAACCCTTTATTCTATGTGTGTGTGTTTGTAGGAGGGGCGTTGGAACGATAGCCCATGCAATTACTCTTTACCTTCGATCTGTAAGAAAAATGGACAGAAAACCGATGAACACATAGAGGATCACGGCTGTAAACGGGTAATTCACTCTTTCCGTTCAATCTCTAGCTTTTTATTTCTGTACCTTATCCCTTTTTAATTAGTTTTAATCCTCTGATTATTATCTTTGTTTTATCTTCTGAAGCTCCTCTAGTGTTCTGGTTGGAAATGTTTAGCTGGATTTCTCCACCCACATACTTGCTGTCTCTCTCGCCTGCTCTTTCTCTCACTTTCTGTCTCTCTGTGTGCATAAAGACTCTATTCACAGCCACTGCTGTGTCATGCTGTTCAAACTCCAGATGTGGTCAGTAGACCCAGACCTGACACAAGCATACAGTAAACACTGGTGTCTGACACACACACACACTCTTAGAACCATTTGTTAAGTGAGCACCAAACATTTGAAGTTTGTTTTGTGCACTGGGTGAGTTTCAGCATTTTGAAGGTATTTCGTTTTTTTTTTAAATGTAGTGTTTGAAAGTAAAATGTAAAAACTGTTTAACTTTGTTTAATGTGAAAACTAAAACAAGATAAACAGTTATTTTTACGAAATGAAAAGGGTTTCGTAATAACACGCGTATACAGCCGCAGAAAAAACGAAGAGAGCATTTCAAAGACCATTTTCAGTTGCTCTGAATTTACTATTTATCGATATGTGTTTAGGTAAAATGATCATTTTTGTTTCATTTTGTGAACTACTAACAATATTTCTCCCAAATTGTGAACAAAAATATTGTTTCTATTTGCATTTATTTGCACAAAATGAAATCTGGAGAAAAAGAGCAAAATATCAAAAACGATGCTCTGCATTTTTTTAGACCTCAATACCGCTAAGAAAACAAGTTCATATTCACTTTAATGCTATAGAACAGTAATATTTGTATTTAGGCAAAGTTAAAAAAAATATTTTTTTAGGTGACAACCTGGATTTTTATCACAGTTTTTATGTCATGCTGTCAGTCTTTCACATTGCTGTTGGATGACTTTATGTCAATCCTGAGGTTTGATTTTCTTGAAATTCAACAGACATTGGACTGGAATGGCCCCAATTCATCTAGAAATGCTGATTAATTGAAAATTTGGAATGGTTTCTTATTTTTTTCCGTGTTTTTTTTTCAGTGAATTTCTGCATGGTGTCACAAACAAAATGTTGAATCAGGACGTTTTAAACAGAGGATGTTAACGTGAAAAGATTTTTGAACTAGATTTTATATCATTTGAGAAAATTTGCGCTTGCCCATCCAATGTTTTGGAAATACTGGAAAAGTGGAAAGTGCGTCCACAGATTAGATCAGATGTTACACCAACAAGGATATGCAATAGCAAATTTAGTTTTATGACTAATATTAATCCTTCTGAAGCTGCGATTGTGATTCCAATATTGTCACACAAGTATAAGGAACATCTGTCTTGTTGTTGTTCAACGCTAGAGCAGACAGCTGGCAGACGGCTCCAGTTACTGCCTCCTGCCAAGTGCTGATGTGTAAACCGAATACATTCCTTTCAAATATCTGTGTCACTGTGTGTGTTCGTATTGTGAATATTTTAATTTGCTCTTTTTAGCATAGGTTTGGGCTCATAAAGTCAAACAGTCGGTTTTGGTGCTGTTCTAGCTGGTATAGCAACATAAGCTTGTGTTGTTGTATGAAATCATGGTGGACGTAGTTGTCTATTGGTGCAAGCAGCACCGAAATGTGATCGAGAAATGTCTGTGATTTTTTCACATAAATTGAAATGGGAGAATTGTAAAGATTTTTTAATGAACAAAATACACACCGCCACTTTAAGTCTGCGGTTGAACAGCTGGCCGAGATCAAACCAGCATCTCAAACTCTATAGACCATATTGCAAGATATAAACACTTGTCCAGAGGCACTTCCGGTTTCATTCTTAATTATTTTATTTTTACATCTTATGTATGTAATAAAATTTGAATTGCACTGTATTAGTTTAACATTTTGATTCGGTTATAAATGTTCTATTGGTTGTTTTTTGTTCAAACGTTTGTGTAGTGTTAAAAACTGAAACGGGAAGTTCTTCAGGACCAGCGTTGTTTACGTCATCCTAAACGATCTTATAATGCAGTACGTCTCAAACCTGCGTGATAATACATTAAAATCTCTCTCTTTCTCAGGGCTGGAGGTGGCACAGTCCTTCCTGTTTCAAAGTTGGAGAAGAATCTTTAACTTTTAACGATGCCAAAGGAATGTGCAATAGCAATAATGCCACGCTTGTCGTTATTAATAACAGGTACTGACACAAGCCTCACCACTTGTATTTTTCTATGCTTTCAGAAATGTAAACTCTGTGTCTAAATGAAGTCCTAAATGTGTATGTGTTCAGATTTGAGCAGGCTTTTGTGAGCAGTCTGGTGTTAGGACGCTCTGACGATCAGTTCTGGATGGGGCTGTACAATGAGAACAGCACCGGCCCGTTCCACTGGATCACAGGAGAGGAGCTCACTTACACCAACTGGAACAGAGATGAGCCAGGTACAGAAACACACACACACTCGAGATGTTCAAAAGTAAGAAGTAGATTCCCCTAAATCAGTGGTTCTCAAACTGGGGGCCGTGGCCCCCTGGGGGCCCCAAGATGGAACCAGGGGGCCACAGATTTTGTGGCATTTTATGAAATATAGAAATTTATCATAGATTTTATGCAATCAAACATCAGAAAAATGACACCACCAACCAAAAGAATTGAGGTTCCAGCATTGTATAACTGAATGTATTTGGTTTAATTAAAATTCTAAGTTTAAGATTATACGTCTTTATATGGGGGGCAGCAAAGCGATGCACTTAACACAAAGGGGGCCTTACAAAGAAAAAGTTTGATAACCACTGCCCTAAATGCACTTTTTATACCTAATCATGTATCTGCCTGATGTCCTGCTCTCTGGTCTCGCAGCGCAGATAAAAGGTGGTTGTGTGGTGATGGTGGCCGGTCAGGCCATGGGGCTGTGGGAGGTAAAGGATTGTGCCAGCATCCGCTCCAAATACATCTGCAAACAGAACTCGGACTCGACTTTCGTCCCCAGCCCCCCTGTTCCCAAACCCACGCCCTCCCTGACAGGAGCGTGCCCATCGGGTTGGAAAAGCACCAATGCTCTCCGTCATTGCTTCAAGGTGCGCGTGTATTCACATGTCTGTTTTTATTTGTGTTCGGGTGTGCGCTTACCTCATCCCTGTGCTTTCGTAGGTCTTTCATGCAGGTGCGTTGGAGAAGAGGTTGACTTGGATTCAAGCTCACAGGTTCTGCCAGAAACATGGAGCTCAGCTCGCCAGCTTCGGCACGCCGGACGAGGAGGCTTTTGTATTCCAGATTCTCCATGAAGCATTTGGGTATGTGTGTGGGACTATTTGACCACACCAGAATTTAGCGGCATCTAGTGGTGAGGTTGCAAATTGCTGGCTCATTCCACCCCTTCCCGTTCCCTTTCGAAGCACTACGACGGCTGACACAGGACTAAGATGTTGTCACATTTTTGCTTCTTTGTTGAAGGAGATAACATATTTACCAAACACGCTCTGTAGAGCAGTTTGTCCGTTTAGGGCTACTGTAGAAACAACATGGCGAATTCCATGCAAGGGGACCCCGCAGTGTATATAAACAGAAATAGCGCAGACTAAGATAATAAAAACATAACGCTTCATTATGTAAGATCTTTATACACCTCTGAAGACATAGTTATGTATATTATATTGCATTTCTGTTAATAGATCCTCTAAAAAAACTACACACTGTACCTTTAAATTAAAAAAGTAGCAAGTAAATTAAAATTAGCAAGTTTTAGCATCGTCATTTGGCTAAATGGTTTAGCTTATGTCCTTGATTTGATGAGTGACTAACAGTAACACTTTCGGATTGGCTGTGTGGGCAGGGAGGCAGAGGATCATGAGCAGCACTGGCTGTGGATCGGGATTTCTCGCCGGAATAGCGACAGCTGGACATGGAGTGATGGATCAGCTGTGAGTTTTTTACATTTCTTTGAATTTAATCAGTATTTTATTGTAGTAGAAGTCCATATATATAAACGAAAAATGACTATAGCAAAACCATAGAAACTACATTAGAGTAACATATGTAAATCTGGAAATCATTTACTGCTTTAACTTATATAAAAGTACCATTGTTTTGTCAGCTGTTACCACCGCTGAATAATGGTATCACCCCGCTGTTTCAGGTGACCTATCAGAACTTTGGCAGGGGGAATTATGGGTCTGCTGAGTGTGGAGCAGCAAACATGGCTGATACCAACTGGCTGGTGTCACATTGTGAATCTGAGCTCGACTGGATCTGTGAAATACCAAAAGGTAACAAATGCACATGCCTACAGGTTGTACATTATTTCTGAACAGTCTGTAAATCTTTATTTGTGTGTTGCAGGGAAGGTGGAAGAGGAACCCGAAAACAATGAAGGTAATGCTCACAATTATCTTTGTCAATGCTATCTTTTTCACCTATAGAAACGGATAGTTAAATATGATTTTGAATGTAATTTAAGGTTGTGTGTGTTTGTAGACGCTGGTTTAGAGTGGGTCATCTTTGAGGAAGCTCAGTATAAACTCTCGAAACATCGCTCCACGTGGGACCAAGCTCAGAGGATCTGCTCCTGGTTTGACGCCTCTCTGGTCTCCGTGCACTCTCCTGGAGAGAATCAGTTTTTGGTCGACACTCTGCGCAAGGTAAAGACATGCATAACGCAGTCACATACTTTTCTCTAAGAAAAAATCAGACGCATGTCTGTTGGTTGGTCTGATTGGGTTGCAGACAGCGGGCAAAAAGCAACAATACGTGAAAATTATAAAATGTAACTCTTTCCAGATGTCCCGCAAAGAAGATGACCTATGGTGGATGGGGCTACATACTTTCAAAAGCGATGGGCGATTTAGGTGGTCTGATCACTCTGTGCTCAACTACGTGTCCTGGGGGCTAGGACAGCCTCGACCAATCAGCAAAGAGCCCAAATGCATCCAGGTCTCTGCCTCAAAAGGTTTGATTGTTTACACTTACATTTACACACCTCTTTACTTTGATTTGACATAAACTGAGTTTGATCATTTGCTTTATACTGACTGGATGTAGTGCTTAATGCAAAACCATGTGGACGCAATCATTGGACGCAAAACATTGATTTGAGATATTCTATTCACTTATTTGTTACAAATTCAAACCTGGGATGAGGAAAGTACTGGTACATCGGATGTCACAACCGACCAATCAGAATCAAGTATTCCAGTGAGCCATATAATGAACAAAAGTATACTATACAGTAATATTAGGGAATCATTTGTGGAGTAAGAGAAGTTGTTGATTCAGAAGTGAATTCTGTGTTTATTTTCCCTCAGGCGAGTGGTCTGATCAGAAGTGTCATGTCGATCTTCCATTTGTGTGTAAAAGGGTAAATGTGACTGGTACGATCCCTCCCACACCCTCTCTTCCACTCAAACCCGCCGGCTGCCCTCCGGGATGGAGCCCTTTCCAACACAAGGTGAAACACATTTTCACTCAGCTTTATTACACAATTATACTGTTTCACTAGAGCAAAGTATTATGAGAGGATTTGCAAGGCTGAAGGCTACTATAATTCCCCATCTTTTTCATTTAGAAGCTGTATTCTAAAAAGCATTACTGTCTTTCCAAAACCTTGTATGTCCAATTTCGCTGTTTTTCGGGGAATGGAAAAAACACTGCTTTTAACATTTACATTTACTCATTTGGCAGACGCTTTTATCCAAAGCGACTTACAAGTAGGAGAGCATATCATTTTTAAATGATTTAATACTGTGTTGTTGAAGTTGACAATCACTTTTTCAATTCAACTTTCCGTTGGTTCGATATTTGCAAAACCCAGCGACAAACCTAAAGGGTGAATAATAACGTTTCATGGCAAAAAAAAACGGGAAATTTAGAGATACGAGGTTTCAGAAGGACAGCAGCTATATATAATTTCATTTTGTACAGCCATATTGTATATATTCATTAGTGATGCTCCGAAATGAAAATTCTGGGCTGAAATGATACCGCAAATTCAGGATGCACTTGGGCGTAAACCGAAATTGAAAATGACTTTAAAAAACTTTTTAAAATAGTTTTTATATAATTGTATTAATTACACACACACGTAAACCACTAAATTAAAAAGAAAATATTTTAAAACGATTCTAAATATATTATTCTTACTTGGTTGTTACAATCAAATATAACTTTTTTTTACCAACCATCTAAACATTGTAGTTCTAGAAGTATTATATGCGTCAAGCTAGATACAAGAAGTTTATATATGGTGCACACTCATTTTAATGAAAACAAGAACAACAGAGTCTGTTCGTGTAAACAGGCTTTAAAGGAGCTTCAGTGATATCAGCACCTGTCGGATGGCAGTCCATGTGAGCTACATCATTAGTTACTGGCAGATCGTTCCGCTGTTCATTCACATCAATATGTGAAGAATCTGTTGCGTTTAAACCTCAGCTTTAAAACGCGCACGAGTCAATGCGCTTGATCTCCGACAATAAAGAAACATAAAGGCAGGCATCACACAGAGCATGCGTGTCATTTTCTGTCCGCTGGTTTTGAGCTTTTCTTGTTCTATTTATTAGTTTTAGCCATTGTTACGGTGGGCTTGCATGATCGTCTTTTGATAAAAGCTAGAGTGAGCGCAAGCACTGAAGGGATGGGCGGGGGCGTCAGATATTTCGGCTTTTATTTTGGCCTATTTTCTTCTTTTTTCGGCAGCCGAAATTCCGGTGCAGCACTAATATTCATGTATCAGCATTCATTTTATTTCAACATTTTTTGTTATTTTTTCTTGTCTTATTCTTGTTTTCATGACAACAGTGTTATAAGACGTTTGGGGAGGAGCTGTCGAGTCGTAGCACCTGGGACTCCGCCTCTAAGGCCTGCCTGACACAAGGAGCCATGATAGTGACAGTGCCAAATCATATAGTGCAGGGTAAAGCATGTGTGCACCGTAAAAACATATGGGCTTCGTGTTGTGTTAGCTTGTATTATTAAAAACAAAGGAACTTCTTTTTTTCTCTTTTTTCCTAAAACAGCATTCCTTGTTACCCTGCTACCCAACAGCAGTTTTCATGTGTGGGTGGGGCTTACCTCAGAATCCCAAGCTCAGTTTAGGTGGTTTGAACCTGGACTACTCAGCTATACTAACTGGGCCCCGGGAGAACCAGTGGACAACAAACAAAATAAAAGCCCGGTACTGCTTTAATAGTTCAAGAATGATTGAACAAACAAACTTTCGTTAATGAACAACTGCATCTGTCTTCTTTGGTTTGTTTGTTTGTTTGTTTGTTCGTATCAGCTTGTGCGTGACTGTCTGTTGTAGCTCCTTCTCCTACTCTCCCTCTTTGTGGTCAACATGCACGTGTTTGTGTCATCAGGGTAACTGCGTGCTGCTCCTGAATGGCAGTCCTCACCGGATGATGGGCACGTGGGCATCTCGCAAGTGTGAAGCAGAGAAACACGGCTTCATCTGCATGAAGGACAAAGGTGGGGAAACATCTCACTTTTCCAAGCAGTCATAAATGTGCATGGTATTTCTACCAGAATGACTCGGAGCGAAATGAGTTTACCATATTACTGGCGTGAATCCCTGTCCAACGGCTTAACGGATTTGTGTTTGAACCTCAGAGCCTGCCAGAGGATAAGGGCATAGACGCGGAGCCTACCACAAAAGCCACACTGAAACAGTTTTCAAAGAAACCCTAGTAGAAAACTGTTAAGTTGCATAGTTTGTTGCTGTCATTGTCTAGTTATGAGATTAGGTGCATCGAAGTTTGATTTCAATCATGCTTACAACAGCAAATCTTTGTTTCTAGACCCTGGCTTTCCTTCGGGTAAGGACCCACTACCTCCAGCATTAAATGGTCCGTTGCAGTTCGATGGCGTTCAGTACCGGGTCTTGCAGAAGCGTCTTGACTGGCACGCGGCTCTGCAGGTGTGTGAATCTGTTAATGGAACACTGGCTGCAGCACGGGACCCTCGGCAACATGCCTACCTCACCCTCCTCCTCAACGCTGTCCACAAACCAGCCTGGATTGCGTTACACAACGATGGCGTAAGTGACATTGTGTTGTATGATTTTAAGCTGTGTCACTTCACTGAACATGTCAAAGTTGCAACAAATCCTTGTTGTATTATTAGGGGCGGAGCTACACGTGGTTGGGTGAAGAGGAGATTGCTTTCAGTGACTGGCGGGATGGAGAGCCCAATAATATGTATGGATGTGGTCACATGACCACCGAGGGCCAATGGAGTGTGGCTGCTTGTAATATGAAACTAAATGCAGCCATTTGTGAAATTAACACTGGTAAGAAAATATTACAGTATGTTTTTTTAAACAATTCTGGTTTTGTTTTCAGTTTTATTATAGGTTTATTAACTTTTTGAAGTATATTTTTTATTTTTGTAGCTTTTATGTTCATTTTAGTTTAATATTTACCTTATGTGCTTTTGTCATTTTGTTATCTGTTTATTTTTCATGTTGTTATTAAGGTTTGCATATTTTATGTTTATTTCATTTTTATTTATTTTCAGTTAATCATTTTATTGCCTCAGCTTAAACTTATTTCAGTTTAAAATTCAAATTTATGTACAGTTTAAATTTTCACATTTTTGTATTCTTTAAGTTTTTTAAATGATAATTAGTCCACTATTTCATTAGATTTTTCAGCAAACAGATTTTTGTTTTGTTTTAATTAAAATAACATTGCTTCACAATGGCATGCTATTTTTGCACATTATGTATGCATAAAATACCTTTTTCTAAAATGTGCCGTATGCAACCACAGTTTACAGTGTTAAATATCTCACAATGCAATGCGCTTACATAACTTCCATTTCCAAGTCTAACTCAGTTCCATACATTTTAAGTCTTAAAAACATGATTAGAAATAACATTTATTTTTGTATTGTTTTGTCTCTATCAGAGAGAACAATAGACCACAAGTGGAAGTATCCAGGTTTTTGCCCACAGCCTGTAGGCAACTGGTCCTGGATTCCTTTCCGAAATCAATGCTACTCATTCGTCCTCCATGAACTGCAGCTGAAACATGAGGCCATGCGCACCTGTAGCAAAGGTAACATCTTCCCCAAAACGCACACAAATGTGTTTATTAAAACAGTGAAGTACACACATCATTTATGTAGATGCTTTGCGTCTCTCTATTTTTATTTTTATTTTTTATTTCATAGCTGGCCTTTAGAAAACTCGGATGTCCAAAATGGCTGTTTTCAATACATTAAAAAAGAGCTTTCTTTCTCACAGTGGGAGCTAAGCTGTTGTCAATAGTGGATGAAAACGAAAACGGTTTTGTGTGGGAACACATGCAAAGTTTTCAAGAACAAGCCCAAGGCGCTTGGCTCGGAATGACCTTTAACTCCAAAGGCAGGAACTTTTAACCAATAACCTTAATTTCCTTAAATGATCCCAAAATGTGATTTGTCCAAAGCTGTATGTGTGTGGTTGTACAGGAGGTGGTCTGGAGTGGTCGGATAGTGCAGCGGTGGATTACACTAACTGGGAGCAGCAAGATGCGAATCTAAGCATGCTGTCTGCCAACAGCTGCTTCTGGGTTCAGAGCAACACAGGTCTCTGGAGACCCGGATCCTGCAAAAACAGAACGCATGGTGTCATCTGTAAACGGCCACGAGGTATGAGAAGTCACACCTGTTAGAGGCATGTAAAGTACTTACATAAACAACCCTGAGTCCAACTTTTCTCTTTGTTCGCTGTTTTATTTTCAGCAGGACCCACAGCAGATCCTGTAGTTCAATGTAAGTTCATACATGTCATCTTGAGACATGTTTCAAATTGGTCTGTCAAATGAAAACGTCTGTTAAAGTTGTTATTTTCTCTCTTTTCCAGCTGGGGTGAACAGTCTCCATGTATTAATTCAGGTTTTGGTTGCAGCGCTTCTTCTGATTGCTCTGGTGGTGGGTGGGATTTATCTGTATCGTAGGCAGAGCTTTGGCTCCGCAGGTTCCTATGAGGGGGCTCGATACAGCCGCACCAACTCCGCCCCCTCAGAAGAAACGGAGAAAAACATTCTTGTTTCGGACATGGAGCTGAACGAACAGGGAGAATAATGCTGTATGTGTTCAAACTGAATATCTGAGGAAAAACTGCAAAGGCAGCAACTCACTGAGAAAATTTACATTGTTGGTTTTTTAAGACATTCGAGGAGCTGTGTAGAGCGCAGCTGATGACTTTTATCCAAAGGTACGTCCATTCAGTACTCACAGACCACACCCCATCTAAACCTCTGTTAACCATCATCATCTCAGAGGAACTGTGTGGATTGGCTAGTGTGGGATGCAACAACAGTTACAGTTCATTTTTGTTTTACCTTTTGTTTTATCTGGTTATGGAGGTACAGTTTGTAATCGTGTTTTTCCACATCCTGAGATCATTTTTGTGTCAAACTATAGTTATCCTTAGGTGCCAAACTCTCTCCAAAATATTATTGCATTTCCATATTACACATACACACACTTAGCTAGATGACTGGGGAAACATCACAATTATAAAACCTACATATTAAACTATGCAATTTTTATTAAAAATGTTGACATTTTTAAAACGACATCCATAAAGTGATGTTTTGTCAGATTTTTGGGGACAGTTTTGTCATCAAACTATAGCGAAATAAACACACCATTGTTGGCCACGATTGACTACCATAGTAGGAAAAATTGCTTTATAAATGTCTTTGTTCTATTGAACACAAAAGAAGATATTTTAAAGAACGTAGGAAAGCAAACAGTTTTGACTACCATTGTCATTTTTCCTACTATGGTAGTCAATGGTGGCCAAGAACTGTTTGGTTACAAGCATTCTTCCAAATATCTTTATCTGTGTTCATCAGGACACTTTTCTTTGGGTCAGAAGCCAGGTCCCTCACAAAAGTATAAGTATTAAAAATCAAATCAAACTTTGTTAAAGTTTAGAGGTGCAAAACAGTGGAAACAGAAGTAAACGTGGACAGAAATTGATGAAAGTGCATCAAAACGAGCCTTAAATACATCTCGTAATCCTCTCATTCTTGATGGTTCGCAACTGTTTCTTTCCTTTTCTTGGCAAGACCTTTAGGTGACAGTGCTGTGGCCAGCTGTGGAATGTTGAGTCAGCTAGTAGAAGAGATCTGGAACCAATCAGAACACACAGAGAGAGAGAGAGAGAGAGAGAGAGAGAGAGAGGAATGGTGAAGATTTTAAATGTTTTTTTAAATAGGGTGATAGAGGAGAAGTCACGAGGAGACAGTAAAAGGTGGAGTTTGGATGAGAAATGGACTTTAAGTAAGCAGGAGTTACTGGAACCGCTGGGACTGTAAGGAAAATACTGCCCCCTACTTGATATTTGCACAATGTCTAAGTGAATTTTATTGCTGTGCTGTTTGCCAAAGAAATCAATTGTCAACATTACTAATGTGTAAATGTCACATGTTGGTCACAATGGTTTAGAAAACAAGCACAGTACTGCTTCACATGCTTTTGAGGAACAATATATAGCCTGTCTAGCCATTCTGTGTTTGGAAACCCACAAGACTATACATTTCTAATCATGTGAGGGGTGCTTGCCGATGCCAAACTCACAATGTTAGGGTGCTGTGGGCTATTGTCATTTGTCAGGGTGTTGTTATGTGCTTGCTAGGTTGTTCTGGGTGGTTGTATACTAGACCAGATCTAGATCTCCCATGTTTCTGGGAGAAGCTCGTAACTGCAAGCCTCAGAAAACATTACCCATTATGATTGCTCACCATTAGTTTCATTTGTCTATTCTGATAGAGAGACGTTGTTTGAGAGTAGATGTGCCACCAGTTTAGCACTTCGGCTTTTTATTCATTGGTAACATTTTATTTGCTCACTGTTGATGTTTTTAAATATGACCGTACGGTTAATTACAGAAAAAGCATAATATCACATATGACCTGAAATTACAGACCAATTTGCTACAACCATATATAAAATAACATACATGACTGTATTTTCATGCAGATGGTACACCCCTGAATATTACATGAAAATTTGGACTATGATGTCACTCATGGCTAGCGTCATATTGCACACAGCCATGTGATTCTGCAATTATAAATCACTTGGTTTTTTCTTTTTTGGTTTTGAACATAAACTAGTCGAGTTATATGAAACGCATTTTTTACTGGAAGGAAATAACTTAAGTCCCTGTGAAGATGATTCAAATGTTCGCTTTTGTTTGTTTTGGATATTTTGTTTAATGAATTTGCTTTAAAAATGAATAAAGGATATGTTTGCTATGTGACTGAAATGATTGTTTTGACAATAACCCTAACCTTTATTTTTTCATAAAAATGGTTATGCCATGCGATATTTGTTTAAAAGATTTTGGATTTGAAGCTGGGGTGAACGTTTCTTGTAGTCATAGAGTTATGTGATGAAGACACAGTTTTGTGTGACTGGTTGGTTATAGTTTTGGATACATGTAATTAGTTTATTAAACGAATGGATGAATAGATATGTAAACTGTACAGAACAAAAATGCAAGTGAAACCGTGCTGAAACAGTTGTGCTAAACAACGTTTGCCGCTAGGGGGCAGAGTATGCTCTTGAATATTACCAGGGCATGTTTAAGTGTATACCGTGAATGAACGTCAAAATGTTTTAAAAGGGCCTCAATATTTGAAGACCTACATGTTAGGCTCATAAATATCATGATCTTTGTATGAAAGTCATTTCATTTAGGAAATGTTACTACATAACCTTAAAAGGTTGTGTGTATACTGGTGTTAACAGCACATCATCTCATTTGAGTGACAGTTCATTTTAGATCTGTCTATCTTAATGGCCGTGTGTCAGTGCTATATTCCCTGATCTCAAAACCAATCAAACAGAAATGCCTGTTTCAGCAGTGTATAGGTTCACAGAAAAGTGCTGAGTGCATTTATTCATATTCATTTGGAAAATGTTTTTCCCATCCAAAGCATAGAGTGCACTTTGAATGAAGCTCAAGGACACGGCAACTCATATCATTTGATTATCAAGCTGCCTAGATATAGACCAATCAGTCCAAAATATGTTTCTCACCTACAGCCGTGGAAAAAATTAGGAGACCATTTCAAAATTATTTTCAGTTTTTCTTAATGTAAGAAATGATTATTTTTGTTTCATTCTGTGAACTACTAACAATATTGAATTTGCACTTTTTGCAGAAAATGAAAACTGGAGAAACAGGTCAAAAAACCAGAAAAGATGCTCTGTATTTTTTCAGACCTCAAATAGTTCACATTCACTTATAAGCATACAATAGTGATATCTGTACATGTATTTTAGGAAAAAATGTTTTTATGTGATGACCTTTTATAATAGTTTTCATGTGTCGTGTCTTTCAGTCTTTCACATTGCTGTTGGATGGCTTTGTCACTCCTGAGGTCAGGTCCTGATTTTCTTAAAATTCAACAAACACGGGACTGGAATGGCTGCAGTACATCTAGAAATGCTGCTTTCCGCAGCTGTATGTCATCCTATATTTCTAACCAGCAAATGGAAACACACACAAAATTGGGTTAAATAATGTGATGAAAAACATCCAAGATATTTGAATGGGTTTAATGGTTACAATGGGAATTGTTTTGGGTTTTAATGGAAACTGTAATTCTGTCTGCGTGGGCCTCTGGTAATGTGTTGCTTTCCTGTAGCTTAGTGGTAAGAGCATGGCGCTAACAACGCCAAGGTCGTGGGTTTGATCCCAGGGGATTGCACATACTTAGAAACAAATGTATAGAATAATGCAATGCTAGTCGCTTTGGATAAAAGCGTCTGCCAAATGCAATAAATGTAAATGTGTTGGGTAGGATGTTATCTAGCCGATGGGAATCAACAGAACTATTAGAATGAGGCCGAAAACACACTACATAAAAGAGTTTTGTAATGGTTTCAATGGTAAACAACTGATGGTTCATAATGGTATTGAAACCAAATTTATTTTCTTAACAGACAGTAATCAAAACGACAAATATCAACATCTTAATATCATTCATATCTGGTTCTTCTTTATACTACAGGGATGTGTGTGTACTGTATGTGGCTCTCAATGGTGATGCAAAGGGTTGTTGTCCATTTAATTTAAACAAAGAGAAGCGTGTGAGCATGAATAGGATAGATTATGTTAATTACACTCTTTCCTGAAGCGGCCCCATGCGGGTGTGTGTTTGTGACAGAGAATGATGTTGTTTGTGCTCCAACAAGCTCATTGACAGTTTATACGGGGACAGTTGCATGCATAAAACACACAACCACAGAAACATGGACAACATCTAATGAGAGAAATGAGGACAAAGAGAGAAAGATGAATAGATGTGGTTTCCTCCAGTGAAGTGGCAAACAACAGCTCAGCTGAGAGGATTTTATGAATACAGATTTGTATTGAGAGGGGAGAGAGAGAATGATGGGCATCAAGTGCCTTTTTTTGATATTAGTCCAGTATTAACATTGCTTTTGCTTTTTATTACTGTAGTAGTGGGATTTTTTTACCTTAAATGTTCAAGTTATTTTTAATACCACGAATAAAATGTCTTTACCACCTGGCTGGTATTATTGAAATAAGTGTGTGTTTTACCCTGTACACAGTATGTCGACGAGCCCTTTTGGCCCCTGCTGGTGGATGTTATAATTACACCATCTGGTTGCAAAAGCATCTTTTTGCATTGATGGCTATTCAGTTGGTGTTTGCCAATGATGTTTTTGCAAGTAATACTTAAATTGCATATACTTTCTTATAATCAGTTCTGTTTTGCAGAACTCCTTAAAACATGAAACTGGGACCTGCGGTGCATGTAGATAGAAATAGCTCATACTAAAGTCATAAAAACATAACGTTTCAACATGTAAGGTCTTTATACACCTCTGAAGACAGTCGTGCATATTATATTGCAAATTACACACAGCATCTGTAAGAGGCGGCTCCCCAGACTTTAAGGGGCAAAAAACGAGCTTAGATTAGATGCTTTGTCAACATAAGCTGCCTAACCAGACCACTGCATCGCACTGCACACACCGTCTGCTGTTTATCAGCAAAGAGAGAGACGGAGGGGGTGACAGTAAATGTTTTTATTGTCCCAGGGCAGATAAATGTGTACATTAGTATTACGTCGGCTACTGCCCTCAGGCTGCAGTGGTTGCCGGTCTGCATCACTATACACTGCACACTGTGTCTGTCTCTTTCTGTTTGCCTCAAGAGTAGGCTATTATCTAAAGCAAACAGAAATAACCTGCTGTGATTGAATTAGGGGCTAGTGCAGGGTAAATATGATTGAGCGTGCATTGGAAAAGAATGTGCGGTAAGAAAAAACACTGATATGGGTGCATGATTCAAGCTGTGATCATGCATAGGTGTAAAGGCTGACTGAGTTTCTTTAATTTCCCCGGTGATTGGGTTTTGCCACACAGAGATTTACAGGCAGATGCACTGTATGTGTGTGTGAAAGCTAGATGAGCAAACAGAGTGAACATGAAGTGAGACGAGAGGTCTGATGTGTGAATGAGCGTCATTTTTCTTCTGCTCTCCGAGGAACAGGATGACATATTGTATATCAGCAGGTGTTTGCCTATGTGGGGATGCGCCCGCTGTGTCAATCACCTGGCATGGGGCATTTGATTGGCTGGGAGCCATGATGGACACGACGCTCTCTCCAGTTGCATTCAAACTGGTCTCAGGCGCACGTCAGTCGCTGTGTGTGTATCACCACATTGTTGAGATATGGGAGTCACTCTTCACATTGTGTGTTCATTGTATACATTTGTGTAACTTATAAATCCAAGACAACCTACTGTACAGTTCATTCATGGAGTCTGGTTGAGCTATATAAAATGAATGAAGCTGTGCATGTTTAACGTAAGGGCATTACTACTGTATTACGAAAAGAAAATATATTTTTCTATATATTAACTGTCGATATATTAAATAGTTTAATGTACAGTACCAGTCAAAAATTTGTCAAAAATAATACAGCCTACAGTACCAGTCAAAAAAACACTTATTTAGATTTTTACACCTTTAATAATAGTTAACTCATCAAAACTATGGAGGACACATTAAAGTGTGGGATTGTGACTAAAATCATGTAAAATAAATAATTGTATCATCTTTTGAGGTCTCACCCTGGCTGCTTTTTCTTCATGAAGAAATTGTTGTAGAACGCTTAATTTGGTCTAAGGCATCCATTTCAAATCTATTTTTTAAATAAAATTGTTGATATAGAGCCCCATCACATGACTACGAGAGCGGTATGGCATTTATATAACAGTTCGATGGCACAAGTGTGTAGATAAATCAGAAACAACATCGGAGTGTCTTTAAAACCTTACGGTTTTTAAAGGAAATGGGAAATTACTTTCTTCCGCAGGAATTCCAGCCCAGCAAAACAGTTAAACAAACCTCCCTGACTAATTCCAAACCGTCACTTCTTTTAAATTTGCGAGATTCGAGAACCAGAAAGAACTGTTGTATAATTAGAAATATATTGCATGTTTTCCAGCAATTCCCATATATTTTTGTTCTGTAAGGGTCATATCATGATTCTTCAGTTCATATTGTATTTTTTACACGAGTGAATTAACAGGAAATATACATTTTTTAAGTGAACTAACCTTTAGTATTTGTCTAAGGGTGAGACTAGAGCACCTCGGTTTCATTGACACCTTCAAACAGAAGGATTATAACCCTTGACTCGTGTCTGATCTGAACCAGACCTCAGACTGTTAACAGCCAGCATGAAGAATTTCACTGAACCTTCACCTTTAACCAATCATGCCACTGCGACAACACTGGCAAACAAGCAAAGAGGAAGTCTAAATATTTGCTTTTGAATGCGGACAGTGTTTTTGTGTATGTGAATGTTTCTCTTGTCTGTTCTTCAGATCTGGTCTCGTTCTACAAAACAGTTTAGTCTCTTGTCTGGGTGACGTCAATAAACCTTTCCATGCCGAGAAATACAGAAGCAGAAATCCATCTGGAAAATACATGAACATTCTCATCCGTCATTCGGCTTCTGATCTGTAATGTCAAGGCACACATACACGCACACAGACGAATATTGGCAGAAAGTCTCCTAGGCAACACCAAAGCGGGTGTTTATTATTTACTTAACACTGTAAGGGTGTGTGGACACGCGCAGAGGGTAAAGTGTGCTTACAGACTCGCTTAGATCACTCGTGTTAGTAGCCCTCAATCTGGCCAATGTGTGTTTCTTTGACAATGCTAAATCAAAACACACCCCCACAGACACACAGTCACGATGGCAGCTGTCACAAATCACAAGTGCGTGCGAACAAACCCTGCTGAAAAACAGCCTGAGGTGGTTGGTCCTCAAGGCTGGTCTGTTTAAATAGTTTTAAAAGGGTTTTGAGCACTTCTCAGGGACACCGGACTGGGAGACCAGCAAAGCACAATAAGCTGGTTTAAGTTATATTTTCAGCAGATGTCACAAATAGCTAGCATCATACTTTACAGTTGAAGAGCGTGACTTTAAAATGATATTCAGTGGCAGAACAGACAGACGGACTCATAAACAATCAGAGCACGGATGAACAACACGTCACCTTGTCAACAAGGATTTCATATTTAAATTGTTTGTTTTTTCTGTCGCACCTGTTATTAATTTATTCTTGTTGTCTGTTCGTGTGGTTTCTGCCAGATAAAGGAGGCGCTTTGTCATTCAACACGATCTGCCGCGGTGAGGACCTTCCATCGACTGATATTGTTTTTATACTGAGCTAATATTTTTCATACAGTGTCAGCATTTTCAATACAACATTATTTATTATGTTTATTTAGTCTTTCCCCACAAGGACTGTACAGTAGGTGATTTCTGGTTTTAATATGGGGACTTTTTAAGACACTTCAAGCGTTTATATGTGACCCTGGACAACATAACCAGACATACAGGTCAACTTTTTAAAATTGAGATCGATACATCATTTGAAAGCTAAATATATCATCTTTTCATCGATGTGTGGTTTGTTAGGATAGGACAATATTTGGCTGAGATACAACAATTTGAAAATCTGGAATCACGAGGGTGCAAAAAAAATCAAATATTGAGAAAATCGCCTATACGGTTGTCCATCAGAGGCACTGTAGCAGGCAGTTACTAAGATAAAACAGATTTTTTATTGGCATACCACTGTCAAGACATTGCGGAGAGTAGATGAACCCGAAAGCTGAAATTCTAAGCTTTACATAGATACCAAACTTGAGTGGGTAATTCCCAAATAGCGGGCAGCAGCGAGAGAAGTTTGTAGGCGTGTTTCTTGCCATTTTTGTTTGCAATTTTGCTGCTTCCACTCACAAAAATGAAGTTTTTATATATTTACAGTAGGAACATGATCTTTAGTTAATATCCTAATGATTTTTGGCATTAAAGAAAAATCCATAATTTTGACCCATATATAGAGTATTGTTGACTATTGCTACAAATATACCCCTGCACGACTGGTTTTGTGGTCCAGGGATAACATACACGTGACTGAATCTGAATTTCTATAGTATTTGCTTTGGAAATGTGCAATTTCACATTCTACATTCTACTAGTTAGGTCTTTGAAGGTGGAAAGTGTCTTTGAATATTCAGAAAGCATACGATGACTAACTGCCAGCCACACACACACACACGCACGCACGCACGCACGCACACACACACACACACACACACACACGCACACAATTCTAACACTGTCACTATATACAGGGTTGGATGCGTGACTTTTGTGCGTGTGTCTTTCGTCAAACAGATGGACTTTTCATTGAGCTTTAAGAAACCACGGCAACAGCATTCTCCACACACTAGACTAGACTAGTTATGATGTCACAAAGGCTGTACACAGTTGCCTTGGCAATGACTGCATGTTGCTGATAAACGAAGCCGTGGTGTTTTTTGTGCATCTGACTGCCTCCAAGAGAATTTACATACAGAAATGACTACAGTTGTATCTTGTACAAAGCCGGATTTCTTGAGTTGGTCCTCACTGAGTTTGGATTATGGCTTTATTAGAATAGAAACGGAGAGCAACTCTTATAACACAGAGGGAAATAAAAACATTCTTTACAGTAAACATTCCTAAAGCACATGTGGAGGATTTAACCATTTTTAAATATTTTTGTGGCTTGAGTGTCTTTCCTGTTGGTCCCTTTTCTGTTTTCTTTGCACATTTTGTAATTGTTATCAGTTTAACTAGATTTATTATACTACAAGATCATGATGAAGTGTTTAATGTAACTGAGACCATTTTTTGAAAGTACTTTATATGATAAACAACAGCATGATCCAAATTCTGTTTATAAAATTAAACTTGTATTTAATCCACCAATCTGACTCTCTTAGTTTCCAAGAGAAATTGAAGTTAAAGGGATAGTTCACCCAGAAATAAAAATTCTGTCTTCATTTACTCACCCTAATAATAATAATAATAATAACAATAATATGTTTTATTTATATAGCGCCTTTCCAGAGCTAGATGCTTTACAATAAAGGCAAACATCAGAGCAACAGAAAACACCTTAAGAGAAATAACAATCTGAAAATAGGTGAATTTTGAGTAATGTTTTGAATTCAGACAAGTTATTTGCACAGCAGAGTGGGAGGAGCAAGTCGCTGAGATCCGGAGGAATCAAACCATGAAGACATTAAAAAGTTAGCAGGAGAATTTTAGAAAACCCTAGAGAACAATTACAATGGTAGTCAAAAGTGCCCCACAACTGTTTGCTTTCCTACATTCTTCAAAATATCTTCTTTTGTGTTCAACAGAACAAAGACATTTATAAAGCAATGTTACCTACTATGGTAGTCAATGGGGGCCAAGAACTGTTTGGTTACAAGCATTCTTCCAAATATCTTTCTCTGTGTTCATCAGAACAAAGACATTTATACAGATTTGGAACAACTAGAGCGTGGGTAAATGAAGACAGAATTTTCATTTTTGGGTGAACAGTTCCTTTATATACATACTAAATGGCAATGTCTACCATTCGCGTTGGCGTTCCTCTATAGTGTGAATGATGTCTTTGTGATGTCCCAAAGCATGACTGATTGTTCTAAAAAGAGTGAACAGCAAACGTCACAGATGTCTTTGTTTTGCTAAAGCTAATGCTCATCATTGCTAATGCTGGCAAAAGATTCTCAGGATTCCAGTGATTTAGTTCCATGCAAATGAGCTTGTGACAGATCTGTGATCTCTAGAGAGGTGTGTCCCAAAAGGGAAAATGACACAATGACAGTATTATACTAAAAAACGGTCCACAAAAACTATGAAAAATACTCGCATGATTTTCAGACACCAACGTAAAAAACATTTTAAACACGAACGCAGAATAGCTGATTTCCATTAGCCTTATCTTATAGCTGTTGACCACAGTACTTTTGTAACTATCAAAACAAAAGCTGTCCAGGCATTAAAATTCCAAATCTTTTTTTATTCTTTTGATTCTCTTTGCTTTGAGGTCTGCTACGTAACACCACAATGATAAAAATAAAGGCCAAGAAGATACAGTTAATAAATAGAACTCCTCTGTATAATGTATATCGCACAACTGTACAGTCCTGTGGGTCACATATGACCCTCAATGTCCCATAAACACACAATACATTGCACACGTCTTAGTTCATACGCACCACTGTGGCTGAGTGTGCATGTCCAGGTGTGCGTTTTGGTGCGTGCTTTGGGCTACATGATTGTGCAGCTCTTGGCTCTGTCCTCCCTCAGGGTTGGGGCGGGTTCGAGGGGCGTGGCTTGTGAGCTGACAGGCATTAGAGGCTGATTAGACATGCGTTTGAGAGTGCGCCGTGAGGAGCTTCTTTTGAGGCTAGGGGCGGGGCCACGTCTGACGGACACAAGAGTGGTGATGTGAAAGACGTCTCGCACGCTGTTCACGCACATGCGGGAAGAGCATTCGACGTACGCTACAGCGCCCAGCTCACGAGCTCGTAGACTCCCCTAAAAGAAACAGCAGAAAGAAAGAAACTAATATGAAATATGATAGCATTTTGCTTATTTGTTTAGCAAAACTGTACTATTTTCTCATCTGTAGTTTGCTATTAAAGTAATATTTGTATAAATGACAGCAAAAGCTGAATTTAATGTCAAGGCTAAAATCTCTTTCTCTCTCTCTCATGCTCTTTCTTGTAGCAGCTATGGTAAACAGTAATTTTACAACACACAATCCTTTTTTGTGCGAGTGTGTGTTCACCTGTTCATGTGTGACAGGTATGAGCCGCTGTTTGGACAGTTCTCGTAAGGTGTTGACGTCTGTCCTCATGTCGAGTTTACAGCCGACCAACACCAACTTTGCACTGGGACAGTATTCCTGAGCTTCGAGCTGCCACTAAAAGACAGACAGACTTTGTCATTTGTGAGTTGCTTTGGATGCATACGTAACATATTTAGCACAAGTTTGAGTCCATCTCATCTCAATGTCCTCTCTCCTTCCCTATCATTTATTGTGCGTTTTTATTTTCCTTGTGACACATTTGTGGCAGAATAATGACAACCTGTTGTACATCGTTTGTATTATTTGCTGTGATTTCTGTGTATATGTAGTTGTATGCGTGTATAGTGTTAGAGGGAATGCAAATTGGACATTAGTTACATCCAGACTCATCTACATCTCCTCTCACAGCGTGTCTATTGGTCCAGTACGGCCGTTTCGCGAACATTCCAGCTGTTGATGAAACATTCAAAGCCAGTGTAAACAGGGTGAGTATGAGAATGCAAGTGTGTGTTTGTGTAGTGCAGTGGCCCCCGCTGAATTCAACTATCTGAGGTATGGCACCATTTCACGGGTTCTGAATGTGTTCAACCATCCATCAAAACAGCACTGTGATCTTTAACCTTAAATGCCACCCATAGCCAATCAGATGCCACCCCCTTATATTCCGCATCAGGCTTTAGCTCCGCCCGGTGGCCTCAATAGTGGGAGGGATCCCAAGAGAGCTGCAAAAGTAAAAAAATGTGCAACATGTGTCTAGCGGAGCAGGGTTAGCAGAGGAACAGTGAAGGTCAGAGGTTATGGAACGCCCAGCAGGAGGAATCAGCAACAAAGGGCATTTGAACAGATTTTCGAGTCATTACTTTAGATCTCTCTGTCATCGTTAAATACTGTAAACGAGTACCCTGATATTCTTTGTTTACCATGATAAACAAACCCTGCTTATATTTTTATACTTAGCAGAGTATCATTCCTGCCAAAATACTTGTTACTATATTTATTGTTACAGCTGTTTTTTTAAGGGATGGTTCACCCAAAAATGAAAATTCTGTCATCATTAACTCACCCTCTTGTCATTTTAAACTTGACTTTCTTTATGACTTTCTTCTGCAGAACACAAAAGAAGTTATTTCGAAGAATGTTGGCAACCGAACAACGGCGGTACTTATTCACTTCTATTGTATAGCCACAAACCAATGCAAGTCAATGGGTACCGCCGTTGCCAACATTCTTTAAAATATCATCTGTCATTGTGTAAAATATCATTGTGTTCTGCAGGAGAAAGAAAGTCACACAAGTTTGAAATTACAAGACGGTGAGTCTCTCCCTTGTGAACTATCCCTTTAATATATGATGTATAATGTATACAGATTTCTTTTTAAAATACTTGTTTGGATTCATCCATACAGGATGCTTGCGTAGTTGCATACTGTCATATGCTGTCATACCCCCTACTATATTTAATTCTCACCAATTCTCAGACAGAGAACACACATTTAAGTTCACAACCTCGTCACCATATAATTGTTTTTGTGTGAATCCGCTATGCTGTCATCCTCCCACTGCAAAGCACCCACAAACAAAAACTTCTCTTAGTCAACAGTTATATTGTGTTTCACAGCGAGAGAATAATGCTGCAAGTATGTGGGCATGTTTACACACAATGTCTTTTCAGAGTGTGCCGTCACAGACACCATACACTGAATATGCTTCTTTTGAGTTAAAAAATTGTGATTTTTCAGCATAGGAGAGGAGCCGAACGGAGAGAGGAACATAAAAGAGAGGTGATTCTGACCTTTTTAGGGATGCTGTCCAGAGTTTCTGGCCTGCTGATATCAAAACAGATGAGCACAGCATCGCAGTCTGGATATGCCAGGGGTCGCACATTATCATAATACGAGGACCCTGCGGAACACAGTCACAGTCAAAGGTCTGGATGTAAACGTGAAAAAGTTGATCTTTAACTGAATGAGCAAAACAGTGCTAATGGTGCTCACAAACAAATCATGTACAAAAAGGGTCATCCAGCAGGACAGACTGTTATTGATGCATGTTAATACCACAGAAGGACAGGAAGAGAAATATAGTATGCAAATACACAACTCTATTTTGATTACATACTATAGGCCTATACAGTATGCTTAGTGTGCACAATGTGCAAATTTTGTGTAAGAACGGCTGCTTTAATTAACGGGCCCAGGAGTGATATCCCACCACCTCTCGCCCTCCCATCGATGGCCCTGCATGAAATACCAGGATGACTTACCGCATTTGCCAAAATGTGCAGTAAATGACAAAGCACACTGTGCAAAATTCTTTCACACACAGTGCAATGCACTTGACTTGACTTTTCATGTCTAATGTAATAAATGAAACAAGTAATTAGTGCTGCGATGCGTGATGTCCATTTTAAGTTAACATCAATTAAAAGGGCGAATTATTTATTGTTACAACCTATATGATAATTAAGCAACACTGGGATGCAATGGGATGGGGCAACATTGCTGAATACTATTATTTGTGTAAAAGTGACATTTAACACAAAAACAAAGCTTTATTGCCATAACTTTCGCCATTTACATTAAAAATGATAGTATATAGTACATTGTATGATACAGGGTATTCAGTATGCATTTATCTAGTATTCCATTCCCAACACACAATTTTTTTCCTTTCTTGTTATGTTTACAATAGTGCTCTTGCATACGACACACTGGACAATCTGTTTCAAAATTCCCATACAGTGCACATATACATACACGTTAACTGCCATTGTCTGCCAACAACATCTCCTTTTTGTGACTTTGCATTCGTCTCTCACTCAGCTGTCCCTCCCTCGAGGGAGGACATGAATCCAGACACCGATAGAGAGAGATAGTGAGAGAGAGAGATAGAGACGGGAAGTGTGAGAGTAACAATGAGCTTTTTGAAGCTGATCAAAGCTATCAGCTGGCCTCGGGAGTCACCCAATAGACCCCAAGTCCCGCAATCCCCTCTGGCAGGCCTGTCAACTATAATAATAATAATAATAATTCAATTATTTGTCAAGTATGGTGACCCAGACCCGAAATGTGACTCTGCATTTAACCCATCCAGAGAGTAGTGAACACACGCACAGCAACTACAGCCAAAGGATGATGCTTAACAAGACAGGAAGGACTTTGATGAGAGTGCAAATAAGGATAAAAAAGTATAGATATATGCTCTGTAAGAACTGGAAGAATGGGCTGGAAATAAAATAAAAATGGACATTTTTGTGGTTATAGTGCTTGTTTTGTATGTGATTGTAAGAAGCGACACAAATGCCCATTTTTGGTTCTCCCGTAACGGCGTTTAAAGCACACACACACACCACAAAGAACCATTCAGTCATCTCTTTCTTACCCTTTTAAGGTACCTTTTTTCGGCACAAAGAACCTTTTGAAAAAAAAAAAGAAAGGATCATTGGATGTTTAAGGTTCTTTATAGAACCATTTAGATAAAAAAAGGTTCTTCCACGGTAGGCCTATTGTGAAGCATATTTTAAAGGGGTCATATGACACGGCTAAAATGAATATTATCATTTGTTTTAGATGTAATGCAATGTGTATACACGATTTAGGGTTCAAAACATCAGGTTCCAAAGCAATTGTACTGACAGGTACGCCCACCTTACTTGCGTATACATTTGGGCGGTCTTAGTCAAATCATCACGAACTGACGTAGATTTGTGGGGGTGTGGTTACACGAGGCGTTTCAGGCAGGTCTGGGTGAGCATTCGCTTTTAGATAGAATGCATCTTTTGTTCCCACACTTTCATTTTTGCATGGCTAATACATGCATGGGCAACTTATAACACACCAAAGACACAGAAAAACACGAATTTGCGCCATATGACCCCTTTAAGAGTGTAGCATTTGTTTGTGTGTGTTTGTCTCTGTATGTGTACTTCTTTTAAATGCTTTCTTTCTGTTTAACAACTTGAAAATTCCTCGTCATTCGTGGTCACTGTCCTCTGCTGCTCCGCAGAACATCAGCGCCACATGAAAACCGTTAATTTCCTGTCTTGTTTGTAGTGGGTGTTAAATGGCACTGTAGAGTTCTCGGGCGGCTGTGTTTTGGTTTTGTGCTCGGGTGGATATTACTGTGATTACGTCTGTAGTGCCAGACATAATTTGTATGTTGTTAAGAACAGTGTGTCCGTGTAAAACGCTGCCCTGAATCTTTGGCAGTAAACACTCTCCTCTCCTAGTCACTTGGGTTCACCTCTCACCAGCCGTGCAGCTGTGTGTGAAGCTGAATTCTATGTGATGTCATTACAGATTGTTGTACTGTAGATGTAGCCATAAGCAGAAATGTGTCAGACACACACAAAGACATACACACACCTTATTGGGACAAATCAGAGAGACGGTGTGATTCTGTGCGTGTGTTTTTTATTTGCATAGACTTTATGTTTGTGGAAACTAATTGAAAAATAAAAATAAAAAAAATTATAAATTCACAAAAAATGTATTCTGACTTGTCTCTCAGTTTGTAAACACAAACAAAAACCACTGACACTTTGAGGGAGGGATGAAGGAAATACAGAAGCGTACACAACAAAGAAAACATGTCTCATTTCTTATTAGTCATTATCTGTCATAATTCTCCATATGGTTCGGACAAGTCACAATCATACTGTTTTTACAAATGCAAATTCCAACAACTGTAATAATACATAGATGATATATTGGGAAATTCTTGCGTTTTGTATAGATTAATTCCAGCACGTTGAATCATATCTAAATAGCATCCGAGTAAATCTGTTACACCAACAGTAAACATTTATATCACTAGGGCTAAACAGCACTGCCCAATAAAATATCTAAATATACTGTACGCTTTTGTACACAAATCCCAGGGGTGCCTGGCTGTTGTGAAGAGGGCTTACCAATACCACTTTTAAACATTGACAGCTCACAAAGCAGCTGAACTTTATTTTCATAGTGTCTATAGAATGGCCCCTGCTGAGCATTGTGCCCCAGAATCTGGAACGAGAAACCTTACAGTACAGTGAAGATTTACTCGCGACAGGGTTACAGTCTGACCCATCGAAACCCTTCAAACCAACAGCGGGAGAGGAAAACATTCCCATAGGAACTTAAAAAAGACGATTCCCAAAAAGGACTTTTATAGCTGGGTGGGGAAACACGCAGCAGCCCAAAGCGGGGATTTATGGGTCACGCATGCTGAGAAACCCCTGAAGTGTGTGTCAGGAGTGATGTAGCTTAACACCCAGTGTGGTAAAATACCACACTGACAGTACTGGTACCGTTCAAACATACGCGCACAGCCCTGACATTACTTGAGCTTTAGCCAACATGTTTATTCCTCTTTCTTTTATTACTTCATTAGAGTCCCACGTAAAGCCATTTATATTAAATATCATCATCTAGAGGTCACATCACATCATACACCATATTCATAAACCCTGTTTTTAAATCAAAATGTGGTGAGAATCTTTACGCTAAAAACTGAAATGAAACACTCCTCCGTCAAAAAGCAATAAAGATCAGAGAACCATGATCAGTCTCACATAAAAATACACAAGGGGTCGTACAGAGCATGGGAGGGGTCAGCAGGCATCAGGACAGGAATGAAGAGCATCCATGACTGGCACCAGGATTTGTTACAGAAAAAATTCTCTCATGAACAGTTTAATGCTATGTGACGTCTCTCTTTCTAATGCGTCACAGAGTCATAGACAACACCCTCACCCTGCAGAAAAAAACAACAACCCAAAAATGTTAAAGTCTATTTTTTAATGAGAATCTGACCCTGGTAATCTCTCTTCTAGAGATCTCAGTAAAAACACTGTGTTCTAATTTGCCAAGATACCAAATTCTGCAGATATTATCTGTTAATAAATATTCAAATAAATCAAAGAATTCATCTGGGCTGTTATTCGTGGTTTTAAATAGCTCTTACGTAGGTCAGCATTTTTATTTCAGGAAAAACTTTAAAGACAAATATGAACAAAGGAAAATAAACAAAGGACTGCTGCAGTAAACAAATTTACAGTAGGCTCTGAAACATCAAATAATGCAAAATATTATTTCTCTATTATTATTCTCGTGTTATTAATCTGTCTGTCTCTTCTGCATTTACACTCATGTCTGTTTAACCCCACAGGTTTGGCAATTCTCGATTCACTTTGGATCGCTATTTAATTCTGAATTCAGCAACGGATCTTACCTGATGTATCCCACATGTTCAGCTCAATGCGGTGTTTATCAATCTCGAAGCTCGCAGTGTAGTTCTCAAACACGGTGGGCAAATAACTCTGCAAAAAAAATCGCGTTCAATTACCCCAACAATCCTCACTGGCATCACCATGCAGTAGGCTATACTTCACCATGATCTTATACAGCCTACTTAATTTGACAGTACGGGGCTACGTTATTAGAGGGGCAATGACAATCTGTAACTCGTAGAAAACGTTGATTTAATGCTTGAGTTGTTTTTTTTGGTGTACCAACGCTTCGTGATGGAGGTCCCTGACCGTTGCGCCGCGTCTCGCACCATCGCCGCGTTTTTTCACGCGCGTCACTTCAAAAGTAATATTTAAATCTATAAAACTTTTTATATCTTATCCTGTCGCGCTCAAACGTATATGTTTATGTATCTCATAACATTCAGAGAGTGGAATCGCAAAATGTTTGAGTGACACATTAAAGGTTATGGTTCGCATCTTGGAGCAAACACATAGCGTTACTGGAAAAATTCACAGTTAACTTTAAATAAACCGTCTGTATAATTAAAAAATAAAATAACTTATGCCCCGGAGTTTAAAGCGTTATGATAAAAATCACTGTGAATGTTCATTATTTAGTAGGCTATCGTATTTTCTGTCCATACAGCAATTAATTGAGGTTATTGGTTCACCTCTGGGTAGTTGTCCTTGGCGAACACATGCAACAGCGTCGTCTTTCCACACTGAGTGTCGCCGACCACCACGATCTTACAGCGACTGCACTGCCCTTCCATCATCGTCATAATCATCTGCACTGTCCTCAGTCCCAGCGTTTATGATCACCATGCGCTACCTGATATCGTTCCTTTATAGCGCTGAATCAGAGTAGATACAGTGTCTGACTCTGGAGTTAACGGGTAACCTATGTGACAGAGAGAGTCCACTTCACAGTGGCACGCGCGCGCCCCTCCCCTGTCCGCTTGCCAGTCTCCCAGTTCCCACGGTGACACCACGCGCCGAGTCTCCTCTCGCGTCAGGAGCGCGGTCTTGCTGCAGCCCCCTCGACACTCAGGCTACTCTCAATGTCAAATGACACGCGGTTATGTAGCTTGTCTTAATTGCTTTTTGTTGCGGTTTGTGCATTAAAGTGACATTTTAAAACAGTGGGCAATTTAACAGATTACCAAATCTGAAGAAGCATGGTTGCTTGCACAGGTAAAGTTATTATTTCAGAACTGCACGTGTTAATACACGAGCTTTTTCAAGCCACGACTATAGACTTTTGACGAATAAATATTTTAAATATATTTCATTAAAAACAATACAGTTCCCAGATTCACCATGTCCTGTTTCGTCATACAGAGATGTCCAGAACACATAAAATGCATGTTTAAACGTTAATATAAATTACGTTATGAGTATCTTAAAGATCCAGTGGAATAAAAACGATTTTTTTTCTTTAATTAAAAATGAATGAGCCTTAAAGGTCCAGTCAGGTAATCTAGTGGCTAGGTTGCGAATTGCAACCAACCGCTCACTCCACTCCACCCATCCCCCTCACTTTCGAAACACTACGACGGCTGACAGAACATGGCGAATTATGCAAATGGCCCCGCGGTGTATGTCGATAGAAATAGCTCATTCTAAGGTAATAAAAACATAACGCTTCACTGTGTAAGCTCTTTATAAACCTCTGAAGGCGTAGCTATGTATATTATATTGCATTTCTGTCAATAGATCATCCCAAAAATTACACACTGGACCTTTAAGGACGTCAATAAACTGATATCTATGCTATCAAGCGCTGACAAAATTCGCATTTAGGAGATATAACCGTTCAAAACTGACAGTTTGCTACGTGCGCTCAAACAAATCTAGAAATTCCATGACATCACGCTTCACTTCAGTCTCTCTTCAAAGTTCTTGTCCAATCAAATCCGCTTTAGAATCCGAAGAGTCCCGCCCCCTTCACTAGCGGAGCTGCGGAAGTGGCGCCTCGTATCAACCACTAATTTTGCTAATTTATTAAGTCCTACATGGTGAAGGATGCATAATGCACTAGTGGATGATCCAGACAATGTAAACATTTGCATTAAAGTCTTAATTTCGCGTTAGTGTCACGCGAGCAGTGGCACGTGAGTGTGTTCCGGTTAAGAGACACGATAGAACAGAACTGATCACATGCGCGCAAATCCGCACAAAACGTATCTGACCCGTTTCAAGTCTACACAGTATTGAATGTTAAGGCTCTATGGAAGAGATCGGACATCACATTCTTGATGAGTAAAGGAGAAGACAAAGGCCAGTGTCACTCACCAACGTAGATAACAAGCTTCAAATGACACATCACTGGTAACACTGATCTTCCAATTCTTTTCGATAAACTTTTACACCACTGACGCTATAACGCTGTTAAATGTAGCTTTGCCAGGCTGTCTGTGTGCCGTTAACGAAACGCTATTGGTTGTTTCAAAGGGGGCGGGAGTACCACTTGTCTCGCGCTTTTGGCATTTTTTTAGTTGAAATGACGTCAACATCAAATAATGCCGCGCGTTCCAAGGCATTGCAGTGGGCCTTTAATGATGTCAATGTAGTGTAGCAGTAATACAACAATAAGATAAATTTAGACAAGATGTGGTTTGCTAACATTGTGTGTTAAGTAAGCAGACAATTAAAGCACTAACAGGACCCTCCTTACAAAGTTTTGCCTCCAAAAGTCTACAATAGGCACTATCTTTTGTTGTGCTTTTCCCAAAAGAGACAGAGAAGAGTCAGTCCCCAATGATCCATTCACATTGCCTTTCCTCTGATTGTGTATTTCCTCTGACGTTGTATCTCTCACACTTTTCACTGAGGGAAGAAGGGAGTCAACGTGTGAAAAAGCAAAGAAAAGCAGAAATGAGGCACGGAGAATGGCTTTTTTTTACACATATTGGTCTTAATTCATTTATGAGAGTTCTGTTGACAGGATAATTTTGCATGGTCTACACAAGAGGGCGCTACAGCATCGCCGTGTCATTCTCATTCTGTTTAGTCTGTACACTCTGTGTATAGTTGTGTGTTACACTAAAGAACGCTGCTGCTTTGTCACCACTTTCAGGATCTGACGCCGATGCTTATACTGTTTTTCTTGTAAAGGTGTACTCATTTGAAATATACCTGTAGACATTTACAAGACAACAGTATGATTTCTTTGAAGATATGTGAATTATAAAAAATGCTATACAAATGTAAGTTACTTTATTTTATCATCAGCATTGTATAGTGAATAAACAAGTTATAGCATGTTACCAGCAGTATCCTGGTGGTGATCATGTGGGCTTTGCCAATGGAACTTGTGATACATTCAGATACATTCTTGATGTCTGTAATACAGTTCTATGAACAAAGGAACTTTGTGGTTTGGCACAAATGGCAAAGTGATATCTTACATTTTCTGTTTTGTAAGAGTTTAGCAAATGTCAGTGATGATCTTATTGTAAATACAAAAAAAACCCAGAAACATAAAATATGAGTGCATGTTGCTTACAAGCAGCTCTGTGAGTGTCAGCACCTGCATTTTTTGTCAACTAGATGGTAAAGACCTCTGTGTAAACATCAACACTCAAGATGTTCCACACAAAATGTTTTAAACACGTTTTTGAAGCTTTTCAACTCTCACATATCCTCTTCTCTTTTCAGTGTGCAGCCACATTAATGATGACAGGGTTTTCAGAATCGCTCGATGACCAGCAACATGGACACTATTTTCTCTAACACATTAGAAACTGTCGCACCTATGAATTTAAAAAATGATTAATGAGAAAAGCATAGTACCATGGTACAAAAGCACCACTCGCGCCATTAAAAGAGAAACACGTAAACTGGAGCGCAAATGGAAACTAACCCAATTAGAGGTCTTTAAACTTGCGTGGAAAGAGAGGAAAATTGTTATAAAAAGGCACTAAAAGCGGCAAAGGCTGAGTGAGCACCTCCGAAACCACATAGAAATGTACAAAAACAATCCATGGTTTTTATTTAGTACAGTTGCCAAATTAACAAATAAACAGACATCACCTGACCTGGTTATTCAGCCGCACCTTAGTACCAACGAATTCATGAATTTTTTTACAGAGAAAATCGAAAACATACGACACAAAATAGTAAAAACTCAACCTCCAAGTGTACCCTATGAATTAGCATCAACCATCGCCCCACAAGAAAAGCTACAGTGTTTTTCACCTATAAAACAGGAAGATTTAATTAAACTTAATGCAACATCTAAACCTACATCATGCTTATTAGACCCTATACCAACCAAATTATTAAAAGAGTTACTACCTGTCGCAATTGACCCCATTCATAACATTATCAATTTGTCAATTAATCTAGGCCATGTCCCAGGACCCTTTAAAGCGGCAGTCCGTAGGATTGGCCTCTTTGTCGCCATCTCAGTTTGTAATTGCTACTGCAGGTGATGTGCGGAGATATTTCTTTGCGTGAGTTGTGATTCGGCGCTGCTCAACTGCGCGGATGAGTCTGATGTTTTGAGTCGTGGCCTGTGACAGTGCAGCGGTGAGAATCTTCACTGTACATCAGTAGCGCATAATAAACACAGATAACATGGAAGATGATATAACACGAAACAAATAAGAACATAAACAGACACAAATAGTGCAAATGGAGGCTGTGTTGAAGTGTTTTGATATTATTTCGGGTGCTGGGTCATTTTGTTATTTCTTATGGAAACTCCCGTAACGCGAACCGGACAGAAGATCCCCGAACGCGGGTCTCAAATGCTGACAGGCACGGTCATAAATCATTGTGCATCAATGACAATAAAAAAATAGTCTTACCTGTTCAGAAGACATAAAGCGATGTCTACATCCGTTTACAATCCTTTCAGATCACGGAGTTCCCGCCACCTTTGAAATGCCTTGCCAATATTACTTTTCGCAGGAGTCCGATCACATTCCCTGTTTCTTTGCAAACCGTCTTCAGTTCGTTCTTTCTTGTTTTTCACAAATGATGAATCCCCAGATGTCAACACTGCTTGGCGTTTAAAAGTAAAAGTACTAAACGCCGCCATAAATAATACTAAACGTTGTATGAAATCCTACCCAGCTATGGAAGGCCGTTTTATCAAAAATGTCTTTAGACGTAACGTGTACAGACGTTATACGCGTGGACGCGTTATTGCGCCTAAAGACGTAATTTCGTCTACAGACGTTAGACGCGTGGACGCGTAATTGCGTGTAGACGCGTAAACCTTAGCGGCTCCGTTGTCAAAATAAGAGTCACATCCAGCAATGCAGACCCTACTGATATTTTATCTTTGCTACTCTTTTCTGTTGGCTGTTATACTTATTTTATTAAAACATGGCAATGATACGCTTAATTTAATGATTAAATCGATAATCATTAAATGATTAATATGCAAATTTGTCCTATGGTGTGACAGCAAAAATGTAGGAAAAAACCCAAGAACGAAGATAAATCTCTCTTATGCTATTTTATATGATAAAATCCCTGTTATGTTATTTTATATGATAAACATAAATATTAATTATATAAAATAATGTAAAACTAACCAATTTATTCGTCAACTACCAATATCCTGTGCTGTGATCCAAAAATAAAATGTTAAATATAACAGGGCTGCGTTTCCCGATAATGTTGTCTCTTAACTATGAAGACTCTGAAGTTACACCTTAACTCAAGTTAATCCTTTTCTAGGCGTATAGCCTACTTCCTAAACTATACCCATAAGAGGTTACTTTCTTACGCCCCACGTTACCAGGTGCTTTCCATGGTGGTGGTGCTGAATAAATATTGATGTTCGACAATCAATTATTCACTCTATACAAGTACTGCTTTACTGCGTTATGTGAGGTAGCGGCTTTCTTTATAAAATAAGCACTTTAGAAATAGTTGAAGTTGCATTTATTAGGACTCATAGGATAAAAATAAACCAAATTGCAAACTAAATCCAACCATCGATATTATTTAATTTTGAAATGAGTGTGAGAACCCGCAATCTCATGCCCAAATGTATCAACCAGCTACACTAACTGGCAGTATGGTCATATCAAAGGATCTCAAACTTTGGGTCGGAGGGTCACACAAAGCCACTTGCTGTTGCCATGCATTAAAAAAGTTTATTCCAGTAACTTACAATTACTTATATAGTTCACACGTTTATTGTGCTTGGACACTGAATGCTCAAGCGGCGTATTTACAGCGCAAAGCATGTAGCTTATGGCCGCGTTTATTAAAGCATTAAAATATAATCAACGTTATTAAATTTATGCATTTGGCAGACGCTTTTATCCAACGCGACTTACATTGCTTTATCCTATACATATGTGCAATCCCTGGGATCGAACCCACAACCTTGCGTTGTTAACGCAATGCTTTTACCACTGAGCTACAGGAAGTGCGAGTGCACCGAGCTCGGAAACGGGGAGATGAGACGGGGAGGTGGAGGGGTGTTGAATTACTTGTAGAGATGGCGCAGGTGAGATTTCTGGTCTTATTTATAAGGACTCTCGCTTGAGCTGATAGGATTGCTGATAGGGAACCAGCCGAGATGATTATGTGCTCCGGCTTCTCCCGAACTTTGTTAATGAAACATCATTTATGCTTCATACAAAAAATAAAAAACGCAGCTTCCTCGTTTACTGGTTTTCTGACATTTTTCGTGTTTTTAACATGATTTTAATCTTCATGTAATGTCCGTAGTGATTCGGATATGCATAATACTGGACAAATATGTGTTATGTTTAATGTAAATATGTGTAATGTTAAAATGCAAATGAGAACTCTCGGGATCCCTTAGTGTTCGGGACTCTCGGCAGCAGCCCATGTTGCCCATTGGGTTGACGGCATAATACATATAATTTTACAAATGCACACATTCTTGAAAAACGCGTCGGCAGTTGTTAAGAAAATTTCGCAAAGCCATGCTTTCGATGGTCTGTCTATACCGCTTGTATTTTGAAATGCCCTCTTCTCCCCTGTCGTAAAATCACGTATACGCTGACGTATTCATTACTAGGACCATATGCAGTGCCACGCATGAGGGAGCATCACGTTTATATGTATAATTCATGAATGACACGTGGTTAAGCTAATGATGACGTCACGACTATATGCTTAATCAATTTTATGCAAATCTTTCCGTTTTGTGACTTTCCATTGCTTAAACCAATACGTCTGTATACGAAATTACGTCTTTAGGCGCAAAAACGCGTCCACGCGTTATATCGTCTGTACACGTTACCAGAGGTGTAAAGAGTACCTGAAAACCATACTTAAGTAAAAGTACAGATACCTTGCAGTGAAATTACTCCATTACAAGTTACAAGTCACCAATTCCAAAACGACTTCAGTAAAAGTCTTCGAGTATCTGATTTTAACAGTACTTGAGTGTTTTACTCATACTGAATGTAGGCTCAAAGCAGCACTAGTCCTCAACACTTAAGAGACACGTCAGTGAAAAACTAGAAACAGTTGATTTGTGAGGAATTTATTTTCTTAAATCATAATAAGACTGAACACCTCAAAATTGCAACAAATCATGGTCGACACCATAACCTACGTCATTACAAACACCCTAAGTCTCATTTAAGCTCAAGTGTTCATAAT